>NW_020944991.1:0-3435 GCF_900497805.2 Vombatus ursinus | reverse complement strand
TATGATACTTATTATATACATATGAAGTCATGGAAAGCCCAGTTCTCTACCTTAGCCATGTTGCAAAAAAGCAAGAAAAGTCAAGGGGCAAAAAGCATGCCTCAGTCTGCACTCAAGAGTTCATGAGTTCTCTCTTTGGAGGTAGATGGCATTTTTCATTATGGATCCTTTGAAATTGTCTTGGATATTGATCATAGTAGTTAAGCCTTTCCACAGTTGATCATCATTTCAATATTGCTGTTCCTGTCTACAGCGTTCTCTTGGTTCCACAAACCTTACTTTGCATCAGTTCATGTAAGTCTTCCCAGACATTTCTGAAACCATCCCGCTCATGATTTCTCATAGCATAGTAGTGTTGCTGTTGAGTCATTTTTCAGTGATATCCAACTCTTCATGACCACTTTTGGGGTTTTCTTGGCAAAGAGTGGCTTGCTATTTCCTTCTCCAGCTCATTTTACAGATGATAAACTGAAGCAGACAGAGTTAATTGACTCCTGGGTCACACAGTTGTGTCAGAGGCCAGATCTGAACTCGTTCACATGAGTCTTTCTGATTCTAAGCCCAGTGCTCTATCCATTGCACCACCAATCATATACCACAACTTGTTCAACCATTCCCCAGTTTAATGTACCGTTCATTCTTACAGGTGGTGAGACTAGTGTGGAGACCATTGCACACATGCCAGGCCAATGAGTCACAAGAGTCACTGAATCATTGCCAAGTGACTCTCTGGTGACTTCATATTCTGGAAATCCCACAAGTAAGTAGAAGCCTCATTTCTGCCTTCTCTTCTAGGGGTTCATCATTCTTAGGCCCTTGTTTCCTGATCTTCGTAGATGATAGATGGGAATTATCTCCATAGTTTGAGAAAGGCAGACCTCAGAAGGGAGTTTGCCATCAAGCTGCACAGAGCTGTCCCCATTACTTTCTCTCAAGCTAATATATTGTGTTCATGGAAACTCTGGAGAAACTGCTAAGGTGTGTGTGTGTGTGTGTGTGTGTGTGTGTGTGTGTGTGTGTGTGTGTGTGTGAAAGAAAACATAAATCTTTATTATTACATAATCAGAGTATTACCCACATGTAACATAGACTATATTATTTCATTTAATCCCAAGCTTAACTCCTCCACTCCCAACCCAGGGCAAGAAAAAACTTTGTTCTGGTTGGCATCTTTTCCCAACCCCTACCCTCCCAACCCCTAGCAGCTGAAGATTTAAGTTATAGGAGATTGTATCAATCAATATCTGGTCATAAACATCCTGGGCCCAGTAAAACTAGAGCTAGATGGAGACACAGTGAATTTCAAAAAGCCCACTGTCTGTATCAGGAACTGGTACTGGGATTCGTTATCTATCAGACAAATCTCTCCAAGTCCAGGTTCCCATCCTATTTTGAATTTGGGTGTCAGGCCAGATCCATTTAAGCAATGTTCTTTTCCTTTTAGGAATCACTCTCCTTAAAGCAGTAGTGGATTGCTATAGTCACTTGGAGGGTGGAAGGGCTTGTCAGAGGTCAGATACTCATATTGATTGTGAGGAATGACTGAATCATGAAGTTGGGTGATTTGCCGAGTGCAAAAGGAGTCTTGTTGAGAATAGTAGTAATCTCTGTCAGAATAACTCCAACCCTCTCCATCATCTCTTAGGTATGTCCCTGCCAAATGCCCAGGTCACAAGATTCTCCACCAGCAGCACAATGGCAGGAAGGACCATAGTTATATCAGACATGACAAAGGAATCACCAGAACCCAGCACCACCAGCGTTCCCATGACTGGTTCCCCTGTTAGAGATTCCATTCTAGTCCCTGTGCCAGCAGAGATGGTCACCGTGGAGACAACTCCAGGTATAGCTATAATTCATCCCCCACTTCTCACTGTGACCACTGTAGCAGATGGCCTCAGGCTTGAGACACACGGTAGAACCATGCCATCCCCCACAGAAGCCTTAGCTCCACCTGAGATATTTCCTGAAGTCACCATGGGCACTGCTAACATCCCACTCTCCCTGACTCCAGTAGAACCCACAGGCACCTTAGACTTCAGTGTCCCCTTAAAGACCAACTGAGTTGGGAAAACTTCCTATACATTCCCTACAGACACAACTGTAGCACAAATAGCTTCTAGGGAATATCCCAGCACCTCCTTGACAACGTCATGGCCCTCTCCAGTTGATTCTTTATATACCGCTGTTTCAATCACAGGGACTGAGACCAGTCTAATTTTGCCTTGGCCCTTAACTCCTGAAACCACAGAGATAAGGCCTGTGAGGCAAAACACCCTAGAGAAGCAGGTTGGCCAGACCATAACAGAGCCAGGGTCAGCTGCCCTGTTCTCCACTCCTGTGCCCAGCATCATCCCAACATCTGCTGGAGGAGACACAAACACTTTCTCCATGTCTATGGAAGGACCATCAGAAAGGACAGGGGTCCCCTGGTCCTCGACCTTTACTGAGGCAACAGCTGTCATCATCAGTGGGGCAGATGCCACCCCTAGATGGCCAAGGTCACTCTCTGAATCAACACCAGGGGAAGAGTCTTCTGAGAGTCTAAGTGTATCTCCTCTGGAGGCCAACACTTCTGCCGCGGGAGGGACCAGCCATGCTGTGACTGTGATTGTGACAAAGATCACAGCTTCAGGTGCCTGGGCAGGCAATCCCTCCTCATGGGTTGACATCCCCTTGGATGATCCCCCTCTGGAGCCCTTGAGAAGAGAATCCCATGGTTGAGCTCCTGAATCTTCAAGTCGAAGCCTTTCAAATCTCTCTTCTCACTTCACCATTCCACTAGCCTGGAAAAACACAGTTCCCTCCAACACTACTCCCTCTTGGCGGTCCCCTAGGACAGCCAGCTTAGATACCACTTCTGAGAGGATGTCTGGGGAAACACCAACTTCAGCCGTCAACTTGCCTGCAGCCTGAACACAGGCAATCTGGGCATCAATATCTCCCATTCCAATGTACAAAGCCTCAAAGGACAGCAGTACCAGGGCAGGAACAGCCTCTGTTTCCACCTCTGTACTCGCTAGCTCCACCCTATTCACAAGGAAGCAGACTTCTAAGTAATAGTTCCCTTTTAGGGGATACTTGTGTGGCCCTGGAAGACAAGATATGGGTGAGGTCTCTCAGGGAGGTAAGAACTTTGGCAGAAGAGCAGGAGCATCCTTCCCCTGTCCTTTCCCTCTCAGAGTCTTTCTTTTGAACCACTTTAGTTCTCCGAATTGAGGAACACGTCCTTTAAATCTGTAGAGTTGCTTTTGACTCCTCCTTCCATCTACGTGCCTCCGTGAACCCTTAGTACTGCAAGTCAATCTTGATTTTAGTACTATTCATATATTACTATTGGGTTTTACCTCTATGGTATACTTGTCCAGTGCTGAGGAAGGACTTTGGGGAGGGGGATTTTCCTGGAGCCTGCGTGAGGTTATGCACTTATTTTGG
>NW_020944990.1:0-9685 GCF_900497805.2 Vombatus ursinus | reverse complement strand
GTCCTACAGGAGAGCAGGACATAGATAAATATGATGTCTATCTTTAGCCATCTCTTTAAATGGAGGTTTTGAAGTTCATGACTTTGCTCACCAATGGAGGTGGAGGGAAGGCAGTAAGGAAGTGTGAATACCTTTAGTATCATTTGATAGACAGATAGACAGAAAAGAACATTTATTAAGCACCTTCTAAGGGCCAAATACTATCCTAATGACTGAATCTAAAAATATAAGCAAGCAAGAAAATCTCTGCCCTCAATGAGGTTACATTATAATAGAGAAAAAGGTCACATGAAGAGGAGCAGGAAGTGGTGGGGCAGGGCATGGTTTAAAGTTTGTATAGTCTTTACCTAACTGAGAATAATGAAAAGGTACATAAAATATTAAGGAATCAGTCTGGAAAAGCCTACAAGATAACGGTGTATGTTTATTTACAAAATTGCCCCTAAAGAAATAAATAACAGGTTTAATAACCAGAAAGCCATTCAGTGTTCTTTGCTAGATCATGCCAATATAAGAAAAATATCAATGCTTCCCAGAGTAATTTTCCACTTGAATTCTATAGCAATGACACAATCAAAAAGATATTTTACACCAGTAATTAAATAATAAAAATATTTTGGAAAAGAAGACCTAGAAAATCAATGGAAATAACTCCCCCAAAATTTAAGAATTAAAGGGATCAATCACATGTTCATAATTAAAACTATACCAGAAAGAAATAGTCATCAAAAAAAAATTGGAATGGTTTAAAAAACAGAGAAGTAGATCCATGGAACAAACTAATAAGGGAGAACCACTAGCAATAGAACCTTATATTCCATGTTTATTAAGCCTGAAAAGATAAATTACTCAGGAATAAAGTCCTCAATTGATAATAACTGTCAGGATAACTAGCAAACAGTCAGGGAGAAGTTAAAGTTAGACCAACAGCATACACCGTACTGCACCCTAATTTTTAAATGAATTGATGAACTTATTAAAGATCATATCACAAAAAAATTAGAAAAAAGAACATTTACTTTAATCAGTTATAGGTAAAAGATACATTCTTAAGATACTGAGCATATTTCTGGGCATTATTTCTCTCGTCATACAATTCAAAGCCTAATCAAGATCTCTTCCAGGCCTGAATTATCAGCAAGAGAGTTAAATTAAAAACTACTGGGCTAAGGGGACAGCCTTTCTTGACTCTAGTGAAAATGGCAGTGCTTGAATAACAGCCATCCTTGACACATATAGGGGACTGAGTGTGCCATTAGAGTCACTGTATTATATTTATGGCCTCATCTTGAAGCCGGCCCTTGTCAGGGCCAAAGAGATTGTCTTCTGTGGCAGAAAGAAAGAAAGAAAAAGGAAAGATGATTCAATCTGCACTCCAAATCCCTCAGTTCATTATCTGAAGCTGGGTAGCATGCTACATCATGAGTCTTCTGGAACTGTAAGTTGTCTGTTAT
Organism: Vombatus ursinus; assembly: GCF_900497805.2. Taxonomy (NCBI): domain Eukaryota; kingdom Metazoa; phylum Chordata; class Mammalia; order Diprotodontia; family Vombatidae; genus Vombatus; species Vombatus ursinus. The sequence continues at coordinate 8,231 of NW_020944990.1, read as the reverse complement.
GTTGGTGACAGGTTTGAAGTCTTCTAAATTTGATTATCCTTAAAACATTGCTGTTATTATAAAAATTGTTCTTCTAGTTCTTCCCATTTCATTTTCCTTAATTTCATACAAGTCTTCTCATGTTGTTCTGAAACCATCCCCTTTGTCAGTTCTTACTTCACAAGAGTACTTCGTCACATTCATGGACCATAACTTTTTCAGCTAGTCCTCAGTTTATGGGTATCCCTTCATTTTCCAGTCCTTTTCCACCACAAAATGAGTGTGTAAAAATATTTGTTATATAAAAAAGTCCTTTTCTTCCTTCTTTAACTATCTGAAGAATAGAACTAGTAGTGGTATCACTAGGTAAAAGAATGGACTCAGGGCCATAACTGTTTGGACAGAATTCCAAATTGCTTTACAAAATGTTTGGATCAATGTACAGCTCTGCCATACTTTTCTTAAAAACAAGAATGAGGGAGTTTTGTATCTTATGAAAAGTCTACTCTTCATAAAATGTGATGATTTTGTTATTCTTATTATTTATGTGGATAATTATTTTCATAGTTTTCCTAATATTTTACAATCAGTGACAAATGTTGGAGGGGATGTGAAAAATTGAGACACTCAGGCACTGTTGGTGGAGTTGTGAACTGACACAGCAATATAACTACTGGGTTTGTATACCAAAAGAGACCAAAAAAAATGAAAAGGACCTTTATGCACAAAAATATTTATAGCAGCTCTTTTCTGCTGGCAAAGAATTGGAGATTGAGGGGATGTCTATCAGTTGGGGAATGGCTGAAGAATCTGTAATATATGATTGCGATGGAATACTCTTGTGCTATAAGAAAATGATGAGCAAGATGCTCTCAGAAAAAAATGGAAAAACTTATATGACCTGAAGTAAGGTGAAATGAAGAGAACCAGGAGAATATTGTAAAAAGTAACAGTCATATTCCAAAATGAATTGTGAATGACTCAGCAATATAATGATCCAAGACAAATCTGAAGGACTTATGATGAAAAATGCTATCCATCCTCAGAGGAAGAAATGATGGACTCTGAATATAGATTGAAGCACACTTTTTTAAACTTCCTGTCTTTTTCTTTCTTTCTTCCTTTCTTCCTTTCTTTCTTTCTTTCTTTCTTTCTTTCTTTCTTTCTTTCTTTCTTTCTTTCTTTCTCTCTTTCTCTCTTTCTTTCTTTCTTATTTTGCTTAGGTTTTTTTGGTCTATGTTTCTTTTTCCACAATATGACTAATATGGAAATATGTTTTGCATGACTACACATGTATAACCTATATAAAAAAGCTTGCATTCTAAATGATGAGGGCAGGGATGGAGCGAGAGAATTTGGAACTCGAAATTTTGAAAAAGAATGTTAAAATATTTTTTACACATAGTTGAGGAAAAATAAAACACATTTTTTTTAAAAAGGAAGAGACCCCAGAGTAGATCACCTACAACCTATAGCTCAAAAAGATTGTTCTCAACAAGATACCTGACAAGATATCTATCATTCATAACCTCTGCTTGTATTTTGAAAAAACAGTGCATTTAGGTAATCAGTTTGATAATAAAAATAAACTTATGCATGAGACCATAACAATAATAATGATAAAATCCATAGTTTCACATGAAAAAAAGACTTTTTAGGCATCTTCTAAATGGGATAGCCAAAGCATTTACAAGTTTCTTAGCAGCATATGAAAATTTTACAGAAATGGCCCATGTGTTAGTGCACAAATATATGGCATACAGATGTAAAAATGTACAGTTATTTAATCCACCCTTTGTAGGCACATAATGCAATAAAAATGATCATGAGTTCAGGAATTACAAACAAAAAAATTAGTAACCAAAAGGAGACTTGTAATGAAACCCTAAAAGGTGAATTTGTCCAAGAAAAATCATAGAAACAACAAAACTTTATGTGAAAGAAAATGTTAATGATGATGATGAAACAATATACCAAAACTTCTGGGATACTGCCAAAGTAGTTAGGAGTGGGGGATTCGTATCTCTACAATCAGCCATTAACAAAATAGAAATAGAGAAGGGTAAACAACAGAATTTGCAAGTAAAAAAATTAGAAATCCAAAAAGTAAACTAAAAAAGCACAAGGGAATATATTCAAAATTAGAGGAGAAATAAAGTGGGGAAATAACTATAGGCAATAAATGAAACCTAAAATTGTTTCTTTGAAAAAGCAAATAAGTTTGATAAACCATTAACTATTCTGGTTTTTAAAAAGAGGGGAAGAATTCAAATCAATGAAATAACAAATTAGCAAGTTGAAATCTCAACAGAACTAAAATAAAAGAATAATTACAACATTATAAACAGTTTTATAAAAAAAAAGAGGAACAAATTAAAGAATATAAAAAACCTAAACTATCAAAAGGTCAAACTGAAATCTTAAATAAACCAATTTCAGAAAACAAAACAGATGTAGCTATAAAGAAACTATCAAAGAAGAACATTCCTGGTCCTGATGGATTCATAGGAGAATTATACCAAGCTTTTAAAGAACAGTGAGTATTAAAGCTTCACAAATTATTCTCCAAAATTAAGAAAATATGTCCCCTACCAGAATTCTTGTGTGATGCAAATACATTCCTGATATCAAAACTTTGAAAAGATAAAACACAGAGTAAAAAGTTATAGGCCAACATCATTAACAAATATGCACTCAAAAAATTTAAACAATATTCTGCACACACACTACAATTGAACCAAGAAATTAGTCATAACTAAAAGAGATTTTTCCTAGGGATGCTAAGACAGTCAAATATTAGGAAAATCATCAATGTAATTAGTAAATTAAAACCAAAACACCCCACACCAAATGATTATCTCAATAAATGAAGAAAAAGTCTTTGACAAATTTTAGTACACTATTTTTCCTAAAAACCCTGTCAACATAGAGGAATAGCAAGATGTTTTTAAATATCATAAAATACATCTGTCTAAAAACAAAAACAATTATCATATACTATGGGGTTGCACTAGAAACTTTCTCAAGAACTTCACTTGTAAAATAAGGATGCCCACTCTAGCCTGTATCATTTGACGGAGTTCTAGAAATGCTAGAAACAGCAATAAGATGAGAAAAAGAAATCAAAGGCATAAAGAAATGTAAAGAGAAGATAAAAGTATTCCTAAGTGCTGATGATATGATAATGTATTTGACAAATCTCCAGAAAGCAACAAAGATACTCATCAGGACAGGAAGGTTGAAGGTTATAAAATGAACTCTCAAAAATGAACTGTATTTGTGCATATTAACAAAAATATCCAAAAAGTTGTAATAGAAAAGGAAATGCCATTGCAACTAACTTCAAAATGCATAAAATATCTACAGATTAATCTATCAGAGCAAACAAATATTTGTATAGTTTCAATTACAAGGGGCTCCTCAAAGAAGTAAAGAAAAACTGAAATAGCAAGACAAATATTCAGGGTTCATGGCTAGGCCATTCCAACCAAATAAATATGACAATACTAAGAAAGCTAATTTAAACATGTTATGCTATACCAATCAAGTTGCCAAAATGATACTTTATAGAACTTGATAAACAATATCAAAAATCATTCAGAGAATCAACAGATCTCAAATATCAAATGAAATGATGAAAAGAAACAGGGATGAAATGGGAATAGCACTTGGTGACCTCCAGCTATATTGTAAGTTAGCAATAATCAAAACCAACTGGTATTGATTTAAAAAAAAGAGAGTGATCCATCAATGGAATGGACTAGACAAGAGAGAATCAGAAAAAATAGGACTCCATGGACCAGCATCTGATTAAAAGGAAAACATAAATTATCTAGGAATAAATTGCTGGGAAAACCAATACCTTCAAAATTAAAACGTGATCTTCAGATCATATACTTACACACAGCTATTGGTAAGAGATGATATCTCAACCAAACAAGAAGTAGAGCCATTTATTTTTTTAAAAAATGAAAATTTTCATTACACGAAACTGAAAAGCTTCTGCAGAAATAAAATTAATGTACTTTGGTTAAGAAGAAAAGTGATTAAATGGGAAATAATCTTTTTATCAAATTTCTCTAATAAGGATTTGGTATCCAAGATATAGAAACAACATACATATGTGTGTAATACATATGATTGACAGCCATTCCACTATAGATAAGTGGTCAAAAGATATGTGCAAATAATCCTGAAAGGAAGAATTTCAGAATGTTCAAAACCACATGAAAGAATACTTTAAATCACTAATAATAAGAGAAAGACAGATCAAAGCAACCCTGAGGATTTATTTCATACTCTGCAAATTAGCAAAGATGACAAAGATTGACAGCAGTCAATGTTGCAGGGGTTGTGAAATGATAAGCACACTAATGTATTGTTGGAGAAGCAAAGCGATGGGAAAAGTATTTTGGAAAGTAATTTGTAATAATACAAGTTAAGTGATTAAAATATCTATACCACTTGAACCAGAGGCTCCATTACTAGAGTCCATTACCCCAAAAGTGTTTGATCAATAGAAATCCCAATATACACCAAAATACTAGACCTTTTGTGATAACAAAAAAGTGGAAAGAAAGCAGCAGCCCATTGATTGGGGAGTGTTTCAACAAACTGTGGTACTTAAGTGTAATGGAATGTAACTGTGCTATAAGAAATGATATATGTGATGATTGGAAAGAAACTTGGAAAGATCTATGTGAATTGATGCAGAGTGAAGTAAGCAGAGCCAAGAAAAAATACAACCAATGACTACAACAATGTAAATGGAAAGAACAATTGCACAAAAAAATACAAGTGAATGTTACAGAAGTATAAATATCAAGCATGTCTCCAAAAAAATGTATGAGGACACCCTAAATATCCCAATTTGTGAATTTCTGAGATTTAGAACTGTTACATGTTATACAAATATTTAGACTTTTACAATATATTAATTAGTTGTGCTGATTTTTTTTGTCTAAAAGAAATACTATTTGATATAAGAGATGGATATCTAGGTGAAAAGGGGGGTGGATATTGGGAATCAGTAACATGATGTCAAAAAGAAAGGACACCAATAAACACTTACTTTAAAATTTGTAAAAACAATTCTCAGACTATGATTTATTAGATTTCCTCAATTACCTCTTAAGATAGGTCAAAATGGATACATGACCTAGATATAAAGACAGATGTTACAAAAGAAAATTAGAAGAACACAGAACATGTTATTTATCATATTTATGGACATGTGAACAGTTTATGAATAAAAAAAGAGAGAGCAAAGTGACGTGTAAAATGGATAATCTCAAGGACATTAAATCAAAAAAATTTTTTGTACAAATAAAACATATGGAACCAAAATCAGAAGGAAAGCAGAAAATTGGGGAAAAGGATTTGTATAGTTTTTCAGATAAAGGTCTCAAGAACTTTGTCAAATGTATAAGATTACAAGTCATTCCCAAACTGATAAATGACCAAAGGATGTGAACAGACAATTTTCCAATGAAGAAATCAAAACGATTTGTAGTCATATCAAAAAAATGCCATAGTTATTGATTAAAGAAATGCAATTTAAAACAACCTTGAGATACCATTTTGCACCTACCAGATTGGCTAAAATGATAGAAGGGAAAAGTGACAAATGTTGGAGGGTATATTGAAAAAATGGGACACTAATTCAACGTTGGTGGAATTGTGAACTGATTCAACCATTGTGGAGAGAATTTTGGAATTATGCCCAAAGATTTATTAAATTACCTATACCCTTTGACCCAGTAATAACACGACTTGGTCTATTTCCAAAAATAATCAGGGGAAAAGGAAAAGAACCTGCATGTTCTATAATGTTTATAGCAGCTCTGTTCATGGTGGCAAAGAACTGGAAATTGAATGAATGTTCATTAATTGGAGAATGGCTGAACCTATTGTGGTAAATGATTTTCTTTCTTTTTTTTTTTTGATGAGGCAATTGGGGTTCAGTGACTTGCCCAGGGTCACACAGCTAGTGAGTGGTACATAATTTTGATGAAATACTATTACACTATAAAAATGATGCACTCAATGATTTTAGAAAAAAAATGTGGGAAAGGATTCTGGGAAGATGGCAGAGTAGGTCAGAAAATTCTAAGCTCTCAAGATTTTCCTTCACAAAAGAGATGAAATAGCACCTCAGAATGAATATTGAGCAGTAAAAATAAAAGAGTAGCTGCAGAAGAGGAGTTCTCCTGAGACAATCTGGGAAGATCTGAAGAAAAGTCCTAGGACTAGGTTTGGTCCTTGTGAAGGGCAAACACCTCCAGGCTAGGTCCTAGGTTACCTTAAACAATAAGTGGCAAGGCCTGGGGCTGGCTAGGTTGGGAGGCTGCCTTGGCCCCAGGCCAGGAACTTTGATTCCATGGATAGTGAGGGGTGCTGGGCATCTAAACTGGGAAAAATCTAGGGAAGCTCTGTTGACAAGGAATACCAGACCTAGCTGGTATGTAAAGATGTGGCCCAATGTGAGAAGGAACCAGCACCTGCTTGGTGGGTGCAGAAGCAGTAGACAGGGACACCACTGGCTGTGGGCACTTACAGGAGGCTGGAGGTCTTGGTTCTGGTTCCAAGCTAGAAGAGAGAAATGAAAGAGGATCTCAGGCCAGAGGCACCAAAGCAGAGCTTGTGGCATCAGTGAAGAGGGAACTCTTCTCACAGTTCCAGGGTAGAAAAGAGAGTTTGTGATCACTCACAGACCAGACCACAGGCTAGGAGAGGAGGAAACAGCTCTTCTTATGTCATACCACCTTTGAAAAACTGAAAACTTCCAGGTCCCTAGAGTTATCTCTGAAAATAGCTGCACAAAATCCATAACTCTAAACAAATTCTAGAGCAGCAGAATGCACAGAAACAGAGTGAAACAAATTTCCAGCCCAAGACAACCTGGAAGCCCAGCCCTACCTTATCAAAGAGTTTTAAAAAAGTCAAATAATTGGCTGGGAAAATGAGGAAACAACAGAAAAAACTCAGACTGTAGAATCTTCCTTTGGTGAGAAGGAAGATCAAGGATTTTCAAAATCAAGTAAGAGAAGTAGTGAAAAAATTGGGAAGAGAAATAACAGTGACGCAAGAAAATCATGAAAAATGAGTCAACAGCTTACTAAAGGAGACACAAAAAAATGCTGAAAAAAAATAAGACCTCAAATAATAGACTAACCCAAATGGCAAAAGAGATCCGAAATGCCAGTGAGGAGAAGAATGCCTTAAAAACAGAATTGACCCAATGGAAAAGGGAGTCCAAAAGCTCACTGAAGAAAATAATTCCTTAAAAATTAGAATGGAACAAATGGAAGCTCATGACTCTATGAGAAATCAAGAAATTAGGAAACAAAACCAACAGAATGAAAAAATAGAAGACAATGTGAAAGATCTCATTGGAAAAACAACTGAGCTGAAAAATAAACCCAGGAGAGATCATTTAAAAATTATTGGACTCTTTGAAAACCACGATCAAAAAAAGAGCCTAAATATCATCTTTCAAGAAATTATCAAGGAAAACTGCCCTGATATTCTAGAACCAGAGGGTAAAATAGAAATTGAAAGAATCCACCAATCACCTCCTGAAAGAGATTCCAAAAGGAAAACTCACAGGAATATTATAGCCAAATTCCAGAGTTCCCAGTTCAAGGAGAAAATATTGCAAACAACCAACATGAAACAATTTAAGTATTGTGGAAATACAGTCAAGACAACACAAGATTTAGCAGCTTCTACCTTAATGGATCAGAGGACTTGGAATATGATATTCCAGAGGTCAAAGGAGCTAGGATTAAAACCAAGAATCACGTTCCTTGATGAGGAAAAAATCTAGGGTCCATGAAGATTCATTGCCTTAGAATGCCACTACTAAGCACAGGTCCTTGCCTGCTCTTTGTTGTTGCCCTAAGTAGCCCTGCATGCCAAGTAGCACATCTTCCAGTGGAACCATGATAATTCTACCTGCATAAGGTCAGGAGGCTCTGCATTTTGGTTAGGAAATTTTTTGGAGTTTACAATAAGGGGTGTCTGTGAAGAGCTTACAATTGTGTTTTTCTCTATTTTAATTTTACAGTCAGGTTCATATAGATATGGTGAGTTTTCATCTCTGATTTCGTGAAATATGGTATCTAGGCTTTTTGTATTTAAGGTTTTATAGGAGTACAGTGAGCCTTCAATTACTTCTCCTTGACATATCTTCCAGGTTGTTTGTTTGTGAGAAAAGATAGCTTATATTTTAGGATCTATTTCTGTCACTT
>NW_020944989.1:0-7763 GCF_900497805.2 Vombatus ursinus | reverse complement strand
CCTTGACCTGGGACCTGTAATTTGGCTATAATGTTCCTGGGAGTTTTCATTTGGGATCTCTTTTGGGAGGTGATCAGTGGAATCTTTCAATTTCTATTTTACCCTTTGGTTTTAGGATATCAGGACAGTTTTCCTTAATAATTTCTTGAAATATAATGTCCCGGCTCTTTTTTTGATTATGGCTTTCATTCCAATATTTCTTAAATTATCTCTCCTTGTTCTATTTTCCAGGTCAGTAATTCTTTCAATGAGATATTTCACATTTTCTTCTATTTTTTCATTCTTTTGATTTTGTTTGATTAATTCTTGATGTCTCACAGAGTCAGCAGTTTTTGCTTGCCCGATTCTTCTTTTTAAAGAATTATTTTCTTCAATTGGTTTTTGTATCTTTTTTTTCCCATTTGACCAATTCTGCTTTTTGAAAAGGTTTTTTCTTTGGTGGATTTTTGTACATCTTTTTCCATTTTTTGTGCTTCCTTTGCCAAGCTATTGACATTCTTTTCGTGATTCTCTTGCATATTCTCATTTCTTTGTCCAACTTTTCTTCTACTTCTTTTGTTTTATTCTTGAAATCTCTTTTGAGTTCTTCCAGGAGTTCTTTTGGAGCCTGAGATCAATTCACATTTTTCTTTGAGATTTCACATGTAGGAATTTTGACATTGTTGTCCTCTTTTGAATTTATTTTGATCTTCCCTGTCACCATAGTAACTTTCTATGGTCAGATTCTTTTTTTTTTTTAAATTTTTGCTCTTTTTCCATCCTTCTTTGTGACTTTTAAAGTTGGGCTCTGCTCCTGGGGTAGAGGGGCATTGTCCCAAGCTTCTTGCATCAGAACCCTGGGTCCTGGTGGCTGGACAGTAGTGCCAGGGCTGGGGGCCTCTTCCATGGCCTGTTACACCAGGGCCACAGGGTCTTCCCTCTGACCTGTACAGGGGCTCTGGGCCTCCTGCTATCTTTCTGGGGCAGAGGTTATTGCTGGCTTGCTTGGACACTGCTGACACCGGGCTGCGCTCCCCTTTCACCAGAGTGAGATAGACCTTCCTGCCAACCTTCTAAGTTATCTTAGGTTGGAAAATTGTTTCACCTTTTCTTTTTGTTGGTTCTGCTACTCCATAATTTTTGAGACATTATTTTATAATTGTTTGGAGATAAACTTGGGAGAGTTAAGGGGAGTTCCTGCCTTATTTTGCTATATTGGCTCCTCCACTTTCCCTAATTATCTTTAAAGGAAAATACTCTCTGGTAAATGGTTTTTCTTATATTTCTTTGTAATGTAAAGATTGCTATATCATCTTCTGTTTTGAAATTTCCCTAGCAAGGTGTTCATGTGGGGGGAATATGGGAAGAAAGGAAGTCTATCTTTTTTAAGTTTTTCTTTTCCATTTTGTCCCCCTCTTTCTTTTTTGCTAGATATGAATGGTCCTCAAGGATCCATTTGTATCCTCTGATCTTAATTTCCAGTGACATCTCAAATAAATCCTGGACTTAGCAATTGAGCTTTTCTTATTTTTAGTTGATAAATTTGTATTCTTTTGCCAAATAAATACTATTTTAACCAAATGGGATTTTTTTTAGGGCTGATATATATACACATATATATCATATATGTGTGTGCATATATATATGCATACTTCTATGTGCACATATATAATATATGTATGTGTTATATGTATGTGCATATATATACATACATATGTCTATTCCATGTGTTTACATGACTGTATTCTATTCTAAACATATAAATCAAATGTGCATTTTTGGGTACAAATAATATGAGAACCATCTGAAATCATGATAGAACTAATCAAATAATTGAAGGTGCTGGAGGAAAGTAAGAGATTTAATCAATTCAGTCATATAGATCAGGTATTATATGAACTACCTCAAAAGATTCTTTTTTTTTCATAATAAGATGTTAAAATCCTTTTGGTGTTGTTGAAAACAAGTCTCTTATCCTGATCTGAACAATTTTAAATGCTAGGGAAGGTTTTTTTAATTTGCTTTTTGTCTTTCCATAGTGTGATGATGCCTTTGGGTTTCACATCCTAGTCTTTTTCTGATATACACAACCCCCACCTCCTCACTATTGTGTTGTCATTTGTAATATAGAATGAATTAAGCGAACTTGGCCAATGTGGCAGCTGTATCTGATAACCTATGCTACCTTCTGTATCTATTGTCCCCAGCTTATTCTCTACTAAGCACATTTCACTATCTTAAAAACGATTATAATCATATATGATCATTTGTTCAGATGTTCCCAAATCAATGGGTATGCACTTTGTTTTGAGGCCAGAAAATGTGAATGTATGTTTATAGCCTTGGTTCCTGTCATTAATATTCTCTGGGGGAAAAGGGAGGGGAAGAATATGAATAGGAATGGAGGTCAATGAGTCAAAGGGGGCATGACTTGTCTTGCACAATTGCAAAATATTTTCCATAGTAACTGGACAATTTTACCTCTTGGCCAAAAGTGGATTCAGCTGTGTGTGTCTTCCTACAGCTCCTCTAATGTTGATTAGGTCCATCTGTTCTTATTATCATTTTTTGCCAGCTGAGGTGAAAAGTCAGTTGTTCTGGTTTCATTTTCTCACAGTCTTGGAGATTTGGAACATTTTAGCCCATGGCATTTCTCAGTGGTTTTAAATTCTTCTTTTGAAAACCATTTGTTCCTATTCTTGGAATATTCATCTAGTGTGGAATGGCTATTAACACTCAGGTACCAGGTATTTGTATCAGTTCTTTCCTGTATATTTTGGATATGAGACTTTTAATAGAGAGATATGATCCTAAGACTTTTGCCACCTGACAGTTTCTCTCTTATTTGAGTTGCATTAATTTTGACATGCAAAATTGTTTAATGCAATTTAGTCCAGCATTTCTTTTTTTCTTTTAGGATGATCTCTGACCCTTATTTTGTTTTTGGTGTTTCCCCAACCACAGTTCTAAAAAGTCTTAATCCTATTTTTTCTCAATTTTTGTTTATTTATTTATTTATTTATTTATTTATTTTTGGTGAGGCAATTGGGGTTCAGTGGTTTGCCCAGGGTCATACAGCTAGTATGTAGTCAAATGTTTGGTCTGAGGTTGGATTTGAGCTCAGGTGTTCCTGACTTCAGGGCCGGTGCTCTATCCACCGTGCCACCTAGCTGCCCCTTATTTTTTCTCAATTTTTGAATGATGTTTGTATATCCTTTTATGTTAAGGTTGTATATACAACTGGAACTCATGGTAAATGGCATACATTTTCCTGCTCTAACTCTCATGTCTGCCAAACTGACTTCCAATTTTCCCTAAAGTTCTCAAATATGGAGTCCTTACTCCTCAAACTTTTGATCATAGGTTCATTTGGACCTTGGACTTCCATGTTCAGTTACTTCTAGAATTCACTCATCTAGTCTGTTCCACTAATCTCCCTTTCTTTAAAAACACTACCAAATAATTTTGATAATTATTGATTTATGATGGTATAGTTTGAGAACTTTTAATGCCAGGCCCCATTTATTCCTTCTCTTTTTATTATTTCCATTGGAATTCTTGAGCTTTTTTCAACAATTTCTTATCAACAGTCTTTTTAAGTATTCAATTCTGCACTCTGTTCCTAATGCTACACTAACAAATTTCTGTACACTGTGTACTCTTGATGATCAGAGAAGGGTTTTTTTTCCCCTTCTTTTCTTCTTCCAAGTAATTCACATATTACTGTAAACATCACCAGATGGACTCTGAGGTCTTTGCCTATTGTAAGATTCTGTGATGTTGCTGTGGTCACTGTGGCAGAATGGATACTCTATACACTAGAAGTTGAAAATATCCCATGTCATGAAAAAGGAATCAGAGTTAGAGTAGGTAGGCCAAGACTAGAATTCAGAGGTCTGAATCATCATCCTGTGTTTGAGGCAGGTGGTGAGGGTATCCAAGATGACCAGGCATGTGTCAGCTTTGTGACAAAATCCAGCATCCTGGTTGAACTCATGGCTTCCTTAGGGTACCTAGAAATTACAGACATTCTTTGGTCTCTGAATATTGCTCATATTTCACCCATGGTCAGGAATCAACATAAAGACTTCACTAAAACTGGACCACAAGAACTCTTGAAGACAGCCAAGTACAATGATAGCTCATGGCCTACTGTAGCTATTTATCAGGCTCAGTATTCACTTTTGACATGAAAGGACAGATTGGACACAGCCAAGACACAATAACTACAAAGACTCAAATGCTGAGAAGTAGGTGATTGAGAGAGCCTCAAACACTGTAGGAACTAGGAAAAGTAAAAGGATATTAATTTGACATGGTAGATAAATATTCAACTAATAAACTTTTTAAATTAAAAAGTAGAATAAAATTTTTAGCCCTTTAAAATACAAGATTATTTTAAGTGGAGTTAAGTATAGGGAAATGCATGTGTCTGTAGTTCATTTGAGTCTTTAGCAGTTGCTGTATTGTACAATTTGACTCTCAGTTAAGGCAAATTACAAAATAAAAGTGTTTTGGTTTTTTTTTTTGGTAATGTGAAAATCAGTCCTTCAATTCAGTATTCCAATTAAATGCCTAAATTGCCATCGAGTTTACCTAGTCTTGGTGCTTCTGGATAGTTCACTTTCCAATTTCAAAATGAAGTCTTAAACCGGCTATAATAACAATTGAGGGAAAAGAAAATTTAAAAAAAATAGAAAAAAAAACAAAAGAAAAAAAAGAGAAATCTATGTTATCTGTTTTCACTGTTAGGTGTTGACCTGAGTATAGAAATCATGACTTCCATACTTCTCCAGCTTAACAAACTTTGAACTCAAATAGTTAGAGAAGACATGCTACCTGTAGAACAAAAAGAACGGTTGATAGGTCATGGTGACCATCTAAAAAGACACTAATAATATTGCTGAAGAGAAAATCCATCATTCTCACATTCATATACCTAGTAATCTTGTATCTTCCTTGAAGATTGAAATTTCATCTTGGATTAAAAACAATGTGAAAAAAAAATCCATTCCAAGTCCAAAGGGACGAGTCCATAGATTATTTATGCATACAGAGTGGAGTAAAACCTCACGAATTCAGTCTAAGCAGTGAAAGGTTTATACATTAGTAATTGGTCAAGGACCTTCACTCATCATAGAACTTCATAAATAAGCCTTAGAGACTGAAGGGGAATTAAGTGACTTGCCCATGGCCATAAAGCTAATATGTGTCAGAGGCAAGTTTGAATCCAGCCTGACTTCAAAGTCAGCATTCAAGACATCATGCTGCTGCTCTATGTAAATCAGAGAACTTTCAAAATAGTTTTTGTTACTTTCAAATAGAGTAATAACCAAAAAAAAAAAATCAAACAATGTTTTCACTGCCAAATGTACAAAGAACCTGAAAGATACAGGGATGTATTCAGGATGTGGATTCCTCCCTATAACTTGTCAGTATACACTCTCCTTTCCCCCGAGATGAGGAAGGCTAAGGCTGCTCAGTCTCTCCAACCATATACCAGTCCAGCCCTACTGGACAAATAATAGGTTCATAGCCTTAACTATGAGGGGTAGCCTTTCAATCAGTTACCAGGTAAGAGCGGCAAGACTGAAACCCTCTATTTAGCAACAGCTATTCCTTGGTCTGCCCCAGAGGCATCACCATTGCCTTCTCTTTGACCACTTGTGCCAAAATAATAGGGAGACTGGACCTTTTCCCAATTTCAAGTTGAGGAAGGCTTTCTTAAAAAGAGAATTTGTTCATTGAGATATCATCGTACAGACAGTAACACAAACTGTTTGCCTAGTAGAATGCTTCACATGGTGACTAGATTAAAATTATTTATAACTAACATAGAGATTCAAAGCCTAAGAAGGGCTAGCCTGTACTTATTAAATAGTACTTGAGAGCAATTCTAAAGGACTTAGAACTAGTTTGCACTCTTTAAGAAGTAAACAATTTTTTTTTTCTGGCAGTGATGATACTATTTTTATAAAACTCTTTTAAAAAAATCAAATACAATGCAAAGGCCAATCTGCTTGGTCCTGATCAAAGAACTAATAAGCTCCATAACAACAAAGTGCTGTCATAACTGACAACAAACACAATACATCTTTTTCAGGCCAAACATATTAAAAATCTGATTTCTTCACTATCAACATTTTGGGCTGAAGGGATAATAAGTGATATAAAAAGGGAGGCAATATATAGAAATCATGTTTCCTCAGTTTAGCTAGGAGGAAGGAGAGCAATGAGATATTACTGGAAAAGTTTATTAGAATCTATGCAATACTATGTTCTATTTAAGGAGCAACTATATAGTTAAAAGCAGAAGGGAAGGACAGAGTAAAGAGTGAGAAGTTAATCTCAAAAAGGAGGCATTTAGGGTGGGACATTAACTGTGGCATACTAGAGAAAGGGCTATGATGAATAGGATTAAGGGGTGAGGAATGTGTTCTGTGAAATCATGTATTAAAGGGCTCCTCAATTTTTAAAATTCAGGAATTAAAATTTAATGACATTTTCTCATACACTGTCAACAGAATTTTTTTTGAATGCAGTTTAGACTGGATCAGTCTCTAACCTGGGAATGGGTGGAGCCTAAATAGAGCTGGCCATAGGCAGGTGTGTCAGGAATCAAACAGCGGTTTAATTAGTTTCAGAGTAGAAGTCCTCCTGAGTAGGAGGGTCTAACATGTTAGAGGTACAGGGAGTGCTTATATACATACTGGGCTGGACTATGACATAATCATTTTTAGGTCTTGAGTTACCGTTCCCAGGGGTCCTTTGGGAATAGTATTGTCCCAACTCTTGGGGTCATGATTACTCTATGGGGTGCAGAACCAGAGTTCTGTGACAGAAACATAAGTACAGCATAAGAAACAGGGATTATGAGCATGTCAGAGACATGATGGGTGTTGGTTCTCAGGAACCATCTTGGGAACCTGGGAAATAGGGGGAGTTAAATTCATCAGTGAACACCTGGTGCTGGTTGAAACAATACACTGCCAGAGGATGATATTATCCAGAGCACAAAGGATTGTTGTTATGCCAAGCTCAGGGCACAGCCTGCTTGCTAGGCCTTAGCTCTGGAAAACAGGGTATCTCCAAAAGATTTTGACAACATTCTAAATTTTCAAATGTATTCATTCTTCTGTCACTGTTTTACTGTTGCGTCCCTCTCTGAAACCTTTTTTTTAATGTGTACAATCAGGTTTTACTATATTAAATTGATTTCACTTGATGAATTCATTATAATTGGAGATTCCAGTGAATTTTAAAATTAACAGATTTTATGTTTACCTGACAGAGACTGAGGAATTATTCAAGTTATGTGTTAGTAGAGCACTTCCAGTTCCAGTGAATATTGACTTACTTCAGGGATTAATACTACCATTTTTAAGTTTCTCGTCGACTCGACACTATTTCTTCCTCTTTGTAGCTGCTCCTTTTCTTTCTGAGGAACTTGAGTCTTATTGATTGTTGTTGGTAATGGGCATTATTAAAACAAATCTTCATAGAGATATTCCAACGGAAGCTTCTCTTCTGTGGAAACTCTGATGTTGACCTGTTAAACAAAATTTTTGACCCAAGTTGGCTCCCGGCAGATGACTGGCCACCTGATGCTTCTCTGCCACATGGAGCCTTTATTCCTTGTAGTACCCAGTTTACAGCCTGTTGATCCTGAGCTGGAGGGACTTGGAATACAACTGCTGCTGGAAATGCTGACCCTGAGTCTCCACTAATGAATCTCTACCTTCCCAGCTCTGCAGCGCACTTACCTATCTATAGACAGCTGGGGA
>NW_020944988.1:0-6412 GCF_900497805.2 Vombatus ursinus | reverse complement strand
CCCCCCCAAAATGTCATATATATATTATAGCCTTTTCACATCTCTCCATGTTTTTTCCTGCTATTCTTTAAACTCTATACATCCCCTAGATCCCAACACAGATGCGTCTCCTCCACAAAGTCTCTCCTGACTACTCCCAGTTCAATAATCTCTTCTTGCCTCTGAACTTGTACTCACTCTGCTGCCTTTACCACTTGCCTTACATCTCTTTAGTTATGTTTTGATATGTACATCTCACTTTCCAAATTCAATTCAAATCAGAAACATTTGAGGAACATATTATAAGGTATCCCAAAAGTCTTAGTGCAGTTTGGCGCTATTAAAGCTTAAAACTACACTGAATTTGGGACATTGTATTTATTCCCAAGCACATTTTAAAGTTCCTCAGCAAAAGGATGATTTCTTAAAATTCTATCTTCCCGTGGCACAATATATTCTGTAGGCATTCAATCATTTGGTTATGTTTTTTAAAGCATTCTGAAGTTTAACAATATTAGTTTGAATATTTAAAAAACCATACCACCAGTTATTGCATTAGACCATTCCCTTCTCAAATGATCAATGTGCCAGGAGTCTCACATATTTGTGTATTTGTGGTATTACAGACTGGATGATCTTTGAGGTCCACTTTAGCTCTAAACTGATGATTCTATGACCATGGAGGGGAGTTTCTAGTAAAAAGGCTAGTAGACTATACTTGATCCCATCTTCTTTAGCATGTTTTGTAGTCAGTGGCTTAGGTCTGTAGTTCCTGATGATAATAACAATGATGGAGACAATGACAAGAATGATGATGGTGATGATGATGATGATGACGATGATGATGATGATGATGATGATGACAGTCATGATGATGTTGGGCCTGGAATCAGAAAAATTTGAGTGCAAATTCTGCTTCAGACTCTTACTAGCTTGTGACCTTGGGCAAGTCTGTTTGCTTCCATTTCTTCAACTATTATTGGTGATAATGATAGCACCTACCTTGGATGGTTGTTGTGAGAATCCGATGAGACAGTTGTAAAGCAATTAGTACAGTGCCTGGAGAATAGTAGGAATTATATAAATGATAACTATCATGATGCAGATGATGATAGTAATGACGGTGATGATGATGATGATGATTATGATGTCCCCTTGCTAATTTCAAAATTTTGTATTGGTTCCCATGTGATTTCTGTTGTGTTATTAGTGTTGACTGAAAAAATATATTATGATGAATACTATGAATTTAACAATACCTTTCAATTTATTTGTATTTTGTTAGTTGTACAAGCATCTACACACATTTGAAAAATATTGATTTGGGGAGAGATGTGGGCGGATTAAGGCAATGTAAAAAATTTTAATTTATTTAAAAATAATTAATACATGTGTAAGATACCAACTTACATAATAACTATTAACTAATACCATATCATTTAATTTAATAGATATCTTCCAATAACTTTCTTCCCTGGAAATCCTCCTCCCTCCAGTACCACCCTCACCCAATTAGGTTCTTCAGACTGCAAGTTAAGAAGCATGGACTTGAATGAAGACAAAGAAAATATGATTATAAAATGAGTGATGATGTGAAGATGGGAGGGATAGAAAATACCAACCTGAGAGGTTACAAAACCTGTTTGAAACCAACTTGAATCCAATTACTTGATTTTGATAAACATAAATGGAAAAGTCTTATTTTTAAGTAGGTTAAAAATAAGCTTCCTAGTCATAGAATCATAGACTCAGAATTGGAAGGGGCCCAAAAGCCATCCAATCCAATCCACAGCTGAACAAGAATGTACTCTACAGAATAGCCAACAAGTGATCATCCAATCTTTACTTGAAACTTCAAATAACAGTGAACTCACCACCTTCTAAGGCTTTTCATTCCACTTTAGGGTATCTTGAATAATTGGAATGTTTCATGTTACATCAAGGGTAAATTTATTTCTTTGTAAGTGCCACTCATTGTTTCATGTTTTGCTCATTGGAGCCATCAAAAGCAAATCACATCCCTAAACTGTATGTCAGCCCTTCAGATACTTGAATGCTGCCAAGATGTTCCCCTAAGACTTCCCTTCTTCTCACTGAACACGCCAAATTCCTTCAACTCATCTTTATATTGTATGACCTCGAGACTTTAACCATACTAGTTGTCCTACTCCGGGAAATCTCCAGCTTATTAATATCCTTCCTAAAATAAAGTCAATAGGCCCTAGTTAATATAATGTTCAACTTGGAGAGAGGAAATCTAAGTTTGAATTCTGCTTTGGTAGCTGTGAGATCATGGAAACAACACAACTTCTAAGTATCTCCAACTCCTCATCTGTAACATGAAGGTATTATTTACATGAACTTTTTCACAGGCTTGGTATGAAGAAAGTTCTTTGAAAACATTTAAAATGTGTTTGCCTGTGGAAGATATGTTTGTTCATATGAGGCAGTTAGGTGGTGCAGTACATGGAAAGCAGGATTTGAAATCAGGAAAAGCAGATATTTACTAGTTATGTGACCCTAGACAAATCACTCAGCCTCTCCCAGACTCAATTTCATGGGAATAATAGCACCTACCTTACATAGTTGTTTTGAGGGTCAAATGAGAAAATATTTGAATCACCTCACATCTACCAGATTGGCTAATATATCAAAAAAAGGAAAATTATAAATGTTGGGGAGGATGTGGGATAATTGGGAGACTAATGCATGGTTGGTGGAGTTGTAAACCAATCCAACCATTCTGGAGAGTAACTTGATCCAGCAATACCTTTACTAGGTCTATATCCCAGAGATCATTAAAAAAAGGAAAAGGATGTGTGTGTGTGTATGTGTGTGTGTGTGTGTGTGTGTGTGTGTGTGTGTGCAAAACTATTTATAGCGGCCCTTTTTGTGGTGGCAAAATATTAGAAATTGAGGGGATGTCCATCAATTGGGGAATGACTGAACAAGCTGTGGCATATGAATGTAATGGAATACCATTGTGCAATAAGAAATGAGCAGGGAGATTTGAGAAAAACCTGGAAAGCCTCATAGAAACTGGTGCAAAGTGAAATGAGCAGAGCCAGGAAAACATTGTACACAGTATTAACAACATTATGAAAAGATCAATTATGAACGACTTAACTCTTCTCAAGAGCACGATTCAAGACAGTTACATGATGGAAAATGTTATCCACATGCAGATAAAGAATTGATGGACTCTGAATACAGATCGAAGCATACTTTTTCACTTTATTTTTTTCATGTTTTTTTCTTTTGATTTGTTTCTTCTTTCACAACTGTGACTAATATGAAAATATGTTTTGCATAATTGCACATATACAACCTATATCAAATTGCTTACATTTTAGGAAGAGGGGAGGAGAGGGAGGGAGGGAGAAAAATTTGGAACTCAAAATCTTGTAAAAATGAATGCTAAAAATTATCTTTATGTACTATTGGGGAATAAATAAAATACTGTTAAAAATAAAATAAAGAAATAACAAAAGAAAACTATCTATATCTCTCAGAATTCACGATTTATCACCAGTGCAGCACCAATACCCTAAAAATCAAGGATATAGACATGCGATATCTTGGCATAAATCTAGTGGGACAAATGTTATGTGGAAACTGAGCTAATTGTTTAGCCTAATCACACACACACACACACACACACACACAAATAACAAGGTGATACAGGAGAGAATATGCTCCCAATGTATTGGGGAAAATATTTGTGCATTTGTTTCCCTGTATCTTTGAAGTAAATCTTCCTTTGTAAAAACCAAGTGGTTAAATGGAACTGGAGTGCTAATCAGTGTCCCCACAACAAATGTGGAGAACATACCTAGTGGGAACTCCAGGTGATGGTGTTAGAGAAAAAAAAGCCATTTCCAGACCCTCAAGGTGCCCTGGAAACCTAAGAAGAGATGTAACCTGCCTGGCTCTGCAAGAGTTGGTTTGGAACACATTGGATAAATATGGCATTCAGAATCTCTATCATTATTCTGTTGTCTATGATGCCTTTCAGCATAATGTAATTTAACTTGTCTATCTCTGTTAATCTTGTCTATTTCTACTGTTATAATTTATTTAGTTCACCTAAAGCACACTAAATTATCTTCCAGTATCAGCACCACCTTCTTCTTTTTACTCTGTGTGAGTCTTTATGTTTCCACTTTGCAAATCATTCTGCTATACTTTTCCTCTGAAACACAAGTCATTTCTTGATCCTCAATTACTTGTCATTTTTTCTCTTAATTTTGTATATGAGTCTTGCCTCCATTAACTAGACTGTGAGCTCACTGAGGAAAAGAACTGTATCTACTCTTTCTCTTGTCTCCCATACAATTCAAAGTAGAATATAGAATAAAAAGCATTTTCTATGTTTTAAGATCAGTATTAATGTTTCACAAAATTGCCTTCATTTTCCACTCTGTTCCTCCCTGTCACCACCCAGAAAACTATTCCTTAAAACAAAGAATAAAAAAATGTCCATTGGGAAGTTGCTTATTCTTAAATGTGTTCATTAATTTGTAATAGAACCCCATCCAAGATATTTGACACAAAGTTCTGTTTCTCTTTTGACTGCTTCCCTTCTTATCTTTGTTGCATTAATTTTTAATGCAAAAAAAATGATTAATGATGGCTTGGAGAATAGTGGAATGGCAGAGCTAGGCTCCCATCAGAGATCATCTAGCACAATCCCTATGCTGTATAGACATATGATCTTAGTCAGAAAATGGAAATAACTTGCCTAAAATGATGCTACAAGTTAGTGACAAAACTAGAGTCTTCCTCAACTTTTCCCTCTACCACCTAGGATGGAGAACAGAAATAGATTGCGGAGAATTAAATTGGGAACAATGACTCTATGATTGTCTCTAATAAGATGTCATGGGAATCAGACCCCAGAGGTCCCTGAACCTGTTAAATATTCCCAACACAAGCCCCACGCAGAAACTCTAGCATCAGAAACTGAGGACCTGGGTTCTTTCTCTCCACTCCCTACCACCATCACAAGCTTCAGTAGAGGCCTTACCACCTTAACTATGCCTCATTTCCTCCATGGAAGAAAGGTTCCTAAATCCTTCACCAGCTACATATTGTGAATCATCTCAAAAAGAGAAGTGGAGAGAGCAGGAATGAACTGCCTCTAAATTCACTGGAAACCATACAGGTAAGGGCTGAGGGAGCAAGCAATAGGAAAGATTCACAGTCACAGATTCTCAAAGTTTGAAGGGATCCCAGATTTTAACTCATACCCAAATAGGAATCTCTTCTACATCATCTTTGAAAAATTATCACCCAGTATCTCCATAACAACCATCTTTCAAGAAGGGACAATCTCCAAATGCAGATAATTTCTCTTTTGGATGATTGATTATTAAGGTGTTTTTCCATACTACTTTCCATACTAGGCTCCCATATTAGGGAAACCTAAATTTTCCTCTTTTCAATTCCTGTCCTTTGCTCCTACTTCTATTCTCCAAGGTCTAGCAGAAAAAGCTTAATATTCCTTCCTTATGACAGCCCTCCAAATACTTGAGGACTGCTAAACACAACCCTACTCCAAAACTTATTATTCTTCAGAATTCACATTTCCAATTCCTTCACATCTTTCTAATATGGTATGGTCTCCAATACCTTCACCTTCATAGTCATCCTTCTCTGGATGTTTTCCAGCTGATCAACAAGTTTCCTAAAATCATTCTCCCTCAGACACACACTCACATATGCACAAACATACAAGCTCAGAGAGATGCATGTAGAGAAATGCAAATATCTTTTCACACATATGTATATTTATATATACACTTACCATATTATATATTTACACACATTCATGAGCACACAAATCTTCCTGCCAATCTAATTCAAGTTCAGTGTTGGAAGCATTTCATTATCATCTTTGCCCTACCTAGCCTCAAATCCCCATCCTTCCACCCAAACACCAAACTTAGTATTTAAGCACTGAACCTGACTTTTTAGCAGATGGATCTCCTCACTTTCCCCCTGTATTTCAAACTCATTCACACCACTGTGTGGTACAACTGAAAGAACATGGGGTCTGGAATAGTGGCCCTACATTTAAATCCCAGCATAAGAAGTCACTTAACCTCTCTAAGATTCCAATTTCTTCATCTGTAAAATGTGGATGTTTGTACTAGCTCTACAATCCCTTCCAGTTCTAAATTTTGAAATCTCGGTATTGTACTACCTGGATTGATGTCTCCTTTTCCTTCTTCATATCTAAATCCTATTCATATCCTATTCACTTATTCTCTTTATCTCTCATATATATGTGTGTGTATATAAATATATGCACATATAAATTGTATACTGTTTCTGATCAATGCCTGTTATAAAAAGATGACAAATAGCACATTACCTATTCTGAAGGAGATAACAGCTTAATTGTGGTGATATAGTATGTGCACAAATAGCT
>NW_020944987.1:2330-4139 GCF_900497805.2 Vombatus ursinus | reverse complement strand
GGAATAATCAATTTTGAACCCATGCATGTCAAGTCAGTTGTTTGTAATAGAATGTCTTCAATTTCTAGTCATATTCAAGTTAATAACCTACAGGAAATGTCATCTCTCTTTATGGCATTTAGAAGATAGACTATAAGGCTAATTGTAATGTTATTCTTTTCATTGTCACAATACTGAGACAGTTGTAATGTTAACCTCACTAAGCAACAGAATTATATCCTGCTTTCACAAATCTTGGTATCATTTCCCTAATTATCCCTCACCATGGTGAGAAATTAAAAGTCCTTAATTTACAGAGGAACATATAACTAGTAGGAGACATCAAGGCAAAAAAAAATTGATTAGGTAGTTGTTTGGAAAAATAAAATTCCAGGCCAAATAGCTCAAACCTTGTACTGACATATCACTATAGTAACTCAGAGGCAGTTCAGCATTTACCTAAAACATCAATTTTGTTGCATTTATACTGAGTACCTAACATGTTCATAAAAGGAGAATCAGACAAATGGGATCATGTTTCCCTAACTTCATATTAATTCAAGGCTAGAGTTATATAGAAAGCCAATTGCATTGAGCCAATCTCAAAGTCAACCAGGAGGGATAGTTTTCCATTCAAGAAGAAATACTGTAATTGGAAAATTGAGTCAGGAGAATCCTATTTCAACTGGTTCCAAGAATTGTTCTCCCAACTTTTCCCATGAGAATTTTACCTGAAATTCATAGATACAGGGTTGTTGGCACCATGGCCTTAATAGCACTCCTCAAGGACCATCCCTGAAGTCAGGCCTAAAGAATAATATCAGGGACAGCTAGGTGGTGCAGTGTATAGAGCACTGGCCCTGGATTCAAGAGGACCTGAGTTCAAATGCAGCCTCAGACACATAACACTTACTAGCTGTGTGACCCTGGGCAAGTCACTTAACCCCCATTGCCCAACCAAAAAAAAAAAAAACCAACGCAAAACAACCAAAGAAACAAACAAAACAAGAATATCAGATACAGTCCCATAAGTCCCTCAAGTAGCAAATTCCAATCATCAGAGCTTCAGTTGGATTCAGCTCTCAAGGATCACATATGCTAGATAATAACCATTGACTATAATCTCACATTGGTTCCCGTTAAAGATTCATGAAAAACACAACTTATTTAAATATAATTAGTACTCATCATAAGCATATGCTTTTTCTTCCCTAGGCTTTAAGATGCTCTAAAACAAACAACAAAAATGGGATGGAATGTGTAAATAATAATAATCCCAAATTGTATACAGAAAACATGTTGCACAAAAATTGCCTATAGTAAAATGTGTTCAAATTAACTGTTAGCATTAACTATGTTCATATGGACATCATACATAAACTACTGCTCTCAGAAACCCTCAAAACAACAGGAACATCATTTATGTGACTCTTAAGTAGTTTGCATGCATTTCTACCCATTTTCTAACCCCAGACTAAATAACAAACATAAGTAAAATCCTGTCTTTTGGGGCACCTACAATCTTTGAGAGATGGAGCCTAAATGTTCTTTTTATTATTCTTGAAGCAGGAAGCTCAAGAAGAGTCAATCAGGTTTCATAGAGAAAAGAAGCTCCACCAGAAAAACCAATAGGGAAAGGGGGACCAATCTAGTTATGAAAAATTAATTATTTTGATGCTTAAAAAGGTCATGATAGGGAACTGTTTTTTAAAACTGATACAAAAAGACTTCATCATGGCAAAGGCTTCACTTCCATTCAGTCAGATAATTAAATCTCAAAGTTCTCAACAAGTCCAATTCATCTATAAGAATCATTGCTATAATCCCAAG
>NW_020944987.1:0-2320 GCF_900497805.2 Vombatus ursinus | reverse complement strand
GCAGGAGGTGGAAAGTCTCAGTTGGGAACCTGGCTAGAATCAGAGAGGGATAAGGATAGAGGAGGGAATAGTTGAAGCCTATAGGATACAAATTGTTTAGGAATGCCAGAAAGGAAAACAGAGGTATCACTGTTTAGGCTCACAGGCCAGAGAGGCAGATCTAAGAAGAGAAAATATCTTTAAGGCCCTTAGACATCTCTTGACCTTTCAGATAGGTTACATCCTCAAAAATAAAGACAAAAAAGACTGAGAATTACTCGGTTGAGCAATACTTTATCAGCTGAGTGTGACAATGTGTGTCTTCACCACAAGTCACAAAGAAGGGAGGTCTAATAACTGCTTTCTTTAAAAAATTAATTTTATCGATATCTTCATATTGCCTAAATTTCTACCTGATAACAAATAATTTGGAAATAAAAAAAATAAGAGAAAGAGAAAAATATTCAGTAAAGCTGATCAGTATATTGAAAAAAGATCTGACTTTATATGTACCATACTCCCTTCCACTTCTGCAAAGGAGTTGAGGTTGTTGGGTGGAAGGTGGCCAATAGCCTTTGAACAGGTCCACTTGCCATCACTGTCTCCCATTTTGAGGCTGCTTTCATATTGCTTCCAATGAAATAATCTTCATTTATTAAGCACTCACTATGGCCCAAGTCCCATGCTAAAGATATCAATAAAGGCAAAAACAATCCCTGTCCTGAAGGAGCTTACATTTTAGTGGGGAGAAGTCACATATATACAAATAGGCAGGTGAAGCTACTGACAGAGGTGATGGAAGGTCTCCTTGGATGGGAAAGCTCTTGAATCTTGGAGTATAGTGAAAGGCAGAAAGTGGCCTTGCCACTGAGTCTCCAAGGGGGCCAGGCATTCTAAGGGGCAGAGGCTATCATGGAGAACACTCTTGGTCTGGGGGTAGACAGGGCAAAGTTATGGAGATCAGCTTTAATATGAGGAATAGGCAGGAAGGCCAGCGTTGGTTGCAGAATTCTTGTAAGGCATTTGAAGGGGAGTAAAGTTGAAGATGGGAAAGGTAGGAAGAGGCCAGGCTGTGAAGAGCTTTGAATGACAACCAAAGGACTCTACATTTGATCCTGGAGCTAATAGGGAGTCACTGGAATTTACTGAGTTAGGAGGAAAAGGTGAAATGGTCAGATTAATCTTATGTGGAGAAAACCTAGTCTTATTACATCACTTTTATCTCTTTATCTCTGCTACCACCACTTTACCATAATCCAGGCCTTCATCTCCATGGCCTAAATTTGCAGAAGTACACCTGATTAAAAAAAGACCCCTCAGATTGCCAAAGTTGCACTAGGGTGGTCTCTGATACCATGCCAGCCACTCTAGTACCAAAGAGCCTTGTTCACACCTCAGATCTCTCACAAGAATGCTGGGAGCCATTAGCTGTCAACCTTCTGTTTGGCGGCATGTCTACACAGCTGCCTGACTGAGTTGATTTTCTTAGAAGCTCCACTTTCATCTGGGGACTTCTTTGCTCCTGAGCCTTAAATGACTCCCCGTTGCCTCTGGTGTAAGCCTGAATTTTTCTGCTTCATTTTGAAGGCCCTCCCCAGACAGGTCATGCCCTGGGATGTTGGTGGTCACCAGATTGTAACTAAGGATGAGTCTTCTTGACTCCAGGCCCAGGGATGCTGCTGCTGCTGCTGCTGATAGTGGTGGTGGTGTTCAATCCTTTATCAGTCATCTCTTCATAACTGACCCTATTCTGGGGCTTTCTTGTCAAGATACTGGCATGGTGTTGCTGTATCTTTCTCCAGGTCATTTTATAGATAGGAAAACCCAGGCCAACAGTTTCTAGTGAAGAAAATAGAGATGGGTCACAGATTGGGATTCAGGATGAGTCTTCTTGTCTCCAGGCCCAGCATGCTCTATGCATTCTCACCACCTAGTGGTCCAGGCAGAGCATTATCCAGGTGAAAATGTCTCTAAAAGGCCTCACACACACAGATACAGTCAGACAGACAGACACACACACACACACACAGACTAACAGAGAACACACACCAATGAATTGGGAAGTTATACAACTACAAACCACCTCGAAAAACAACTTAGAGAATAGAATACTTAATAATAGCATACTTAAAGAACCCCAACTTAGACAAGGGAAATTGAACTAGCTCCCTCCTACAAAACAGAAACAAAAACAAAGAAACAAAACAACCCAAGACTGATGTGATGAACAAGGAGATTCTAGCAAATACTGAAAGAACCATGAATTCCAAAAGCATAAGATAAACTGTATTGGGGAGGGGGTGGTAAAGAAGGAGTCCTGCCAGATTCCTTCTAGGACACA
>NW_020944986.1:0-4882 GCF_900497805.2 Vombatus ursinus | reverse complement strand
TGTGTTAAAAGTGTAGGCATAGAGGAATTTCTTTAATATCATAAGAAATATCTAAAATCAAAAGCAAGGATCATTTGCAATGGGAATTCAATAGAACCTTTCCCAACAAACATAGGAGTAAAGCAAGAATACCCACCTTTTCCAGTATTTTTTATGTAGTTCTGGAAATGCTAGCAATAGAAATTAGACAAGAGAAAGAAATTAAACGTATAAGTATAGGCAAAGAGGAGATGAAATTTTTTCAATTTATTGATGATAGGATGATTTACTTAGAAAATTCTACTTAATCAGCAGATATTAATTGAGATCGTGAATAGCATCAACAAAGTTTCAGGGTTCAAAATAAACCATGAAAATAGCTTGCTTATGTAGTAATAATAACAAAATTATTAAGAGGTACTAATAGAAATCGATATCCCATTTGAAAAAAAATGCATGGTCGATCAATCTACCAAAGTACATGCATGCTCACACATATATGCACAATGGACATGGTTTCAATTATACTGTGCTCCTTAAATAAGTAACAACTTAAATACCTGGAGCAATATTCAGTGCTAATAGTTGGATGTCAATATGGAAAAAAATGGCAATACTTTCAAAGTTAATATACCAATCAAATTATCAAAGGGTTACTTTATAGAACTTGATAAAATAAAAAATACATTTGTTAAAAAATTAAGAGAAATAATGAGAAGAGATTGGGACAAAGAACAAATGGTACTTTCAGAACTCAAACTATATTATCAAGCAACAGTCATCAAAACCCTCTCTATTGTTGAGAAAGACAGAGAAAGAGACAGAGGCAGAGAGATCAACAGAATAGAATAGACAAGAGACATTCAGAAACAATATTCAATAAGCTTTAAAGTACAAATTACTTAGGAAGGATCTCCCTCTGATAAAAACTACTAGGATAACTTGAAAGCAGTCTGACAAATTATACTTTGCCATATTACATCATACATTCTAAATTGATATCTGAACTTGATATTAAAGATCATGCTATAAAAATTAGAAGAGAATCAAATTGTATCTCTCACAAATATGGAATAGAGGCAATTATAGAAATTAAAATAGATTATCTTTGATTATACAAAGCCTAAAAACTTCTGCACAAAGGTAAAGTACACAGGACAAGGGATGCAGGAGAATGGGAAAAAACTTGGTGATAAATTTATCTGGTAAAGGTCAAGTATAAAACATATGTAAAATTTAAGAGCTATTAATATATAATATATAATATATAGCTACTGTTATTAATGTGGTGTCATATCCAATATTAATAAAACATAATGTACGATATTAATATATTATCTTGACATAATTGATATTAATTATATATAAAGTATATATAATCAAAAACTTTTCCCCAATGGATAAATAGTGAAAGGATATGAACAAACCATTCTCAAATAATAATTGCAAACTATTAACAGTTATAGGAAAGAATGCTCCAAGTCACTAATAATTAGAGAAAAGCAGCTCTTAAAAAAAAAAACCCTGAAGTTTTACTTCAGACCCTATAAATTGTCAAAAATACCAAAAGATGGGAATAGTCAATGTTGAAACGGTTTTTATGTAGATGTACAGGTGCATTGTTGATTAAGCTGTAAATCAGTATGGATGTTTTAAAACACGAATTTGGAATTATGCAAATAATGTGATTAAAAGGCCCATATACTTTGATCCAGAGATTCCATTACTAGTCTTTTACCCCAAGGAGATCACCAACAAGAAGAAAGTCATCATATATACCAAAATATGTATAGTAGTATTTTTTAACAATAGTGGAGAATTGGAGATGAAATAGATGTCCATCAACTGGAGAATAGCTAAACAAAACAAATTACACTACATGTAATAGGATATGACACTGTTGAGAGAAATGTTGAATTTGATTAATATGGAGAAGCATGCAAAGATGTACATGAACTGATGCAGAGTGAGATAGGCGAGAACTAAAAAAAAACAAAACAAAACAAGAACAGAAGTTTCCAAAATAAATACTGCAATATTAGAAAGAAGTATGGCTCAAGAAAAAAAAATATGAGAAGACTCATCACTTCATCCTTTTGGAAAAGGTAGAAAGTACATTAGTATTGTACATTGCACATATTTCAGACTTTTTTATTTGTTGGCCAGTTATGCTGGTAATTCTTTTTTTCTTTTTTTAATCTTTAACAAATGCTGTTTGTTAAACAGGATGGTTTTCTAGAACAATAAGTGGGATTGATACTGGTAGAAATTATGGTGATGTAAAAAAGACCTCAATAAAATCATATAAAGGAAATTAGAAAATGAAACTGCTCTCTTTGCAGAAATAGAGACTATGAATGTGGATTACTGTATATATGATTGATGTGTTAATTATCTTTTCTGAGTTGCTTTTTCCCCTCTTAAATGTTTTGCTAAAAGACGGCTCTTTTGGTAGGGAGTGATATATAAGGAAATGAAGGCGATAAGAAGAAAAGTTATAAAGAAAAATAAGATTTAAAAAAATAAACTTACTTTCATGGTCTAAGATAACGAAGATATAGGAATCCATTGACTTTTGAATTCTTCCTTGGATGCCCGATTATAGTATAAAAGTGATCCTAGATTCTAGTAGGAGTTATAAAAGCAGAGTAAACTCTGTAAGGTTACATCCAGATGTCAAGGCTTCATTCACAGCCCCAACAAGAAACTATGCCTAATAAATAAGGACAGTTTAACTAAATTAAGATTGACTACACAGTGATGAGTCTTTTGGCTACTATGACTCTTGGAGAGAAAAATCTAATAAATCCCAGAGAGGCTGTCATTTGCTTTGCTAGGAAGAGCATCCATACCAGTAGAACCACAGATGCTTGACATATTGACATTCTGAAAGGTGAATGGGAATGGGTAAAGCACTAGACAGTGTTCTGCAGTGTTTTCTATAACTAAACTCAGTTGACCTAGCTAAATACATCTCAAGAGATATTTCTTCCTTTTGTCTTCCCTATCTCTGTCTGCTGTTCAAAGGTATAATTACTAGAAGCTACTCACATTTATGTGCTACCATTGATTCATCTATTTCTTCTGGTAATGCAGTTGTGGCAATATAGATGTCAACTATAATCTTCCAGCTCTTTTTTTAAAATCTCTATTAATTAACAGACTATATAAATTAAATTATGTCTACCAGTACATAAACAATGAGAAAAACTTCATTTGGAGCAATTAATAACACCTACAAAAAAGCAATTATCACTAACCAGCCATGTGACCTTGCACAGTTCATTTGTGTCTCTGTGATAGTTTCTACATTTAGAAGTTGAGCAAGGTTAGATGATCCTTAATATTCTTTCCAGCATTAACATCTTACAATTCTTTTAAATGCTTGACTCAGCTTATGTTTCCTCTCTTGTTTCTTGATTTCTTTTAAGCTAAAGCAGAACTAGTAGATGCCTCCCAATCTAAATGCCTATTTCCAAACTTGCATTCAGTGCTCCCCTTTTACCAGGAGCCCAAGGAGATGTTCACTGTCAGGCACATATCCAAGAGTTATTTACAGACCTCTTTGAGTGTTTTTTTTTTTGGTACCTGAAGATGCCATAGGGAAAACAGAGACACCAATTAGGTAATAACTCTTCATAGAGCTCATCCCAAAACTTCTGCTGTCTTGCTCTCTCCCCTTCTACTTTCTTTTAAAATCAGGAGCTCACAGTCTTTTGTTTTTGTGTCATGATTCTCTTTGTCAGTCTTATGAAGCCTATGGACATAATATATGTAATATAAGTAATATATAATAATATATTATTATATATAATATATATAAAATATATAATATATAATATTATATAATATATATAAAATATATATATAATATATAATAAGTAATATAATAAGTAATAATAATAATAGCTAATATTTTGTGCTAAGGGCTTTACAATTATTTTCTCATTTGATCCTCTCAACAACCCTGAAAGGTGAATATGATTATACTCATTTTATAGCTGAGGAAACTGAGGCAAGCAGAAATTAAGTGATTTTCACTTTGTCACACAGCCAGTAAGTATATAAGGCCAAATATGGACTCATGTCTTCCTGATTCCAGTCTCAGCACTCTATCTACTCTTCCAACTAGACTAATGTTATTAAATACATAACATAGATTACAAAGGAAACAAAATTACAAAACTTCTCAATACATGTTGGAAAAAAGTTCAGATGCTGGGTTAAGCACCCATGTTCTAATTAAAATTTGCTAATGCTATTTCCACTAAAAAGGCAGTTGTTTTCTTTGTAAGCTCTGCATTTAATTGATTCACCAACACAGAGAATTACAAAGTGGGGAATGTGGCTTGTGTCCACGCTGTTCTCATTCCTATGCCCCGGCTTCTCCCTTCACCATGGGAAAGTGGGCAAGTGACCAAAGTATGTGTGTCTGTTTCTGCTCCTTGCAGCTTCCATTCTTTGCAGATGCCGAGTGACAGGAAGCTTCACCCCATTCCCTTATAAGAGGGAATATTTGCACAAGATAGGAGAAAAGAGCCCACCTTGTTTTTATTAGTAGTCCTCTCCATTTTTTTTTGCACTTAAATGGAATATTATTTACCAACATCATCTTCCACTGAATCTGTCATACAAACTGGCTTTCTGATGGAATTCTTTTCAAATCCATTCCTCTTCAATATTTTAAATACAACTAGAAAAAACCCTTTGAACAGTTTGCTACACAGTTTCAAAGGGAACAGAACATAAGGTTTAACTATATGCATTTATATTTTTTTGCTTATGGTTTTATGAAATGAAGACGAGATGTTTATTCTGGTGAATAAATTTGTTTGAGAGAATGTCTAGCTTCAGTTCCATTTCTGAGAGACACATGGAACACAGCCTGCAGGTTGATAACTGA
>NW_020944985.1:0-7209 GCF_900497805.2 Vombatus ursinus | reverse complement strand
TCCTTTGTGCTCTGGATAATATCATCCTCTGGCAGTGTATTGTTTCAACCAGCACCAGGTGTTCACTGATGAATTTAACTCCCCCTATTTCCCAGGTTCCCAAGATGGTTCCTGAGAACCAACACCCATCATGTCTCTGACATGCTCATAACCCCTGTTTCTTATGCTGTACTTATGTTTCTGTCACAGAACTCTGGTTCTGCACCCCATAGAGTAATCATGACCCCAAGAGTTGGGACAATACTATTCCCAGAGGACCCCTGGGAACAGTAACTCAAGACCTAAAAATGATAATGTCATAGTCCAGCCCAGTATGTATATAAGCACTGCCTGTACCTCTAACATGTTAGACCCTCCTACTCAGGAGGACTTCTACTCTGAAACTAATTAAACCGCTGTTCGATTCCTGACACACCTGCCTATGGCCAGCTCTATTTAGGCTCCACCCATTCCCAGAGACTGGTCCAGTCTAAACTGCATTCAAAAAAAATTCTGTTGACAGTGTATGAGAAAATGTCATTAAATTTTAATTCCTGAATATTAAAAATTGAGGAGCCCTTTAATACATGATTTCACAGAACACATTCCTCACCCCTTAATCCTATTCATCATAGCCCTTTCTCTAGTATGCCACAGTTAATGTCCCACCCTAAATGCCTCCTTTTTGAGATTAACTTCTCACTCTTTACTCTTTCCTTCCCTTCTGCTTTTAAATATATAGTTGCTCCTTAAATAGAACATAGTATTGCATAGATTCTAATAAACTTTTCCAGTAATATCTCATTGCTCTCCTTCCTCCTAGCTAAACTGAGGAAACATATGATTTCTATATATTGCCTCCCTTTTTATATCACTTATTATCCCTTCAACCCAAAATGTTGGTAGTGAAAAAATCAGATTTTTAATATGTTTGGCCTGAAAAAGATGTATTGTGTTTGTTGTCAGTTATGACAGCACTTTGTTGTTATGGAGCTTATTAGTTCTTTGATCAGGACCAAGTAGATTGGCCTTTGCATTGTATTTGATTTTTTTAAAAGAGTTTTATAAAAATAGTATCATGACTGCCAGAAAAAAAAAATTGTTTACTTCTTAAAGAGTGCAAACTAGTTCTAAGTCCTTTAGAATTGCTCTCAAGTACTATTTAATAAGTACAGGCTAGCCCTTCTTAGGCTTTGAATCTCTATGTTAGTTATAAATAATTTTAATCTAGTCACTATGTGAAGCATTCTACTAGGCAAACAGTTGGTGTTACTGTCTGTACGATGATATCTCAATGAACAAATTCTCTTTTTAAGAAAGCCTTCCTCAACTTGAAATTGGGAAAAGGTCCAGTCTCCCTATTATTTTGGCACAAGTAGTCAAAGAGAAGGCAGTGGTGATGCCTCTGGGGCAGACCAAGGAATAGCTGTTGCTAAATAGAGGGTTTCAGTCTTGCCGCTCTTACCTGGTAACTGATTGAAAGGCTACCCCTCATAGTTAAGGCTATGAACCTATTATTTGTCCAGTACGGCTGGACTGGTATATGGTTTGAGAGACTGAGCAGCCTTAGCCTTCCTCATCTCGGGGGAAAGGAGAGTGTATTCTGACAAGTTATAGGGAGGAATCCACATCCTGAATACATCCCTGTATCTTTCAGGTTCTTTGTACATTTGGCAGTGAAAACATTGTTTGATTTTTTTTTTTTGGTTATTACTCTATTTGAAAGTAACAAAAACTATTTTGAAAGTTCTCTGATTTACATAGAGCAGCAGCATGATGTCTTGAATGCTGACTTTGAAGTCAGGCTGGATTCAAACTTGCCTCTGACACATATTAGCTTTATGGCCATGGGCAAGTCACTTAATTCCCCTTCAGTCTCTAAGGCTTATTTATGAAGTTCTATGATGAGTGAAGGTCCTTGACCAATTACTAATGTATAAACCTTTCACTGCTTAGACTGAATTTGTGAGGTTTTACTCCACTCTGTATGCATAAATAATCTATGGACTCTTCCCTTTGGACTTGGAATGGATTTTTTTTTACATTGTTTTTAATTCAAGATGAAATTTCAATCTTCAAGGAAGATACAAGATTACTAGGTATATGAATGTGAGAATGATGGATTTTCTCTTCAGCAATATTATTAGTGTCTTTTTAGATGGTCACCATGACCTATCAACCGTTCTTTTTGTTCTACAGGTAGCATGTCTTCTCTAACTATTTGAGTTCAAAGTTTGTTAAGCTGGAGAAGTATGGAAGTCATAATTTCTATACTCAGGTCAACACCTAACAGTGAAAACAGATAACATAGATTTCTCTTTTTTTTTCTTTTGTTTTTTTTTCTATTTTTTTTAAATTTTCTTTTCCCTCAATTGTTATTATAGCCGATTTAAGACTTCATTTTGAAATTGGAAAGTGAACTATCCAGAAGCACCAAGACTAGGTAAACTCGATGGCAATTTAGGCATTTAATTGGAATAGTGAATTGAAGGACTGATTTTCACATTACCAAAAAAAACACAACAAAATACTTTTATTTTGTAATTTGCCTTAACTGACAGTCAAATTGTACAATACAGCAACTGCTAAAGACTCAAATGAACTACAGACACATGCATTTCCCTATACTTAACTCCACTTAAAATAATCTTGTATTTTAAAGGGCTAAAAATTTTATTTTACTTTTTAATTTAAAAAGTTTATTAGTTGAATATTTATCTACCATGTCAAATTAATATCCTTTTACTTTTCCTAGTTCCTACAGTGTTTGAGGCTCTCTCAATCTCCTACTTCTCAGCATTTGAGTCTTTGTAGTTATTGTGTCTTGGCTGTGTCCAATCTGTCCTTTCATGTCAAAAGTGAATACTGAGCCTGATAAATAGCTACAGTAGGCCATGAGCTATCATTGTACTTGGCTGTCTTCAAGAGTTCTTGTGGTCCAGTTTTAGTGAAGTCTTTATGTTGATTCCTGACCATGGGTGAAATATGAGCAATATTCAGAGACCAAAGAATGTCTGTAATTTCTAGGTACCCTAAGGAAGCCATGAGTTCAACCAGGATGCTGGATTTTGTCACAAAGCTGACACATGCCTGGTCATCTTGGATACCCTCACCACCTGCCTCAAACACAGGATGATGATTCAGACCTCTGAATTCTAGTCTTGGCCTACCTACTCTAGCTCTGATTCCTTTTTCATGACATGGGATATTTTCAACTTCTAGTGTATAGAGTATCCATTCTGCCACAGTGACCACAGCAACATCACAGAATCTTACAATAGGCAAAGACCTCAGAGTCCATCTGGTGATGTTTACAGTAATATGTGAATTACTTGGAAGAAGAAAAGAAGGGGAAAAAAAACCCTTCTCTGATCATCAAGAGTACACAGTGTACAGAAATTTGTTAGTGTAGCATTAGGAACAGAGTGCAGAATTGAATACTTAAAAAGACTGTTGATAAGAAATTGTTGAAAAAAGCTCAAGAATTCCAATGGAAATAATAAAAAGAGAAGGAATAAATGGGGCCTGGCATTAAAAGGTCTCAAACTATACCATCATAAATCAATAATTATCAAAATTATTTGGTAGTGTTTTTAAAGAAAGGGAGATTAGTGGAACAGACCAGATGAGTGAATTCTAGAGGTAACTGAACCTGGAAGTCCAAGGTCCAAATGAACCTATGATCAAAAGTTTGAGGAATAAGGACTCCATATTTGAGAACTTGAGGGAAAATTGGAAGTCAGTTTGGCAGAAATGAGAGTTAGAGCAGGAAAATGTATGCCATTTACCATGAGTTCCAGTTGTATATACAACCTTAACATAAAAGGATATACAAACATCATTCAAAAATTGAGAAAAAATAAGGGGCAGCTAGGTGGCGCAGTGGATAGAGCACCGGCCCTGAAGTCAGGAAGACCTGAGCTCAAATCCAACCTCAGACCAAACATTTGACACTTACTAGCTGTATGACCCTGGGCAAACCACTTAACCCCAATTGCCTCACCAAAAATAAATAAATAAATAAACAAAAATTGAGAAACAATAGGATTAAGACTTTTTAGAACTGTGGTTGGGGAAACACCAAAAACAAAATAAGGGTCAGAGATCATCCTAAAAGAAAAAAAGAAATGCTGGACTAAATTGCATTAAACAGTTTTGCATGTCAAAATCAATGCAACTCAAATAAGAGAGAAACTGTCAGGTGGCAAAAGTCTTAGGATCATATCTCTCTATTAAAAGTCTCATATCCAAAATATACAGGAAAGAACTGATACAAATACCTGGTACCTGAGTGTTAATAGCCATTCCACACTAGATGAATATTCCAAGAATAGGAACAAATGGTTTTCAAAAGAAGAATTTAAAACCACTGAGAAATGCCATGGGCTAAAATGTTCCAAATCTCCAAGACTGCGAGAAAATGAAACCAGAACAACTGACTTTTCACCTAAGCTGGCAAAAAATGATAATAAGAACAGACGGACCTAATCAACATTAGAGGAGCTGTAGGAAGACACACACAGCTGAATCCACTTTTGGCCAAGAGGTAAATTGTCCAGTTACTATGGAAAATATTTTGCAATTGTGCAAGACAAGTCATGCCCCCTTTGACTCATTGACCTCCATTCCTATTCATATTCTTCCCCTCCCTTTTCCCCCAGAGAATATTAATGACAGGAACCAAGGCTATAAACATACATTCACATTTTCTGGTCTCAAAACAAAGTGCATACCCATTGATTTGGGAACATCTGAACAAATGATCATATATGATTATAATCGTTTTTAAGATAGTGAAATATGCTTAGTAGAGAATAAGCTGGGGACAAGAGATACAGAAGGTAGCATAGGTTATCCGATACAGCTGCCGCATTGGCCAAGTTTGCTTAATTCATGCTATATTACAAATGACAACACAATAGTGAGGAGGTGGGGGTTGTGTATATCAGAAAAAGACTAGGATGTGAAACCCAAAGGCATCATCACACTGTGGAAAGACAAAAAGCAAATTAAAAAAACCTTCCCTAGCATTTAAAATTGTTCAGATCAGGATAAGAGACTTGTTTTCAACAACACCAAAAAGATTTTAACATCTTATTATGAAAAAAAAGAATCTTTTGAGGTAGTTCATATAATACCTGATCTATATGACTGAATTGATTAAATCTCTTACTTTCCTCCAGCACCTTCAATTATTTGATTAGTTCTATCATGATTTCAGATGGTTCTCATCTTATTTGTACCCAAAAATGCACATTTGATTTATATGTTTAGAATAGAATACAGTCATGTAAACACATGGAATAGACATATGTATGTATATATACGCACATACATATAACACATACATATATTATATATGTGCACATATAAGTATGCATATATATGCACACATATATATGATATATATGTGTGTGTGTATATATATATATATATATATATATATATATCAGCCCTAAAAAAAAAATCCCATTTGGTTAAAATAGTATTTATTTGCCAAAAGAATAGAAATTTATCAACTAAAAATAAGAAAAGCCCAATTGCTAAGTCCAGGATTTATTTGAGATGTCACTGGAAATTAAGATCAGAGGATACAAATGGATCCTTGAGGACCATTCATATCTAGCAAAAAAGAAAGAGGGGGACAAAATGGAAAAGAAAAACTTAAAAAAGATAGACTTCCTTTCTTCCCATTTTCCCCCCCACATGAACACCTTGCTAGGGAAATTTCAAAACAGAAGATGATATAGCAATCTTTACATTACAAAGAAATATAAGAAAAACCATTTACCAGAGAGTATTTTCCTTTAAAGATAATTAGGGAAAGTGGAGGAGCCAATATAGCAAAATAAGGCAGGAACTCCCCTTAACTCTCCCAAGTTTATCTCCAAACAATTATAAAATAATGTCTCAAAAATTATGGAGTAGCAGAACCAACAAAAAGAAAAGGTGAAACAATTTTCCAACCTAAGATAACTTAGAAGGTTGGCAGGAAGGGCTATCTCACTCTGGTGAAAGGGGAGCGCAGCCCGGTGTCAGCAGTGTCCAAGCAAGCCAGCAATAACCTCTG
This sequence comes from Vombatus ursinus, assembly GCF_900497805.2. Taxonomy (NCBI): domain Eukaryota; kingdom Metazoa; phylum Chordata; class Mammalia; order Diprotodontia; family Vombatidae; genus Vombatus; species Vombatus ursinus. The sequence goes on along the minus strand of NW_020944985.1, from coordinate 1,160 downwards.
CCCCAGAAAGATAGCAGGAGGCCCAGAGCCCCTGTACAGGTCAGAGGGAGGACCCTGTGGCCCTGGCGTAACAGGCCATGGAAGAGGCCCCCAGCCCTGGCACTACTGTCCAACCACCAGGACCCAGGGTTCTGATGCAAGAAGCTTGGGACAATGCCCCTCTACCCCAGGAGCAGAGCCCAACTTTAAAAGTCACAAAGAAGGATGGAAAAAGAGCAAAAATTAAAAAAAAAAAAAGAATCTGACCATAGAAAGTTACTATGGTGACAGGGAAGATCCGAATAAATTCAAAAGAGGACAACAATGTCAAAATTCCTACATGTGAAATCTCAAACAAAAATGTGAATTGATCTCAGGCTCCAAAAGAACTCCTGGAAGAACTCAAAAAAGATTTCAAGAATAAAACAAAAGAAGTAGAAGAAGAGTTGGACAAAGAAATAAGAATATGCAAGAGAATCATGAAAAGAATGTCAATAGCTTGGCAAAGGAAGCACAAAAAATGGAAAAAGATGTACAAAAATCCACCAAAGAAAAAACCTTCTTAAAAAGCAGAATTGGTCAAATGGAAAAAAAAAAAGATACAAAAACTAATTGAAGAAAATAATTCTTTAAAAAGAAGAATCGGGCAAGCAAAAACTGCTGACTCTGTGAGACATCAAGAATTAATCAAACAAAATCAAAAGAATGAAAAAATAGAAGAAAATGTGAAATATCTCATTGAAAGAATTACTGACCTGGAAAATAGAACAAGGAGAGATAATTTAAGAATTATTGGAATGAAAGCCATAATCAAAAAAAGAGCCGGGACATTATATTTCAAGAAATTATTAAGGAAAACTGTCCTGATATCCTAAAACCAAAGGGTAAAATAGAAATTGAAAGATTCCACTGATCACCTCCCAAAAGAGATCCCAAAATAAAAACTCCCAGGAACATTATAGCCAAATTACAGGTCCCAGGTCAAGGAGAAAATACTGCAAGTAGCCAGAAAGAAACAATTCAAATCTCATAAAGTCATAGTCAGGATAACAATGGATTTAGCAGTTTCTACATTAATCAGAGTTCTTGGAGTATGATATCCCAAAAGACAAAGGAGTTAAGATTACAACCAAGTATCACCCATCAAGTGAAACTGAGCATAATCCTTCAAGGTGAAAAAA
>NW_020944984.1:0-5461 GCF_900497805.2 Vombatus ursinus | reverse complement strand
GACAGTCATTCACAACAGGCTACCCTACATTGGACTCTTATACAGATCTTTTCAAATCTATCCACCAACAGTTTGTAAAACTTTGAGAGTCCCTCAGTCAAGAGGGACAACAGCAAGTGGGTCAGAATCTCTCAAAAAAAAGGAAAACCCAGGGAAAGAAAAGAAGAACGTGTACCAGAAAACCCAACTAGGATGCTTCTGATCAAAGCCAGGGGCACCAAGCTGGGCTGTAGCAGACACCCCTAGTATCTAACCACATAGATGTAGATCCAAGAAATTCCTTTTGATTCTCTGGAAAGCAGGAGATGGACCAGAATCTTTCCTCATGTGGGCCCAGGTAAAGAAAAGAGGAGTCTGGAACCAATAATCCACCCATGGGACAGTCATTCACAGCAGGGGGGCCTATAGTGGCCTCTAATCCAGATTCCCTAACATCTATCCACCAACAGTCTATTGATCTTAGAAATTCCAGTGGTGGAAAAGGATATCAAGAACTAGGCCAAAATGCTCCAAAAGGATGCCCCTGGGAAAGGAAAGTGAATAGGCAACAAAAATCCACCTAGAATTCCATCCCTCACAGTAGGGGGGCTGAGGATAGGCTCTAGCAGAGAACCCAGAAATCTATCTGGAGACTTCACTCCATCCTAAGAGAAATGGATTGTACACATGGAAAACAGGAAGTGAACCAGAATGGCCTGAAATCTAGACCCCGGTAAAGAGAAGTGGAATCTGTAACATCAAATCCAGCCATGGAAAATCATTCACAGCAGGGCAGCCAAACATGGCCTCTAGTAAAGATCCCCTAAAGTCATTCCATAGAGAGTTGCCTCAATTTGGAGAGTCTATTGATTGAGAAGAACATCAAGAACTATGCCAGAATCTCCCAAAAGGAAGTCCTAGGTCAAGAAAAGAGGAATGAACAAAAGGAATTCCATCCAGGATGCAATCACTCACTTCACGAGGCCCGAAGCTGGGCTCTAACACAAATCTTGTTGTCCCATGTTGTCCCATGAAAATACTTGTGTCTACACGGAAAGCAGAAGGTCAACCAGAATCATGTGAAATGGAAACCCAAGGAACAATAAGCAGAATCTGCCTCATAGAAACCACCTATGGGAATAGCATTCCCAGCAAGGGGGCCAACCCTGGACTCTAGTATAGACTTCCTACAATAGATGCTGGAGCAACCGGGGGATATCATACAGTCTAATGGTTCAGAGGGACGCTAGAATTCCCAAACAGAAAGCCCTAGGTAAGGAAAAGTGAATGGCCAACAGGAAATCCACCCAGGATGTCATGAATCACAGTAGAGGGTCTGGAGCTAGGCTGTAACAGAGACCCCAGAAATCGATCTTCAGACTGCATGTGGTCCCAAGACAATTCTTATGTCTCCATGAAGACCAGGAAGTGGACCACAATCTCCTAAAATAGAGTTAAAGAAAAGAGGAATTTCTGATTCAAAAAGAAGACAATCTAGGGAACAGTCATTCACAGCATTAAGGCCTAAACTGGCCTAGAGTAAAGATCTCCTCAAATCTATGCGCAGACAGGTTGTGGAACTTAGACCCTTGACCAAGAGGGACAACAGGAACTGGACCACAATTCCCCCCAGAAAAGAGCCGGGTAAAGAGAGGAGGAAAGTGCAAGAAGAAATCCAACCAGGTAGAAATTGATCAAAGGAGCTCGGCTGTCACTGGCCTTGGGCAGTGACTCTAGAAATATCTCCACAGACTGCACGTGGCATCAGAGCAATCTCCGTATCACGAGGTGAACCAGAATCTCCTAAAATGGAGACCCTGGTGAAGAGAAGAGGAATCTTCAACAAATACTCAGTCCATCCACGGGACAGTCATTCACAGCAGGGGGGCCTACATTGGACTCTGGTCCAGATTCCCTAACATCTATCCACCAGCAATCTGCAGATTTTCAAAAGTCCAGTGGTCCAAAAGGACTGCCCAAGCTCTGTCCAATTCAACATGTCCAACAGAATCCTCTCTCCTCCCCCCACTAGACTGTGTGTTTTCTGAGAGCAGGAAACAGGGGCCTTGCCTAGCCTTTCACTTCCAAACTCCAGGAACACATTCAGGTAGTGCCAGGAGGGAAGCCAAATGAAGATCATCGCCTTCCCGGACCCCTCCATTTCACCAATGGAAGAAAACCATTCAGAAAAGGCATCCAATTTGCCCTTTCTTATTGGGCTAACCCTGTGGAGAACCTGCAGAGACCTCACTTGAGGCAGTAATCTGCTTCTGGGGAGTATCTTCTGAGGGATCTTCTGCTCAGGAAGTTTGGCTGTCAAAGGAGACAGATGTCCACATGGAAGCCAACTCGAGTGGCAAGCAAGAGAAAGCTGGGCTCAGGGCCTGCTTCAGCTCCTTACTGGCTCTGGAGCCTTGCCCATGTCCCTGGCCTCCTCTTGGCCGCAGTTACCCTTTTTCCAAAATCAGGAGCTTGGACCAGATGATCGCTGAGGTCTCCTTTAGCCCTCCATCCCACAAAACCCTACATGTCCTTTCAGAGCTACTCCTCCATCCCCCCACCCCAGACTCAACCAACTCGTTCCAGCAACAAGAAAAAAAACAAATAAACAAGAAAAACAAAACAAAACAAACAACCAAAAAACCGAAAAGTTGCTTGTCCAGTACTATCCTTAGGGGGAACTCAGATCTGGGAAGTTCAGCCTGGGGGCTAGTGATCTCACTTTCAATTCGGGAATGAAGCCCCTGGGTCTGTCTGCAGCTGCCTCCCAGGGAGAGGTGTTCCCCGCTCCTGCCGACTGGCTCCCCTCAGAAGCCGAGGGGGTGAAAAGCCAAGGACAGATAAGTACCACTTGAGGACCATTACCCTTTAAGCCAAGTAGCTTCGAGGTCTTGAGGCAAGTGCACTATGAGCCCTAGCGAACCGCAAGCATCAGGTGGGCGTTCAGCCACTCTCCTGCAATCTCTGGCCCGGTCAGATTTACTCTGTTGGCCCTCAGGGTTCCTCAGGCAACCAGCGCCAGAGCAGAGCTGATGGTCTGTGACGTCAGACACCATCTGTGAGGGAGGAGCCCAAAACCCCCCCAGAGAAACCCGGCCCAACGCCCCGTCACGGGCCGCTCTCTTTGACTGCCTCACCCCACTCAACCTGCGCCCAGCCATTGCTCCGGCTCTCCCTCCCCTCCACCACGGGCCCTACTGGGTTGCTTTGTGCTGCACACCCCACCCCCCGGAATCCAAGCTCAGCCAAGACATCCTGACAAATCTCCTGTGTTCTGCCTGGATTTTCTGATTCAAACCATTGCAGGTGCCCCAAAGGCAGAGAGGAAGACCAGCAACTGGACAAGTGCCCCTGGCACCTTCTCTCCATCTCTTTGGCCATTCCTTCTACCCCTAACAAAAGACGATTGATTTCTATCTTGACATCCCCAAGCCCTTCTATATTCTTTCTTTGTATTCATCGTGTTGAAGAACTCACATATTCTCTTTCTATGGGCACACGGAAGATTCCTCATGGATTCTCTTTCTATTCCTATGCAGGAGTACTTGTCCAGTCTGTGATATGAGTAGACATCTGTTATCTAGGTGGTTCAGTGGATAGAGTGTCTGGTCAGGTGTCAGGAAGACCTGAAGGAAAATGCAGTTTCACATGTCACCCTGGGCAGGTCACTTCACCCTCTTTGCCTCCGTTTTCCAAGAAGTCAGAGGAGCTGGAGAGGGAAAGGGCAAACCACTCGAGAATCAGTGCCATGAAAACCCCAAACAGGGCCACAGAGCGTCTGAAAGGTCTGAAAAACCCATTGAATGAAGCTTCTCTCTTGTCTTCTTCATTCCTAGGGGAGCCCTTTCTCTCTCTCCATTGAAACAAGTATTCCACTGTGTCTCTCCCTCTGGGAGCAGATGTGGCTTCACATAGGATGAGAAAGAATAGGATGATCCTTAAAACAACATATACATGGAGAGAGAGAGAATGAGTACTCCTCTATATCTCAAGAGAAAGAATATGTGAGCACTCATTTCTGTAGGTAGAAAGAATATGTGCATATTTAGATGTCATAAGATGTAGGAATCACCAGACATAATCGTGAGTGATGTAGAAATACATAGATGTGAATATATTTTCTCTCCTTATGATTGCATACATAGATGAATTGAGAAGAAAGGAGTACACGTGTGTGTACGGATCTGAAGAAAAGATATAGAGCTATTCTCGTGTGAAGAGACATAGATAATACTAGAGTATTCATCTACAGGAATATAGTCAGGGAATATCAGTACAAATAAATAGGACTCCAGAGAATAGGTGAGTCCTCATATGTGTCAGTATTGAGAGAATATGAATACTCATCCATAAGAAAAGGCCCAATTTTTCACCCACTTTTTCCATGCAATTTGACAAATGAGTTGACATTCCAAACTTGTTTTGCCCATGGCTATCCCATCTCTCTTCTTACAAACTTAGTCAAATGTTGGGACCAACACTTTGGAGCACACTTTCCTCATCTCACAATTTCAAATGAATTCTCTCTGTCAAATTTCTCTAGGAAACAATTGTATTGGGGTGGGGTGGGGTGTTTCTCTCTGTATGTTTCTCTGTGTGATTTTGTGTGTGTGTATGTCTGTGAGAGAGAGAAAGAGAGAGAGAATGAGAGAGCCCTTTCTTCAATGAACATCCCCTTTCAATCATGACTGACAGAGTGGAATAGATGGGCTTGGAGGAGTTTTATTTTGTTTTGTTTTGTTTTGTGAGCCCCGTTTCTTTTTGCTCTGCCTTGTTTTCTCCAATGGGTCAGTGGCCTGGGCCCAGCCACTGAGGCTATTGATGAAGGCATTCTAGCACTCCTAAACTCCTGGATTGATGGCATCATTTGGACAGGCCATGTGATGTGCTTTCTTGCCTCATTTTCTTCTTCTTCAGACCCTTTGCTGCGGGGAGATGATCCTAGAGCTGTCCTGGAGGCTGATCTCCAGAAGCTGGGCCAGAAGCCTTCTTCTCCTAGATGGCAGAATCTGATAGACCTGCCCAGGGTGGCAAAGGAAAGGGCACCTGAGCTTTGGTCAAGGTGTTCTTCAGGTGCCTTTCCTCACCCTGACTCCTAGAGGGCCCTCATTGAGCCCAGATTGCTGCCTTTCTTCAGCCTACATTTCAGAGCTTTGCTGTGGGATCACTTTCCACCCTCTTTCCTGTCTTCGAAAGGGACCTCCCTGGTCAGGAAAGGTAAATAGACAGCCAGAATTCACCCAGAATTGGAGCACTCAGAGTAGGGGGACTGAGGATGGGCTCTAGCAGAGACCCTAGAAATCTATCCACAGACTGCATGCGGTCCCAAGACAATTCCATTCTACACAGAGAAAGCAGGAGGGGTACCTGAATGGCCTGAAATCCAGACCCAGGGAAAGAAAAGAGGAATCTGCAGCAAAAACGTCCAACCATGTGACAGTCATTCACAACAGGCTACCCTACATTGGACTCTTATACAGAT
>NW_020944983.1:0-5999 GCF_900497805.2 Vombatus ursinus | reverse complement strand
TCACACACAATCCCAAATGGTCATTTCCTTTACTCTTGAAATAATTAAACACACACACGCACACACACACACACACAAAATTAATCACATAGTTCAAAAAATAAGCATCTTATCTTTAGAGTCACTATTATTTTAAAATAATAGAAAAGAATGTAGTAACAATTATATTAGTCATTGTAAGACTTCACATAAAATTTAAGATATAGAGAAAGGACTTCTGGGATCCAAGATGGCAGACTAAGTAGTAAATCACTACTATTCTCCTTTTTTGACCTCTTTAAAAAAAAAACAGAAAATAGCATCACAGAAAAAATCCTGGAACAGTGGAATCAGCAGAAAAACAAGGTGGAGCAGTCTCTAAACCCAATCAATTTGGAGGATCTGTAAGAAGTCTCTTTCAGTAAGGTAAAAATAAAGTGCATTCCAAGCCACGAAGTGTCCCAGCAAGCTGGCAGCAAGCTGCACTTCAGCAAGCCAGCAGGAGATCCTAAGCCCTAGGGAGGTGGAGTAAGCAAAAACCAGGACCAATCATGCTTAACATAGCAAGGGGAACCAGCAGATCCAGCTCTGAGTACTACCATGTGCTTTGGCACAGCCTTGGGTGGGAATGCATCCTATAGCAGCCAGACATCCTTGTGTTCTGGTGCAGCCCCTGACGGGCAGGTGTCATGCAGCAGCTAACATCAAAGTGCTTCAGTGCAGTCCCAGGTGGGTGGGCAACCTCCAGGAGCCATACCTCCACATGCTTCAGAGCAACCCAGAACAGGCAGTCATCCTCCAGCAGTGGAGCTCCACGTGCTTCAGTGCAGCCCCACGCAGGTGGGTAGGCATGCTCCAGCAGCCAGACCTTCCTGTACTTCTGCATAGGCCTGGAGAAATGCAGAAAAGCCCCACCTGTTCTCAGCACATGCCAGAGACCACCACTAGGATCCAAGCTAAGTACCAGATAAGTTGCCAGACACCTAAAGCCTCCAGGTGCCAACACCTGAGGTTCCAGCACACAAAGCCAGTGACCAGGCCCCTGACTGCCAGCGCAAGAAGCTTGGGACATTGCCCCCTGTTCTCCAACAGGAGAGCTCGATTTTCTTTTTTTTTTTCTTTTTTTTAAATTTTATTTATTTATTTTCAGTTTTCAACATTTACTTCTATAATATTTTGAGTTTTAAATTTTCTCTCCCTCCCTTCCCTCCCTCCTCCCCAAAATGGCATGCAATCTGATATAAGCTCTACATATACATTTATATTAAACATATTTTCACATTAGCCATGTTGTAAATACGAATTAGAATCAATAGAAGGAACCACAAGAAAGAAGAAACAACACAAACAAAGAGAGAGCAAATAGTATGCTTTGATCTGCATAGTTCATTTTCTGTATGTAGACAGCATTTTCCATCAGGAGTCTTTCAGGGTTGCATTAGATCCTTGCATTGCTGAGAAAAGCTAAGTCTATCCAAGTTAGTTATCATACAATGTTGTTATTACTGTTATAATGTCCTGGTTCTACTCACTTCACTCAGGATCAGTTCATGTAGGTCTTTCCAGGTTTTTTTCTGAAGCCTGCCTCCTATCATTTTTATAGCACAACAGTATTCCATTACATTCATATACCACAAGTTATTCAACCACTCCCCAGTTGACCCTAGAACCCTAGCGTATGGTGCTGCAACAAGGGGGCGGTGTGCAGGGTGGCTGGTGCTGCTGAAGGTGTCTGGTAGCCACTGAGCTGGTGTCTATTGGTCAAGGTATCTATTGTATACTGAGGCTGGTGGGATGTTTCTGCATTTTCCCATGGCTACCCAGAAACACGTGGTGGCTCTCAAAGCTGGACTCTGTGTTCCCCTAGCTATGCTGAGGCACATGGCAAGTTCTGGTGTTGGTGTTTGCCTGCTCCTCCGTACTGGGGCTCAGGATCTCCCACTGGTTTGCTGAGCTGGGGCTTTCTGTTGGCATGCTGGAATTCTTTCTGTCTTGGACTGCCTTCCCCTTTTACCCAAGTGAGGAAGACCTTTCTTGCCAATCTTTCAAGTTACTTGGACTAAAAGATTGTTACACCCTGTCTTTTTGTTGGTTCTGCTGTTCCAGGATTTGTTTTAGAGTGCTATTTTATGGTTGTTTGGAGGTGAATATAGGACAGTTATGGAGATTTACTGCTTAATCCACCATTTTGTCTCCCAGAAGCTGTCAAAGACTTTTTGTAGAAAAATCCTAGAAAGTTTCCTGAAGCAGATACTTGTTCTACAATCCAAGTCACTTCATTTCTTTGTTTCAGGAGCTAGATTGGAACCAAGATCTTTCTAATTCCAAACCTGACATCTATCCATTACCCCATGCTTCATTTTAGTGTTCTGAAATCTATTTCATTTGATTATAAATGTTTTATTTGCTATGATAAATTAGAATTGAACAGAACAGTAGTTTTAATGAAGTTTTGCCTTGTTTACAAATCTTTTTGAAAAATTCATATGGTCAGAACATCCCCCCCCCCACTACACCCCAAGAGTTTTCCATTGTCCAATGCTAATGTGTGGGGAAGCAAAAGTGTCAGTTATTTCTTTCTTTCTCCTCTTTTTCTTTCCCCCCAACTCAAAAAGTTATGGGACAAATTTGACTGTCTCACTCTCCTCTCTTGCCACCCCCCCCCACACACATATATTCAGAAACATAGAGACTTGTTCTTATAATTAGAATTAGGCCAGGTATTAATGAATCAAATGAATGTATGTTCTTCAAGTATACCAGTAATAAGGATATGGCCCAGATATACCCTTTGTTGTTGTTGTTGTTCAGTAATTTCAATTGTGTCCAATTCTTCATTACCTCATTTTTGGGTTTTCTTGACAAAGATGACTTCTCCAGATCATTTTACAGATAAGGAATTGAGGTAAACAGGAATAAGTGACTTGCCCAGGGTCACATAGCTAGTGTCTAAGACCAGAATTGAAATCACGAAGTTTAGTCTCCCTGATTCCAAGCCTATACACTATGCCACCTAGCTGCCCCAGATATGTCCTAAGTGGTAGAATTTTTTTTTTCTGGGATTAAACATTTGCTACAGATAATCTTCCAAGTAGCAAGTGTCTTGTAATGGAGTGAGAGAGTGGGTGTTGGAACTGTTGAGACCTGAATTCAAATCTTTTCCCTGATACATACAAAACGTGCAACTCTGGGCCAGTTCATTTAACTGTTCAGTTCCTTAGGTACCACTCTAAGGATATATATGCTTGTTAAACAGTTGATCATCTGTATTGGGTGAGGGAGTTCCCTATCCCAATGAAATCACAGATTTAGTTAAAAAAAAACAACTTCCAACTAACTAATTCATGAGTATATTGTTGAAGGTTGGTTATAATTTTCTTCTGCCTTAGCTGTATTACTTCTATGCATTTGGGATAAATACATCACCTTTAGTACCTGAGGATTTGTGTTCTTGTTATTTATCTGTGAGGATGTAAGCTATGACTTAACTCTATCCATGTGAACTAATGAAGATGCCAAAACATTAACTTCATCTTTAGTCTGACTTTAACATGCCCAGAATAGATTTAAAATATAAATGCTAGTAAAAATTATTCCATCGTTGCTTTCCTGAAATTATACCTCCTAAATCACCAGAATATAAAAGAACATTCTTAGGAGTCTTAAAAGGACAGATACATGAATTAGGTCCATAAAGTTTAGAGTTATTTTAAGTCAAGGGGGAAAAAATTCTTCGAACAGAGGAAAACTTGCTTTAGAAAATTAAAAAAAAAAAACATTGTTATAACAATTTTTTATTTCTTTTGCTGTCTAAATTCTTTCCAGTTTGCATTACAATTTATGTAGAGAACTATATTATATCTTGCTGAATAAACAGCTGAATGCTAGTTAGAATATTGTATTTCTAACCATGATTTCATGAGATAAATTGTGTATTAAAAGAAGGAATAATTGGCTATGGCATACCATAGAGGTTTTTTGGAATTGTTATTGGTAATATTAATACAATTATTAATAATTATCATTTTAACAGAATACATTAAAGCTACATTGAAATAGAGTAATAAAATGACTACTTCTACTTTTGGCCAAACAGGTTCCAGTTCTTACCTTTATAATTTATGGTATTTATTTTTGTTATATGGGGATTCATTTCCTTATAAAATCAGCTTTAGCAAATTACATTCTTTCATTTATATAATAGCACAGACAGGATATCTTTTTAAGGAAGTGTACTGTGTGCCAAAGCAGCAGTTCTTTACTTTATTATTGTACTACATTGAAAAAAGTCACAAAAAAAATGGACATTACTTTCTATTAGGTCATTTTAAATGCAACTGTCTTATTAATTACCAACCAATTCAAATAGATAAAGATATATATATATATATGTATATACATATATATATATATGTTTATCACATTTTAAGAGTACTTTAAAATTTATCAAGTATTTTTCTCATAATGGCCTAATTTGGTACATAGTCCAAGTGTTATTTTTTTCTGTTTTGCAGCTAAAGGAACTGAGGTTTATGTGAGTTAAATACATTTTCTTTAGTTAAAAACCAGAAACTGTCAAGGAAAGGACCCATACCCAACTCTATTGATTGCTTGAAGGTGTCAATCACTTTCATAGGCTCTTTGAGACAGAGCTATACCACAGCACATGCTCCCTCATTGTATTAACTCACAATCAGGTTAGTCAGATCCTGCAGTACTTCAGTGAACCTTGATCTCATCAGTATTAGTGCTCCATCTACATGTTGTGATCATATCTCATTCATGCATTCTCATCAGTTCTGTGTCTTATCCACGATGTTCTATAAGTCATCCACAGAGGCCTACACAACATCCTAGAGGCCTACCTTTTATTCTTTTAATATTTCATAAATATGAATGCTGCTTTTGGACTATGCTACTTTTGTCTTCTCTGGCTGTTGCCACAACCTGTTACTTTGGGTATGCTAGATTTTATTGTAGATATGTTTCAGCTTACTTAGGGCCCCAATATGTGGTAAGTCCCTTGTAACTTTGATTTTTCTGTCCTCATAACATTTCATCATTACACCATACCTGGGAGAAATCTGATATTAAAAACATCTAAGAGCTGCTTACGATTATTGAATGCTATGCATAATTTCCCCAAAGCAACCCAGCCCATATTCTTCCTCCTAAAAATTTCTTCACAAAATGTCTTGAGAGCATTTTTAGTTTTAAAGACAATAAGAATTTGTATGCACACATTCCACAGGTATTAGAATATAGGGATCACAAGTTCAGCCAGAAACCAGTGCCTGAAAACTCTGAGTTAGTAGAAAGTATGCTTACTTTAGAGTCATATAACTTGTGTTTCAACAGACGACCCATCCTTTACTACTCTGGACAAATCACTTAACCCTTCTGAACTTATTTTTCCTCAACTGTAAAATGAGGGAGTTGGATTATATGACCTCTAAGGCCCTGTTCAATTCCATATCTATGATTCTATGAACTTGTACAGACAATCACAATGAGTATGACAGTTCCAGGTATTGATATGGCTATCAATGATGTTGCATATACTGTGATAAAAAATATGGAAACTCTTGGGTGCATGCACAAAGATACTAAATAATTTTAGTACATTTGATTCTGAATGCCCAGTAGAACTGTAGCCCTTAAAAGATTGATAACAAGGTAATCCACTCTTCTTTTTAATGAGATGACCAGCTAGGGAGAGGTCAGCAATTCCATTCAGAAGAATAAATGTTGACCTTAAAAGATAAGTACCTAAATAAACAGTTTCATTACCATGAAAACACAGGCAATCTGGCTGCATAAAAGCCTATGAGGCAATGAAGAGAAAAAGTGAAGAATCAGCAGCATCTTTTATAGTTTAATCCCCACTGACTTAATAAATATTTCTGTGTTGTCAAAGCAAAACATATTATCTGACAAACTACCCTTCTATGGTTTCAGATGTTTTGAAAAATATTCCATACTTCAACAGAGGAAATTAGATAGTGTTCAGAAAAGAGTCA
>NW_020944982.1:262002-271585 GCF_900497805.2 Vombatus ursinus | reverse complement strand
CAAAACAAAACCTAGTGTGACTGTGGTGCATCATGAAGGGGAGATTAAGAGGAAAGAAAGGAGAAGAATTTGAGATGGTGACTAGATAAGAGGAAGAGTAGAGAAACAGTGGGGCAAAGAGATAACTTTAGTTATAGATCAGTAAGTATTAAGTAAACTCTTTTTTTTTCCACTTTTTTTTTTTGGTAATTGGGGTTAAGTGACTTGCTGAGGGTCACATAGCTAGTAAGTGTCAAGTGTTTGGTCTGAGTCTGAATTTGAACTCAGTTCCTCCTGACTCCAAGGCTGGTGCTGTATCCACTGTGCCATGTAGCTGTCCCTGCCACCTTCTTTGTAAAGAGAGGTTAGGTGGCAAAGAAAAGGAAAAAAAAGACTAAGAGGACAGGATGAGGAAAATACACAATTGATGATTATTGCCACAGATTTGAATGGGATGAAGTCACCCACAAAATGGAAGAAGGTAATGATATAGTTTGGAAAGTACAGCCCAACAAGTGGTTTACAAAGAACACATAGACTCATACTGAATCATACTAAGAATCTGGGTGAAAATTTAATTGTGCTTCAGGTGAACTTAATTTAATTTTTTCAGGTGAATTTTAAAAAGCAAGGATATTAATCATGATTTCAGAGAAAGCAATAATAAAAATAGGGCTAAATGAGATAAAGAGGGAAACTGCATACTATTTCAATTCACCATGAATAATGAATCAATATCACTGCTCAATATATGAAGAGGCACTTAGAGGTAGGTGGGTGGTGCCTCTGCACAGAGTTCTGGGCCTGGAGTCAGGAAGACCAATGTCCAAATCTGGCCTTAGACACCCACTAGCTATGTGACCCTGGCTGAGTTTCTTAAGCTTTTTTTGCTTTAGTTTCCTCAGTTATGAAATACAAATAATAATATCACCTACCTTCCAAGGTTGTTATGAGAGCTGAATGAGATAATATCTGCAAAGTATTTAGCACAGTTCTAGATTTGTAATTGGTGCTTAATAAATGTTCATTTCCTTCCTTCCTATCTATCTAGCTGCACTGAATGGTATAGCATCTGAATACTTCCAGTCAGGTAGATCTTAGGTAGTAGCTAGGTGGTGCAGTGGATAGAGTGTTAGAGTTAGGAAGAGCTGAGTTCAAATCCAGCCTTAGGCATTTATTTGCTATGTGACCTTAGGCTGGTCACTTGACCTCTGCCTTCCTTAATTTCCTTATTTTAAAAGTAAGAATAATAATAGTACAGGCCTAGCTCAGAGATAGTTGGGGTTCCCTTCTAGATCACTGCAATAAAATAAGTATTGCAATAAAGTGAGTCACACAAATTTTTTGTTTCTCAGTGCATATGAACGTTATATTTATACTATACCATAGTCTATTAAGTGTGTAATGGTATTATGTCTAAAAAAACCAACATAAATACCTTTATTAAAAAATACTTTGTCGCTAAAAAATGTTAAACTCCATCTGAATCTTTAGCAAGTTATAATCTTTTTGCTGGTTGATATCTTGCCTAGCTGTTGATGGCTGCTGACTGATTAGGTTGGTGGTTACTGAACATGGAGGTGACTGTGGAAATTTCTTAAAATAAGACAACAATACCGTTTAATGCATCAGTTGATTTTTTCTTTCACTTGAATACTTAGAGGCCTTTGTAGGGTTAGTAATTAGTCTAATTTCAATATTGCGTCTCGTGGAACAGGGAGGCTGGAGAAGAGGGAGAGATAGGGCGAATAGCTGCTCTGTAGAGCAGTCAGGACAAAGAACATTTATAAAAGTTCAGTGTCTTACATGGGCATAGTTCATGATTCCCCAAAACAATTACAATAGTAACATCAAAGATCACAGATGTAATAACAATGGAAACGTTTGAAATATTATGAGAATTACAAAAAGATGTCACAGAGACATGATGTGAGCCTATGGTGTTAGAAAAATGACACCAATAGACTTGTAACACAGAGTTGCCACAAAGTTTCAATTTATGAAAAATGCAATATTTACAAAGTACAATAAAGGTAAGTGCAATAAAATGGGGTATACCTGTACATAGTCCTTTGATAGAATAAGGCAAAATTTGTAAAATGCCTTACTAACTTTAAAGTTCTATATACATGCCTGTTACTAATTATTATTTCAAGGAGAAACATATGGTAAGACTATAATAGTGGGAAGTCTCACTGTACCCCTTTATACCTAGACAAATCTAACCAAAAGATAAATAAGAATGAAGTTAAAGACCTAAATAAAATTTTAGAAAAGTTCGATATGAAAACTCTCTTTTTATTTCTGAATTTGAACATAAAAGTTTCCCCCTCAGGGCAGTTGGTACCATAGCAGCTAGAGTGCTGGACCTGGAATCAGGAAGGCTGCAGTTCAAATCTTATATCAGCCATGAGTGGGCTGTGTGGCTCTGACCAAATCACTTAATTTCTCAGCATCAGTTCCCTGATCTGTACAATTGGGATAATAAAAATAGCAGTTTTATTGTACAGTAATTATGCAGATTAAATGAAATAATACTTGTAAATTGCTTTTCAAGCCTCAAAGCACTCTATAGATGCTATTGAATGTTTTTCAGCTGTGCATAATACCTTTAGGAATGTTGACCTAGTATTAGGACATTAAAAATCTCACCAGCAGATTCAGAAAAGCACAAATATTAAACATACCCTCTACTGAAGATGATGCAATAAAAGTATATTCACTGAAAGGAATTTGGGTGAAGGATTAAAAATCAATTCAAGCCTAAATAAATTGCAAAGAATTCATAGGTGAAAGGAGAAATCATAGAACAATAGATAATTTCATCAAAGAAAATGGCAACAATGAGACAACAACATTTTTGTGATGCAGGCAAAGCAACCTTAGTGGCAAATATTAATCTCTAAGCTCCTTTTTAATCCATAGACTGAAAGAATGGAATAATGATTTGGGCATACTTCTATCTTAATTAGAAAAGCAATGAATCAAAATGTTCCAAGTAAACACTAAACTAGAAATCCTGAAAAATCAAAGAAGATTCTAAGAAATTTGATTTTTTTTTTTTTTGGTGAGGCAATTGGGGTTAAGTGACTTGGCCAGGGTCACACAGCTAGTAAGTGTCATGTGTCTGGGGCTACATTTGAACTCAAGTCTTCCTGATTCCAAAGCCAGAGCTCTACCCATTACGCCACCTAGTTGCCCTGATTCTAAGAAATTTGAAATCAAAACAACAACAGTAACAGCTCATCAAATTGAGAAGTAAAACCAGGAGCTGACATTATGCACAAAACAAACCAAACAGCTGAGGGATTTGATTAAATGAACAAGAGGAAAATCTAATTGCCAGCATCAAAACTGGAAAAAGAGAACTCAGAAGAAATGAAGAAAAATAAAAGAAATGATAAAAACCTATTTTGGCCAATTGTGTGCCAACAAAACTGTTAACATTGATGAAATTGATGGACCTGTAAAAAAAATACAAAAGGTTCAGATTAATTGGACAAGAAAGAGAATTTAAATTACCCAGTTTCAGAAAAAAAACCTTAATTAGCCATAAATGAGCCCTCATAGGAAAAAGGCATAGGACAAGATGGATTTACAAGTGGATTTGTCAAGCATTCAAAGAACAATTCTTTCTAATATTACCTAAATTGTTCACAAAAATAGGAGAATGAATCCTATCAGACCCTTTCTATGATACCAATATTGGTTTGATATCTAAGCCAGAAACATACAAAAGAAAAAGAAAACAATCAGCTATTATTCTCAATGATTTTCAAATGAAAAATATTTCGTAAAATATTAGCAATGAGGTTATAGCAACAGATTAAAAAGATTACACACTATGTCCAGGTTGTATTTATATTGGGAACACTGTATTCAATATTGGTAAAACTGTAAATATAACAGACTGGGTTAATAACAATAATAATAAAATGACAATTTTATTACTATAGCTGAAAAACTTTTTAACAAAATTTAGCATTGATTTGTATTAAAAATTCATGGACACTTTTAATGTCAATAATAATACTTGCACTCCCAGGTTGTAGTGAGAATGGTACTTTGTTAACCTTAAGGAGACATCTATAACTGTTTCTACATATGTATATATCCCCACATGTATGTAACATATATAATATATATTGTGGGTATGCTGTGGGAGGGGGTTGATTAGGGCACCCCAGGTTTTGGAGTGGTTACATTTATAGTTTGATTGGCTCTCACCCAGAATGATGTATTCACTGATTATAAATGATAGAAAAATGGGAGTGACCTATTGTTTCATCCCCTTCAGACTTTGTTGGATCTCCACAAAGGAAGTCTGAAGAAGCATTCATATTTCTTTCCTCCTTTAGGAGGTGGGAAGAAATGCTTCAGTGAACTTAAGGGAAGGCTATGTCCCTGGTCATAAAAGTATAGCCAAACCCATGGAAGGGAGTTATCTTTGCTGATCCAGATAAGAACTCGATGGAAGAACCTAGCTCATGAGAGAGCACCAAAGCTTTCTGTAGTTCCTACATTGCCTAGTTAGATTTACTGTTTTTTTGTCTAGAATCTTAGATTTTACTTCCCTGCCAATTTGCTGGCAGTGGTGCTAGCTGTAGCTGGCAGCTGCTGTGGCACAAAAGCCCCAGCATTGCTGCTGCTGGGGGCATCCTGCTCTTCCCTCTTGCCTGGCATTCTGCTCTTTTTACTCTCAGGTTCCAGATTATGGTGGAGTGGTGGCTATGATTATCTCCAGGTTCCCAGCACAGTTGCTAAGCTGCCATGCAATCTGTCTGCCAGGCTCCTTGCCAGCTTGCTCTGCATGAAATTAAAAAAATTTTTTTTTTACTAGTTCCACATTCTTTTTTTTTAGGCAATTGGGGTTAAGTGACTTGCCCAGGATCACGCAGCTAGTAAGTGTCAAGTGTCTAGTCTGAGACCATATTTGAACTCAGGTCCTCCTGACTCCAGGGTTGGTGTTCTACCCACTTCCCAACCTAGCTGCCCCCTTATTCCACATTCTTAAGAGCAATGTGAGTTGTGGCTTCCACCATTTACATCAAAATAGGAAGGCTTGCTTGTCAATCAAATTATGGGTGCTTTGGTCTGTGTGACCCTTAACTGCCTAAAGGCTGAGGGGAGGAAAACTAGCTGATTTCCATCTTGACCAGCAGGCACGCATCCTGAGAATCCACATCTCCTTAGCATCCTGCAGGGGCATCTACCTCGGCTTTTTGGATCTCCATTTCTCCACAGGCTGAGATATTCCCTCCATTCTCTAACTGTTTTGGCTGAGTTGTGGTGAGAGATGGGACTGAGGTGTCTCCTGACTCAGATCTCTGTACCTACATTGTACTGAGCTCAGGAAGCAGAAGGAGCTAAGTAGCTACTGTTTACTTCTCCTTAGGAAGGTCAGGGCCTGAGAGCAAAGCTTCCCTTCTCACTTCCTTCTGTCTTCTAGATTACCTCCTGATCTCCCCTTCTCCTGCTCCCCACTCTGGGGATCATGGGTCCCCATGGGCATTGGCTCAGGGATAGTAAACCAGGAAACCACAGGGGAATGGCTCTTAGCAGCTGTTACCACTAATAGGGGCTCTGGGAGGGACACCCCTGGGTGATGTGTATCATATCTGAAGGTTAAAGTTTCCCCAATTCTTTCTCTATCTTATGTTTCATTCTGTCTGCCTCAAAGTGTTACTGTTTCTTTTTTTGCACTTTCCTCACTTCTCTATCTTTTTAATCTCTTATCTCCTCTGTCCACTCTCTCTCCTTTTCTTTCCTTTCTGTCTTTTCTCCCCCTCTCATGATATTTCTCTATGCCTGCCTGTATCTGTTCACATCTTTGGTTACTTTTCATGCTGTAAGACTGAGGTTTCTGCCCATAGAACCAAGGGCTCTGTGAGATGGAAGGGACCACATTGCTGTTATATACAGCAACTTGCTTCCAGGCTAGATCTCATTTTACTTCTGAGAAGTTAAAAAGAGCATTTATGTTATAGTTTTCTCAGAAAGAACATTCTAATATCCCACTGCTTATTCATCACAATCTCCATTCTTTGGAAGTTCTTGTCTTCCCTAAGCTGTATCTCTTTTATCTCAGCAGTTTGTCTGCTTCTTTCCCTTCTTTGGGACAATTAACTCCTCTCCCTTGGTCCTGTCCCCAGATGCAGATTTAGGGACATGGATGATGCTAATGGGACAGCAGTGACTGAGTTTATTTTGTTTGGATTCTCATATTTAGGGGCGTACCAGAGTGCCCTCTTTTGGGGAGTGCTCTTTGTGTACTTGGTCACCTTGCTGGGTAACTCCCTGATCATCACCCTTACCCTGCTGGACCCAGCCCTGACCACTCCCATGTACTTCTTCCTTCGACATCTCTCTATGATAGAGATTCTCTATACTACAACTATTGTGCCTAGGATGTTGACTGACCTCCTGTCCTCACATCCTGCCATCTCTCCTGCCAGCTGCTTCACCCAGATGTATTTCTTTGCCCTCTTTGGCATTGCTGAATGCTGCCTGCTCACTGCCATGGCTTATGACCGTTATGCTGCCATTTGTCAGCCCCTGCATTATGCCATGCTGATGAAGCGGCAGGTATGTGTGGGGATGGTGAGTGCTTCCTATCTAATGGGCATCATCACAGGCACCACCCACTCCATCTTCATCTTTACCTTGCCTTTCCATGGCACCAACATTGTTCACCACTTCCTATGTGACAATTTGCCTGTTTTGAGACTGGCAAGTGGCGACACACTCTGGGGTGAGGTTGGGATTCTTGCTCTCACCCTGCTGTTTATCATGACTCCCTTTGCACTGATCCTGTTTTCCTATGTTCGCATCCTCATTACCACTCTTGGGGTAGCCTCTGCTCAGGGCCGCCAAAAAGTCTTCTCTACTTGCTCTTCCCACCTACTGGTTGTCACACTCTTCTTTGGGACTGCAACTCTTGCCTACATGAAACCTGGAGCCAATGCTACTCAGGACACAGACCAAATCCTCTCCTTTTTCTACACAGTTGTCACCCCCATGCTCAACCCTTTTATCTATACCCTGAGGAACAAGGAGGTGATGAGAGCCCTGAGGCATAAGGTAATAAAACAGCTTTGAAGTCCTTGCCTGGTCTAGTGGTTTGCTTGGCTTCCTTTCTGGTGAGTTGACAGATTCTTCTTGATCTTTTTTTTTAATTAAATTTTATATTTTTCAACTATCAAACATTTTTATTTGTTCTTCCACCTCCTGCCCTCAAGGAAAAAGGAAAACAAACCCTTTGTTACAAATATGTAAATCAATGAAAACAAATTCCTATATTGACTTCATCCAAAATTGTGTCTTATTTTGCAAGTTTAGTATCTGCCATCATCACCTGACTTCGTAAAATGAGGGGGGCCTGAACTTCTAGATCTTCAGCACAGTAGGGGGATTCCTGGAGGATTATGGTTAAGATGGACCTGGTCTTTCAGGACATCCTTCCTTTTCTGAAGGTCCCAGGAATCTCTGTCAGTTTTCATCTAAGATCCTGATGTGGTTGCTGTTTTCAGGAGTGTGCTCCAAGTAGAGGCTGGATGAGAACTTTGGAAAGGATATTCAGGTATGTTGGACTAGATGGACTAGGAAGCCAGTGTCTGAAGGATATAAAACATGTATATTGAAGTCTTCAAGTAGAAGGGCAGAGGTGGGGTGGAGAAGGAGTCTGTGAGCCACACACTAACCACCTTAAGGGTACCTTTAGCACTGATTCTGTGATTTGAATTCTGTGATATTCGGTGGGCATTGAGAATTTAAGTGTGTGCTGAGTCTAGTGCTGCAGTTTGAGAGGGTTTCACATGGGTTAAGGGACACAGATGTGAATGATTGAGTATGATTATTATATACCAGCTTTGACACACCTCAGACACCACTAGCTGAGGGCTTGGGACCCCTCCCTGCACTGGAACCTTGAAATGGAGCCCTCCCTTTCTCTGTGGTATGGCATTTCATTGGCTATGTTCAGTGCCAGTAACTACTTTGGTAGTGAGAACTATCAGAGAATAAGTTCTATAAAAGTCTATCATTGGCAGGGAGTATTCAGATCAGTTAAACAAGCATTCATTAAGTGCTTACTATGAGCGAGCCATTTTGCAAGGTGCCGAGGACACAGAGACAGAAATGTAACAAGTCCTTTTTAAAGGAATTTAGATTTTGCTGTAGGAGACGCAGAATTTGGCTTGATCTAAATTAGGAGGTAAGTCTTGTTTAGATGACCCTTGTTTATAGCTGCTTCTGTCTAACTGCTGTGATTTCTAGGATCTGTCCACCACTTATCCTCATCCCTGGCTGAGCTTTTCCTGAGATCCTTTCAGAATCATTAACTCCATGAGCTTCTGAGTCCCACTCTGAGCTTGGATGGATGTGTAGCCTGTGTCTAACTCCCTTGGTTCTGGGATTAGCAGATCTGACCTAGACTCTCTATCTAAATCACTTTGTCCTATCTAAATAGATCACCCTATTGAGATCCTGGTGGTTATTTTCTGACCCCTTTGGTCATTCTCTGTCTCTGTCTCTGTCTCTGTCTCTGTCTCTGTCTCTCTCTCTCTCGGGTTTTTTTTTTTTTTTTTTTTTTTGCCTAGGCAGTTGGGGTTAAGTGACTTGTCCAGGGTCACACAGCTAGTAAGTGTCAAATATTTGGTCTGAGGCGGGATTTGAACTCAGGTCCTTCTGACACCAGGGTTGGTACTCTATTTACTGTGCCACCTAGCTGCCCTCCATTCTCTCTTTTTTCTCAAAGATTTTGTTGTCAGGCTTATGGTTTTCTCAGGGGACTTGTATATGTGTATATATATAGTATGTGTATATGTATGTATATATGTTTATATATATGTATACACTCATATAATGTTTATATCTCTCAAACACTCAAGCTTACTATTTCATTGACTTCTCAACTACCACGACCTGTATCTCTTTAACATACACACACAGAGGGTAGTCATTTGTTCTTTGATGAGAACTTTGATCTCATCATCATTCACATGATTCTAATATAAAATACAGAATGTCAAAATTCTTATTTGTGACATGAACATTCTACTTTTGCATCTCTCCCTGTCACTCACCCCTCCTAAATCTATTCTTTGTTGTTAGGGCTGTTTTCCAATCATTTCAGCCCTCAGGACTTTCCTTGTCTATCACCAGTTACTCAAGCCCCTCTTGATTGCTAAATCCAAATCTCGTTCTTCGTCTTTGTTGGCCTCTCTTCAGCTTTTGTTATGGTTGACTATGCCCTCCTACATATTCTTTTCTCCTTGAGGTTTCTTGATTGTGTTTTCTCCAGGTACTCCTTCTATCTAGAAGAATGCTTCTTCTTAGTTTCTTTTGTTGTGTCATCATTCCTATCTCTCTGCTGCAAATGGGTATGTCTCAGGTGTCTGTCCTAGGTCTTCTCTCCCATTTTTACACTCTTTTGGGTGATTTCATAAACTCCTATGAGTTCAATGATCATCTCTAATCAGATAACTGTCCCTCTTTCATCTCTGTCAGACATCATTAATTGACTGTTGGACATCTGCATTTGAATGCCTCAGAGGTATCTCAAACTCAAGTGAACAAGTCTAAAATAGAACTCATTTTTTTTTTT
>NW_020944982.1:0-261992 GCF_900497805.2 Vombatus ursinus | reverse complement strand
GGTTGGTCATTGATCAGAGTTCTTAAGACTTTTGAAATTGTTTATCTTTACAATGTTGTGATTATTTAAATTGTTCTCTTGGTTCTGCTTATTTCACTCTGTATCAGCTCATACAGGTCTTCTCAGGTTTCTCTGAAACAATCCCTTTTGTCATTTCTTTTGCACAATAGTATTCCATTACATTCATATACCATAATTTGTCCAGCCATACCGCAGTTGATGGATGGTCTTTTAGTTTTGATTTCTTTACCATTACAAAAAACTTCTGCTATAAATATTTTCATATGGTTCCTTATCCCCTTTCTTGGATTCCTTTGGAGGTATAAGACTACTAGTAGTAGTCTCACTGAATCAAATGGTATACACAGTTTAGTGATTTTTTGGACATAGTTCCAACTTGGTTTTCAGAATGGTTGGACTATTCACAACTTCTCCAACAGTGGAGTACATCAATATGCCTGTGTTCTTTCTTTTTTTTTTTAACTTAATTTTTATTAAATTTTGAAAAAAATAAATTAAAAATTTACCCTCACAGTTAGGGCTCTTGACATAATTGATGAATTAGCAAAGGTTACTAAGAAGGATAGGTAGAAGGAAAAAGCAGTGTCCTCCAAACCCATATAGAAGACAGTATCCAGGAAGAGTGTGGGTAACAGGATTGTAAGATCATCAATTGGAGGTGGAAGGGATATTAGTGGCCATCCAGTCCCACCTCCTCATTTTATAGATGAGGAAACTGAAGTTTAGAGCAGTTAAGTGGCTTATATATGGTCCTACAGACAGTTAATGGCAGAAGTAGGTCCTTTGACTCCATATAAAAACACTTTTCTCACTCAGCCTTATGAAACAAAGAGGTCAAAGAGGATTGCTGTTGTTGTTTGTTCTTCATTCTCAAAGAAGACCATGATCAGGGAGGTGATGTCACAACATGCAAGTGAATTGGA
Source organism: Vombatus ursinus (assembly GCF_900497805.2). Classification (NCBI taxonomy): domain Eukaryota; kingdom Metazoa; phylum Chordata; class Mammalia; order Diprotodontia; family Vombatidae; genus Vombatus; species Vombatus ursinus. The sequence continues at coordinate 261,048 of NW_020944982.1, read as the reverse complement.
TTTAAGTGAGGCAGGACTGTACAAAATCACCAGCCTCACTTTCTCCTTTGGAACCTTCTGGGTCCAGTGGTAAGATATGGATCAGGATGACTGAAGATTGCCCTGGAAGTAGTGGGAGACCTTGGCCTTTTCAAGGTAACATCTTTCCCGGGTCTCAGTTTGACTGAGGCAAGGACTATTCAGTGATTAAGGCTTAATAAGAAATGAGGCAGAGAATGGCCTTTACTTTGACTAAGTAAAGTCAAAAAAACAATTATATGGGAGGGGAAGACTTTCAGGGTTTCTGGCCAAAACAGAAACAATTGCTATTTAAATTAATTCTGAGCTAATCAGTGCCCAAACAATGACCAAGTAGGGTTTGTCCTGGGACCTATTGTTGGCTAGTCAATGAGAGCCTGAGCGATTTGGGGTTAAGGCTGGTCTTTAAGGAAAAAAAAAACAGACTTCAGAGATTAAAATTACATATCCTTGATTAGATATCAGGGAGGCCATTAGATTTGGTGACTGGGTAATCCTTTGTAGAAAACAGTTTCAGTTGGGTGTTGAGGTCAGAAGTCAGAATGCATAGGGTAAAGAAAAGAGTGAGGATAGGAAATGTATAGATGGATTTTTCAAGGAGTTTGAAACAGAGAGGGGAGATATAAGATGGTAGAGTCCAGTGAAGGCTTTTTAAACAAGGATTTAGAAGAATGGGCATGTGTTTATTCAGCAGGAAAGGAACAATTAGATGGGGAGACATGGAAGAGCAGAGAAAGAGAGGGGATTATTATGGGGGTAATCTGTTGGAAAAGACAGGAGGGGATGGAATGAAAGACACATACAGAGGGTTGGATTTGGTGAGGAGAAGGCCAATTCTTCATCAGAGACTGAATAAAGGAAGAAATGGTGGGGTAAGGTGTTAAGCTATTATGAAATAGAGAGATGTTTTCAGGTGAGGTGGAGAGGAAAAGATGAATTCTGAATGGATAGTCTTGACATTTTGGGTTAGATTGTAGGATTGTTGGAGGCTTGAGGAGAAGAAAAGGATTACTCTTGTGGAGAGTAAGATAGAGAATCAACTAGAGGAGAATAAAAGAATTGCTTGTTTTAGTGAAAGCACATTTAAGATTAGATAACATTATTTTGTAGTGAATTTAGTCAGAATGGTGGTGAGACTTTCTCTAGTTTCAGTAAGCTGCAGATGAAGAGGAACAGGGGAGATAGATGGTGGGATTATTCCAGGATTGAGTTTTACTGAGGTGTGAATGGTGATAAAATAAGTGAGTAAGGGATATAAGAACAGAGAGTTGAACTGGTTCACTATGGGGTTGAGATTGGGAAGAGAGGAGACCAGCTAGAGCATTAATGAAGGTCACAATGAGGATGAAGAATGAATTGGAGAGGATTGTGACCAGATAAGGAACTTTGGAATTTTTGATTATGGAAGTAGAATACTTGAGGGTGATGGTTAGATCAAGGGTGTGCCAATTTTTGTGGGTAGTCTGAGTGGATGAACAGGTTATCCTGTTCATCAAGAGCTGTAAGCAAATTGAGGAATATGGATGTTAGGGTATTTAAGGGAACATCAACATGTGTATTGAAATCCACTAATATAAGGGCACAAATTTGAGTGAAGAGGTATACTGTGAACCAGGCAACAAATTAATTGAGAAAGGATGGAGAATCATAGGACTATAGATTTAAAATTTAAAGAGAGTTTAGAGACCATTGAGTCCAAGCCCCTGTACTTTACAGATGAAGAAATTGGGGCTCAGATTGCTTACATGATTTGCCCAGGGTTACACAGCTAGAAAGTCTTTGAGGCAGGAAACGGACTCAGATTTTCCTGATTCTATGCTCGGATCTATCCATTGAGCAATATTGGCTTGGGGTATGTGTGTGGAAGTTGGTAGATATTAGCCACCAGTATTAAGATTGGGTAATAAATTTGGGGTAACATGAACATTAAAGGAAGCAAATGATGAATTGAAAGTATGTGTTTACTAGATTGGCCGCAAATAATTAAATTGAATAAAAATCAACTCAATGTGATGTAGTAGATTGGAGTCAGAAGACCTAGGTTTCAATACTAACTATGCTATTTACTGTATAACATTAGTGTAACCCCTGTCCCAAAGACCACTGGTATGGGACTCTCTCTGTATGGGTGTAGATGAATGCCCTACTCTTTGTGAGCAGTGAAGCAGGGTTGGTGAGAGTGGAAGAGCTCCAACCCTCTTCTGTCTGCTTTGGGACTTTTCAAGCTTTAAGTCAACTTAAGGACTCTGAAAGCTTCAAGCTTCTTTGGGTGCTTCTGGATTCTGGCTTTCAGAGAGAAGAGAGAAGACAGGAGAATTAATAATAATAATAATAATAATAATAATAATAATAATAAAAATAGCAGCATTCCCCAATGTTGAGCCCCAGAAGGCTACTACTACTCACAGATAACATGGTAAAGTTATTTAATACAAAACATTCTACTAGAAACCTGGTTCACTCCACGCAAATATACACAGTATCCATGAGAGGAGTCAGCTTCCACTTAGACCACCGTGGTAGTGAGGCACACAGGTAAGAAATATGTGTGACAAAGGTTTAACTCACAACACCATCTCTGTAAGTCCTTTCTTTGTAGAAGCCTCATGCAGAACTCATTGTTGTTGTTCCTTCATTCTTGAAGAAGAACTATGACATCATGAGGATGATGTTTTGACTTGTATATGAATTGGATTTAAGGGAGGCAGACCTACAAAAAGTCTTCAGCCTCACTGACTCTCTTCTCCAGAATCATTGGAATCCCATGAAAAGACAAAAGTCAAGACAACTGATGATGACCCAGGATACAGTGGGTGACCTTGGCCTTTCTGAATTAGGTCTTTCCCAGGTCTCAGTTTGTCTGAGACAATGACCATTCAGTGACTAAGGGCTAGCTAAGAATTGAAACAAAAGATGGCCCAATTTTACCACCACAAAAAATGTAGATCAAGATAGAGAAGGAAGGAGAGTGTTGTGAGACAAATGTGATGGCCTAGGAAAGAGTTGAAGGGTAGAGGGGATAGAGGTCAGAGGGATGATAAAGAATAGGTTTAGGAGTGATAAAGCTTAGAGGGAACTGGAATGATGAAAGATTATGATTAGATAAAGGAAATTTCATAGTCCATGAATATGGAAGTGGAACACATAGCTGAGTTGGCATGGAGGAGTAGGCCATGGGATGTGAATAGACTGAAGATCTGGGAAGTTATGATATTTAAGGGAACATATACATACATACATATATATCTGTGTGTATGTATGTATATACATATATACACATATATACACACACACTCACACATACATGCGTACATCCTAATATTAGGGCAAGGGTTGAGTACAAAAGAAAAACTGTCAGCTAAGCCCTGATCCCATTGGGGAAGGAAAGAGAATATCCTAGGAGTCAATAGATAATGGCCACTTGGATTTATGTTTAACTTTAATATTGGCATCATGTGAACCTCAAAGTAGGACAGTTTGGATAGTTTAAATCTCAAAGAAAGCAAGGTTGCTGGGTGATTCTGGTTGAGGGAAAGTTTGGTAGTGCCAATTTTGGGAAGAAGTAGTATTCTGCCTCCCCCATCTCAACCAGTCAGTTGAAGGATATGAGAAAAAGTATAAGTACTATTGGAGAGGGTGGTGAGGTAAGTAGTTTCATCAGAAGAGAGATAGGACGTGCCAGAAAATGGAAGAAATGAGAAAGGAATAGTTTTAAGATGAAAGAAAGGTTGTTAATTATGGAGCATACATTCTACAAGACAAAATGGAAGAGGCAGGCCGATTTGGAGCATAATATTGGGAATATAGGGTAGAGACGGATAAGGTTAAAGGAGTAGAAAAATTAAGATTTGGGGATATGGTTTGTGCAGTGGTAACTAGGGCTTCAGAATCACTAGAAGTAGGGGGAGAGTGTTAAGGGTTGATAGTATGCTAACCATTGAGGAATGAATCCAGGCAGAGAATCAGTGGTTGGAGAGAGGTCTGTCCAGGGAGGCAGTTGTTTAGACTGTTTAAGGTCTTTCCGAGAGATTCAGTTTTATTTTATTTGATGATATTATATTTTGTACAGCCCAAAGAGGACCATCTCACAGCTGGTAGTAAGGCATTAGGAGTCTGGGAGCCTGGTCAGGAGGCACTGGTGTGATACAGAGTCAGTGGTGTAAGCCAGTGAAAGCCAGGAATTAACTAGAAACTGGGTGAAAATTATTGGCTCTGAGCTGATGGAAGCTAGCCTACTGCCCTCTTTACAAAGAAAGTGGTAAAAGAGAACAAACGTAATGAACGCTAGAATTTCTATAATTAAAATTGTCTTTTGACTCTATTGTCCCTCCTCTCCTCACCTAGCCCAGAGCCCTTTCTTATGAGACACAAAGTTTAAGGTTTTTTGATTATGACTGCACCCTCCATGACTTTGTTGTTGTTGTTCAGTCATGTCTTACTCTTTGTGACCTTGTACGGGTTTTCCTGGCAAAGATGCTAGAGTGGTTTACCATTTTGTTCTCTAGTGGATTAAAGCAAACAGAGGCTAAGCGACTTGCCCAGGGTCACACAGCTAGTAAGTGTCTTCCTGACTCCAGACCCAGTGCTCTATCCACTGAGACATCTAACTGCCCATGACTTTACCTTGTCTCTAACCCCCTCTCTGTATCTTCTATTTCTCCACTGAACTATACGTTTCTATGCCAAGTTCTTTAAGTGGTTATAAATGTATGTGTGTTCAACTTATCTTTCTCCATTTCACTAGAGTGGGGTATTGTAATGTTCACTCTTCCCTTCCTTTCATATTTTTACATATTTTTAGAGCCCTGATTATGAAAAACATTAAGCTCCACCCCATTCTTCAATTCTTCCCTAGTGTATTCCTCTTCTTTTTCTTTCCTTTCTTAAGATGATCAAAACGGAACTAAACCCCTCCAATCCCTGTGTTTTTCTTATTTAATTCTTTTTTTGATCCTTGAAGATAGTGGTATTCTAAAAAGACATTTGTTCATTTCTCCTCATTAAAATATAAGCACTTCATTGTTTGTCACCTTTCAATGTCTCAAATATATTTACTTTTGAGATTTCTCTAGATTCTTGTGCTTTCATTTAAAATTTTTTATTTAGATCTGATATTTTCTTTTTTCTCTTTTTTTGGTTAGTTAATGGGGTTAAGTGACTTGCCCAGGGTCGCATAGCTAGTGTTATGTGTCTAAGGCTGGATTTGATCTCAGATCCTCCTGAATCCAGGGCTGGTGCTCTATCCACTGCACCACCTAGTTGCCCCATAGATCTGGTATTTTCATTGGAAATGTTTTAAAGTCCTCTTTTTCATAAATAGTTCATTTTCCCTCTGTGAGATTATACTCAGATTTTCAGGGCAAGTTATTCTTAATTGCAAGACTTTTTCTTTTATTTTTTTCTAATATTGGATTCCAAGAAATCTTTTTTTTTAAAAAAGTAGTAGTTGCTAAGTCTTGTGTTATCCTTTGTATGGTTCTTTAGTAACTGAACTTTTTCTCTCAGAACTCATTGCATTAAAAAAAAATTGACCTGGAAGATCTGGATTTTGAGTATCACATTCTGAGGGGTTTTTATATTGGGGTTTCTTTTAGGAGATGATTGACATTTCTTGAACTATGACATTCAGACCTTTTTGTGGTCATTATTTGCAAGGAATCTAGTGATTATTTTAAAATATTTATTTTGACTAGTATTTGTTACCCTTTCTATTGTCCCCTCCTACCTAAATAATAACAAAGGAAAATAAAATATTTGTAACAAATATGTAAGAGTCCAGCAAAACAAATCCTCACATTGCCCATATCTAGAACTATGTGTCTCTGGCAGGATATGGGTGGTATGTTTTATCATCAATCCTCTGACCTCATGGTTATCATTACATTGATCAGGTTTCTCAAGTCTTTTAAAATAAATTTTCTTTATAATTTCATTATCATTAAATAAATTATTCTCCTAGTTTTACTCACTTCATTCTATACTGATTCATAGCAGTCTTCTATTTCCTCTAAAATTATTCATTTTGTCATTTTTTTAATAAAATAAAATAACAAACTCACATATTATTTTCTTTAGCTATTCCCCAAAAGGTGGACACCTCTTCAGTTTTCAGTTTTGGGCTACTACAAAAAGAACTGGTATAATATTTAGGTATTTCTGGATAATTTACCTCTTTCTTTGATTTACTCTGGGGTTATAGGCCTAGTAGTGGTACTGCTTAATTGAAGGGTAGTCAAAGTTTAATGACTCTTGGGACATAGTTTCAAATTCTTTTCCAGAATGGCTGGACCAATTCTCCACCAACAGTATTAGTGTGTCTGTTTCTCCACAGTCCCTCCAATATTTGTCATGTTCCTCTTCTTTTTTTTTTTTTTTAACCAATCTGATGAATGTAAGGTGGAACCTTAGAGTTTTAATTTGTTTTTCTCAAAGTATTACTGATTTGGAGCATTTTTATGTGGTTGTTGATAACTTGGATTTTTTCCTTTTGAAAACTGCCTGTTTATGTCCTTTAAGCATCAATATGTTGAAGAATATAATCTTATATAATCTTAATCTTATACATTTGAATAAGTTTCATATATGAGTAATATGGTAATATGAGACCTTCATCAGAGAAACTTGCTGCAAAACTTTATTTCTTCAGTTAACTGATTATCTTCTAATTGTAACCTCATTGTTTTGTGCAAAACCTTTGAAATATGCTATAATTAAAACAATCTATTTTAATCTTGAATTCTCTTTATCCCTTGTATGATTATAGGTTCTTCCTCTATCCATAAATCCCAAAGGTACTTTCTTCCTTTGCTCCTTTAATGTGCTTATGTCTGAGATTTTTTATGTCTAAGTTACATATCCATTTAGAGTTGATATTAGACTATGGAATGGCATATTGGTTTATATCCAATTTCTTCCAGATTATTTTCTAGGTTTTCTAATAGTTTTTTTTAAATCAAATGATGAGTTCTCATCCCAGTGACTGGAGTCTTTAAGTATTCTGAATATACCTACTCCTTCACTACACTTCAGCCACATACAAAGATGGTCATATCCTCAATCTTGCTATCACCCATAAATTCATGCTTTCCATATTTGTGAACTGTGAAATTACCTTATCTACCATAATATGTTGTCAATTTACCTCTCCTTCTGCTTTGCAATCCCAAACCCTGCTTTTATTTTATACCATAATTTCCACTCCTTTGATCCCTCAATTCTTTTCCAGGCCACCACCCCTGTAGTAGCCACACTCCCCTCCCTTCTTTATCTTTACCTCTTGGTTTAACCCTGCATTGTCACCTTCTCTTGAGTCCCTTTCCCCCTTATTGTTTTGCTGAATGTACCCTGTCAAAACTCAGCCTTAAATTAACTCTTGTCCTTTGCTGTCCCCTTTCCTGCACAAGTATGCATAATGTACTTAGAAAAAAATCATGAAACCACGATGCCTGGGTTTACTACAGATTTGTTACATAACCTCAACTGAGCCCTCATTGCTGTCAGGCAATCCTTTTATACCTCCCTAATTAACTCACCATGCCACTCAACATAGTGGCTCTTCCAAACCTTTTCATCCCTTTACAAACATCACATAACTCCTCTCCCACCACCCTTTTAGCTGAGAACCTTGCCTTGTACTTCATGAAAAACTGAGGCCATTCACTAAGAACTCCCTCTTCTTCACTCTTCCTCATCTCACTTCTCTCAGATGTTCTTTCCATTATCTCCTCCAACTCTATTTCACATGAAGAGGTGGCCCTTCTCCTTGTCAAGGCTATACATGCACAAGTGAACTTATTCTAATCTGTCTTCTCCTGTAGATTGCCCCATCTATCATCCTCACTTATCTTCAATCTCTTCTTGTTTACTACCATTTACTTTCCCATTGCCTACAAACATGTCCATGTCTCCTCCATCTTTAGACCTCCCCCATTTGATTCACCTTTCCCTAATATCTATTGTCCCATATCTCACCTCCTCTCTGTGGCTAAACTCTTTGAGAAGGCTATCTACAATAGGCACCTCCATTTCCTTTTCTTTCACTCTCTTCTTAACTATCCCTTGTGACTGGAATTCTCTCTCTCCTCATCTCTTCTTTCTGATTTCCCTAGCTTCCTTTAAGTTCCTCCTAAAACCTCACCTTCTACAGGAATCCTTTCCTGATGATCCTTAACTCTAGAGACTTTCCTTTATTTTTCTTTGAATTTATCCTGTTTAACTTGTTTGTACGTAGTTGTTGTATTGTGCCCCCCATTTGACTATGAGTTCCTTGTGAGCAGGGACTGTCTTTTGCCTTTATATCTCCAAGAGTTGTTGTGAGGACCAAATGAGATAATATTTGCAAAGCATTTGGCACAATGCCTGGCACATAGTAGGTGATTAATAAATAAATACTTGTTTTAGAGGAAATTAGGTGGTGCAGTAGATAGAGTGCTAGGCCTGAAGTCAGGAAGATCTGCATTAAAATTTGGACTCAGACACTAGCTGTGTAACTCTGGGAAAGTCACTTTACCTCTGTCTGCCTCAATTTCCTCAACTATAAAATGAGGAAAATAATAGCACCTACTTTATAGATTGATGTAAGGATTAAATGAAAAAGAGATTGGATTATTTTTCTATTTTTTGCACTTTATGTAATATTGAAATTGTTTTTTGTAAATCAATCTGGTCCTGGTTTTATTTTCTTGAGGGAACTTCTTTTTGGCTGTTCATCTTTTTTTTTTTAAAGGATATTGGGTTATTTAAACAATCTATTTTATCAATCTGGATATTTTATACTTTTGTAAGTAGTGATCCATTTCTTCTCATGCTTTAATACTGAATCTCTGCCAAGGCCAATTACTTTATCCATGGTCTTGATTTTATCTTTCCCCATTATCTTTGAGAATGTTCTTCTTTGATAATATCTTGTCACTTTTATGATCTTCAGTTTCATTTTATCCACTGACTTCTCCCTTCTTGCCTACAAACATTCCCAGACCTCTTGCTTTTTTTTTTTGTTTTTTGTTTTTTTGGTGAGGCAATTGGGGTTAAGTGACTTGCCCAGGGTCACACAGCTAGTAAGTGTCAAGTGTCTGAGGTCAGATTTGAACTCACGTCCTCCTGATTCCAAGGCCGAAGCTCTATCCACTACATCACCTAGCTGCCCCAACCTCTTGCTTTCTTAAAAAAAGGACACAACTTTGCCACCCCCTGAAGCATCATCCTAATTTCTTCTCTTTTCTGCAGTCTAACTCCCACAAAAAATCAGTTTACAATATTTCCTTCACTTTCTCTTCTTCCTCTTGCTTCTTGACCTCTTGATATTTGGTCTCCCACCACATCATTCAACTGAAATGTCTCTTCAAGGTTAATTTCTATCTCTTAATAGTTAAATTCAATGAACTTCTCTCATTCTTCATTCCTTCTGGTTTCTCTCTAGCATTTCACACTGTTGAGTAATCCTTTTTCTAGACATTCTCTCTTCCCTGGGTTTTCATGATACTATACTCTTCTGGTTTTTCATGTTTTGACTATTCCTTCTCAAGCTCCTTTGCTGTTATCATTATCTATTTTCTGGCCCCCCCATACCTCATTGCTTGTCCCATGGCTGTGACCTGGGTTTTCTTCATTCTACTCTACAGTTTCCCTTGGTTATCTCTTTAGCTCCTATGGGTGCAATTGCTGGGTTTTTGCAGATGATTCCCAAATTTTATATATATAATGTATTTGTGTATATTATATGTAGAAAACATGTGTATATATATATATACAACTGTATGTTCAACTGTATTTTATATATACACAAATATATATAGTTGTATATGTATACAAACAGTTGTATATATACAGTTCTATACTCACATGCATGCATATACACACTTTTTTTTATATGTATATGCTACTGTTATCTCTCTCCTTAGCTGTAGCTCTATAATAGTGGTGACAAACCCAAATAGAAATAGGGCCTGTTAATCATACATAAGGATCCCTGGAGCCACATGTTGACTAAGAAAACCACATAATGACATCATAATAACAATTAATCACTTCAGCAAGCAAACTTTCATAGAAATCAGAATTTTTTCTAGAAATTTAGTAGAGGTAAGAAATTAACAGAAGGGAAGGTTTTTTCTTTTTTAGGAGAAAGGAGAATTGATCATGTATGAAAGAAGAAGGGAAGGAGCCAGTTAAATTCCAGTATCACTGGACTGAGAGAATCAGAAAAGAGTGAAAAATAAGAAAAAAAGAGTAATGAAATCATAGGCTTTCAGAATTGGGAAGGAAGTCAGGAGTCATCAGTCTACAGTAATGTATTCAATACAATATAATACAATAAACATTTATTAAGTGCATACTATGTGTTAGGCAATGTGCAAATTACTGGGGATATAAATAAAAGAAAAACAACTGTCTTCAAGGAGCTTACAATCTAACTGGGGAAGGCAACAGACAAAAGGAAGCAGTAAAGGGGGATGTTGTTGAGGGGAGGGGCTTCTGAACCTCATTTAAATGAGGGATAGGGGAGGAATGTTTTACTTTATTCTCCTGCCCTCTAGTCAAAGGGGCAGAGGTAACTGCCCTCATCATCACTGATGATTTGTAAGTACCCAACCTGATGCAGTTAAGGATTTAGTAATCCAACCTCTTCGTGAGGCACAAATTCTTCCCTGGGTAATGGATAAATCTTCCCTCCTGAGACAGCCCATTCTGGTTCTGTACAGCTTCAGTTCCTAGAAAGTTCTTCCTATTTTTAAACTAAACTCTACAGAATCTTGCTTCTGTTCAGGTCCAAGAGCTACTGTCTGGGGCCAAGCAGAGCAAGGAGAATTCCTCTTCCATATGATAACTCTTTACACATTTGAAGGCAATTATCATATCTTTCATTGTGTTTTTTTTTCTATGAGTTATAGATCCCCAGTCATTTAAAGCTATCTTCAAATGAGCAGACCTCTAGCCTCCTCCCCATCCTGGTTGCCCTCTTCTGGATGCATTCTAGTCTGTCCATCCATACCCTTCCAGTGAGTCTAAGGAAGTACTTTTTGGTACTTCAGCTGCTTCACGTGCTATTTCCCTCCCTAGCTTTTCCAGGCAGGCTTGAATTCTTCATCTTATCAATGACCCATAATCTTCTGGACCAAGTCCTTGAAGACTTGTTTCACCTGTATAAATGATGGGATTCAGCAGAGGGCTTATTGAGCTACTGAGCACAGCTACTCCTTTGTTGAAGGTGGCATCGTCCTTTGCTGAGGGCTTAATCTCCATGAAGATGCAGCTTCTATAAGAGAGAGAGAGATGACAATCATGTGGGAGGAACAGGTGGAAAAGGCTTTCTTCCTTTGTTGAACAGAAGGAAATCTGAGAATTGTTCTAATGATGTTTGTGTAAGAGAGCATCACAAGCACCAGGGTTATTGCAAGTGTCGGCATAGCTAAGAGTGAATCAACCAATTCTGGTAGGCTGGTGTCTGAGCAGGATAGCTTCAGAAGGGGAGTTGTATCACAGCAATGATGATTTATGACATTGGATGAGCAGAAATTTAGGTGATTTGCCATTAAGATTACCGAGAGAGAAGTCAGGAACCCAGCCAACCAAGAGCAAAGAACAAGCAGGACACAGACTTTGCTGCTCATGATGATTGTGTAATGTAGGGGCTTGCAGATGGCAACATAGTGATCATAGGACTTGGCAGTCAGGAGGTAAAACTCTGTGGCCCCCAGAAATATAGCAAAAAAGTACTGAGTGAAACAGCCAACAAAGCTGATGGTTTTGTTTCCTGTTGAGATACTGTATAAAAGTCTGGGAATAAAAACAGATGTGAAGAGAATTTCTAAGATGGTGAAATTCTGAAGGAAGAAATACATGGGGGTTTGGAGATGGGAGTCCAGCAGGGTGAGGGTGATGATGGTTAGGTTGCCAATGACACTGAACATGTAAGTAAGAAAGAGAAAGACGTAAAGCACAACATGGAATTCAGGAGCATCTGTCAGACCCAGCAGGATGAAGTGAGTAAACGTGGTGAGGTTTTTTATTGTGACCTTGACTGGATCTGAAAGTGAAAAGAAGAGCAATCAGGTGTAAAGATGGGAGAGGTAAGGGTCAGGCTGTGAGATCTAAGGGAATCAGTTTATGAATGTTTCTTCCATCTGTCATGCTGGTTCTGTGTAGGACAACTTGTCCCAAGAGTCCTTATCAGGGATTTGATACTTTGCCCCTCATAGAGAAATAATATTTCATTACATTCAAATATCACATTTTGTTGAGTGAATCTCCAATTGTCCATGAGGTAGTCTAAGGTGCCCTCTGGATTCTAATCCTTTGATTTTATTTTTTTCTTCACTCCTTTACTCCCTGCTTCACAATCAGGAAGTTTGTTAGATTTCTAGCAGTAGACTTTATTCTTAGTTTCAGTTACTTTCATGATCTTGGGGGAGGAGTGTTTTAGCCTCTGAATCCTCTTATTCCACCTACTCCCTCAGCTTCCTCAACACCATTCACATTTGTTCTCACAGTTTCCAAGATCATCTGAATTTTTATCCCTCAGACACAAACATAGCCCCCTTCAGAGTCTGAGAAGATGCCTGTCACATAGAGCCAGGATCATTTTGGCATCACCCTTCTGTCCTGTTCCCAGAGTATCCCTAAAGCAAAGGGAATATCAGCTGCTTCTTATTACTCTACCACTCTGGTGAGAAAACAATAACATTTGGAGTGTCCCTGCTGCTCTTCTGTACATGAATACTGACAATATTGGTCAGATACTGTAGGGCTCTAAAGGAGTAATGAATGTCTCTAGTTTGCTGCAAACTTCAGGCTTGTAAGTCCCAAAGGACAAATTCCCAATAAAGCCTTTTCATCTAGGAATTGCATTCACACGCATTTTCTGTTCAACAACCATGGGAAGGAAATATGAATCCCTCAAAGTTCTTGTCACCATCTCTCCAAGAAGAATACATATTTACAGAAGTTTAGTAGAAAGGCGATAAACACAAGCTCATTTTGTCTAATGCCAGTCTTGTGTACATTTGCACCAACTCTCTTTCTGGCACTGATACAAAATCAAGCTGAGAGCCAACATTATTCAAATGAGCAAACAGGCATAATTAGAAGGAAAGAAAGGGGACTTTACAGATTAGAATATATCTGACCTCGGTGTGTTCCAGAAGAAATGATGCTGGTGACCTCTGTGAGCATTCTGTAGACCTTTCCTTGGCAGGTTCTACATTAACCAGAGTGACTCAGGTTTTACCAGCTCATTTAATACGTTTTAACTCATATTTCAAAATTAGTTGGGTGTGATCAGCATTTCATTTTCCTTTATATTCCCCCCCCCCCGCAAAAAAGGGCTCCAACCTGAAAGTGTTAGTGGGTTGGGAAATACTTGTACAAGATGATTCTCAAGACTGGCCTTTTCACTGGGTCATGATGCAAATAAGAGGATAAATGTTCCCTTAGTTTCCTTACTACAGATGACTTTGAACCATCATGAAATTGATGACTATGTCAAAAGTGTCATCTTTTGAATTGTGGTCCTAGGATTCCTGGTGTTGCTCCTGTTCACCATCAGTGCTTTACATTATGAGACCCACTAGGTACTGCAAAGGTTTGGTACTACGTACCACCTGGACTAGATTTTAAAGATCTATCTTTTTAAAAGGTAGATTAAAAAAGTAGATAACAAAAGCCTGGAATTTCTGTTTTTTTCTCCTCCATATTCAATAAATCCTTCAAGGTGATGTTACATTGCTTGCTGTCTTTTTTGTATTCTTTCTACTTTTGTTTTATATGCAGTAAGTTCTTTATAAAGTAGCTCTTATATCAGGCTTCTGTCAACCCTGACATCACAGATTTCAGTAATATCCCTATGGCCATTTAAGTAATACTCTGGAAGATCTTTATCACTTAGCCACAAAACAATGCTCTGTCATAGGAACAGCATCTGCTCCACAGTAGGAACATTGAACCATAGATTTATGGGCATAAGCGTTCTTAGAGGCCACTGAGATGGAATTTGAACCCAGGTCTTGGTTACTCCAGCCCTGTGCTTTGTCCTCTATTCCAGGGTGCCTATTAGGCTACATTAGTTTTTATGTAAAACATATTAAAACTGTCCTTGAGATTCAGTTGGTCCAGAGCTTTAAGGATTAAACCAGAGACCAGAGCTGAGTAGAAACATTTAAATTCCAACCTGAGCTGTCACATTACTTTTATTGCTGTCCAGGTTGTTTGTGCTTCCTTCTGAACTTGTTTCTTGAACAGTTTTCAGGGAGTCCCATGATTCTTAAATTATCTCTGACCTATTTTTCAGAATGTGAAGGTTCTGAGGGGTCACTTATTTCACCTCCATTAAAATGCTGACCCTGCATCATCTGTCAGCTCCTCCCAATCATTCAAATGCATTTCTCTTTGTACATTTCTTTTGATTTTTGTTTTTGCATTTCGCAGTTTCTATTCATCTCTTTTCATTAAGAATGTCTGAAAATCCACTAATCCATTACACATCTATTTTTTTTTCTCATGTAAGATTATATTCAACTTTTCAGGGTGAGTGATTCTTGATGGTAAACCTGTATCTTTTGCCTTTTGGAATGCTATATCCCAAAGATAGTCTATCAATTATAGCAGAAGCTGCAAGGTCTTATGTAATCCTGACTATGTTTCCTAGGTAGTTGAATTACTGGTTGCTTACAGTATTTTCTTCTTTGATGTGGAAGATCTGGAATTGACTATGAAAATTCTGGGACATTTTTGATTGGTTAATTGTTTCAATTTTCACTTTGCCCTCTGACTCTAACAGATCTTGACAATTTTTATTTATTTCTAAAAATGTAATGTTATGAAGAGAGAAAGAGAGAGAGAGAGAGAGAGAGAGGCGGCGGTGGGGAGCTAGCAGTATATTATTTGGGTAATCTTCACCTAGGGAGCAGGAGCAAAAAGGCCAAGAAGGGGTTGACTGACAGGTGGGAGAATTAGGAAATTACAGCATCTTGGAAACTGAGTAAGGGACACATCAAGAAGGCAGAGATAGTCATCGTTGCTAGACGCTAGAGAAAGATCGAGAAGAAAGATGAGGAGTGAAAAAAATCATTGAATCTGTCAATTAAGAATTCATTAGTTACCTTGGAGAGAGCATGCAGTTGCAAGCGAGATAAATTGTAGGATGTTGAGTAGTTCATACAAAATTAGGAAATGGAGGAAGTAAATGTTGACTATTTTTGTAGGAATTTATTTTTAATTAATTATTTTAAAATTTTATTGATGTATCTTGTTTTTTATATTACATAAATTTACAGATCACTCCCATTTTGCAAGAAGTCTCTCGTAACAAAATAAAACAGTTAAGAAGTGACCTCGTCTGGAAGTTCTTGTCACATTTCACATGTGCAACATTCTCCCTCACCTCTTTGTATAAAAAAAAATTAACAGAATCTACTCTCACTCCCTCCCATCCCTCATCCCATTAAAACTGAAATATAAAATTCTTGTCACTAACATGCATAGTCAAGCAAAACAATTTCCATTAAAATACAAGATATGTACATATGTATATCTGTGTATATCTATATCTATATCCCATTCTGTACTCTAAATCCATAATTTCTCTGTAATGGATGGCATATTTCAATAGCCCCTGGAACCATGAATAGTTATTGTATTGGTAATGGTTCTTACCATTTTATAGTGTTATTTTTGTATATATTATTCATTTTTACAGTGTTTTTGTATACATTGTTCTCTTGGCTCTGTTCTTTTCATTCTCCATAGGTTTGTAAAAGTCCTCAAAATTGTTCATTTATATAATATTGATATTATAGCATAAATTATTCTTCTGGTTCCGTTAATTTCATATCTGCATATGAGTTCATATGTCTTTTCATTTCTTTTGGAAATTATTTCTTTATTCTTTATAGCACAATAGTACCTCCTCTAGCCACATGTCACAATTTCTTCAGTTGTTCCTCAAGTGTTGGACATCTTGGCTTCTAGCTTTTTGTCACCGCAAAAAGAATTGCTATAAATAATTTTTTGTACATGTAATAACTTTTCCTCTTTCTATAATTTATTTTGGGTATAAAAAGGAATATCTTCAGCAAACTTGTAGGATATAAAGTGAATTCACAAAAATTATCAGTATTTTCTCTAGAAATTTAGTGAAGAGGAGGAGAGAAATGAAGAGAAGTGGTAAGAGGATTAAGAGAAGGCATTTTTTCTTTGTTAGGATAAAGGAGAATTGGGCATGTTTGGAGGAAGATGTGAAAGAGCCAATTGAGTGTGAGCATCACTGAACCTAAAGAATCAGAAGAGAGTAAAAAATACAAAAGCAATGAAATTATGGGCTCTCAGAGTTGGAAGGCAAGTCAGAGGCCAACTACTTTAATCTCTCCCGAAGCAAAAATTCTTTCTACAATATCCTTGAATAATGGGCAGATCTTCCCTTCTGAGGCATCCCATTGTGGTTTTGGACAGACTTAGTCCTTAGGAAGTTCCTCCTGTTATTGCACTAAAATCTTCTTAAATCTGTTTCTGTCTTAGTCTAATAGGCCAATAGTTCTGTGGTTAAGCAGAGTAAGGCTAATTCCTCTTCCATCTGCACACTTTTCACATATTTGGAGGTTTTTCACTGTCTTCCTTTCTTTGGGTTATACTTCCCCAGTCATTTTAAGATATCCTCAAATGACCAAACTTCTATTTCCCTCCCCATACTGGTTAACTCCTCTGGACACCATATAGCTTATTTATTAATATCCCTTCAATCAGTCTAAGGCATTGACAGCTATTTAATATTTAGTACACAGTCTTCCTCCTCCCACAGGTTTGAATTCTTCATCTCATCAATGACCCACAATCTTTTGGACCAGGTCTTTGAAGGCTTGTATCACCTGCTTGTTTCTTAGGGTGTAAATGAAAGGATTCATCAGAGGGCTTATTGAGGTATTGAGCACAGCCACTCCCTTGTTGAAGGAAATATCATCCTTTGCTGAGGGCTTGATATACATGAAGATGCAACTTCCATAAGAGAGAGAGATGACAATCATGTGGGAGGAACAGGTGGAAAAAGCTTTCTTTCTTTGTTGGACAGAAGGAAATCTGAGAATTGTTTTAATGATGTTTATATAAGAGAGCATCACAAGCACCAGGGTTATTACAAGTGTTAGCACTGCCAAGATGGAGTCAACCAGCTCTATAAGGCCTGTGTCTGAGCAGGAGAGCTTAATAATGGGAGCAGTATCACAGTAATAATGGTTTATGACATTGTTTGAACAGAAGTCTTGGTGATTTGCCATGATAATTGCTGTTAGAGAAATTAAGAACCCAGCCAACCAAGAGCAGAGGATGAGCAGGATGCAGACTCTGCTGCTCATGATGGTTGTGTAATGTAGGGGTTTGCAGATGGCAATATAGCGATCATAGGACATGGCGGCCAGAAGGTAAAACTCTGTGGCCCCCAGAAATATAGCAAAAAAGTATTGAGTAAAGCAGCCAACAAAGCTAATGGTTTGATTTCCCGTTAAGATACTATGCAGGAGCCTGGGAGTAAAAACAGATGTGAAGAGAATTTCTAAGATGGAGAAATTCCGAAGGAAGAAATACATGGGGGTTTGGAGGTGGGAGTCCAGCAGGGTGAGGGTGATGATGGTTAGGTTGCCAATGATGCTAAACATGTAAGTGAGAAAGAGAAAGAGGAAAAGCACAACCTGGAATTCAGGAGCATCTGTCAGACCCAGCAGGATGAAGTCAGTCAATATGGTGAGGTTTTTCATTGTGACCTTGACTAGATCTGAAAGTGAAAAGAAGAGCAATCAGGGGTAAGAATGGGAGAGGTGGGAGTCAGGTTGTGAGTGGAATGGAATCAGTTCATAAACATTCTTTCGATCATATTGGTGTTGGCTTCTCACAAGCTCCATTTCCTTCAGGTCCTGTGTAGGATAACTGGTCCTGAACATCCTTGTCAGGGCTTTCACATTTTACTCCTCAAATAGCAACAATATTCCATTATGTTCATATACCACAGTTTGTTCAGTCATTTGCTTGTTGTCTAAGAAGCTTATCCTGAATTCCATTTATTTTTTCCTCCCCTCCTCTTTCTTTAGCTTTCCCTTTAGGATCAGGTGCTTTATTTTGGTTGCAGTTATTCCTTCCTGACTAATATTCTTTCTCTTATCTTCTGCCTCTCCAACTCTGTTTAATTTTTTGCTGAGCAAGTTGTATTTCTGTATGAAATTCTTATGTGTGTGGGTTTATGTCCAACTTTCCCTTGTCCATTTCAGATAAGCATGGGGTTAATCTAATGCCTACTTCCCCACTTTTTCCTCCATGTTTGCATACTTTAATTAGGCATCCCAATAATGAACAATAGTAAATCTTACATGCTTGTTCCTCCTTTTTATGCCATTATTTCCCCTTTATCCTTCTTTCTCTTTCCCCTCATAACACTCCTGGAATAGAACCAATCTACCTCATGAGTTTTGTTTTTCTTTCTTAACTCCCTCAATATCCTTCGAAGATATTCACCTTTTGAAAGGACCTCTTATTTCTTCTCTATTAGAATGTTAGCCCTACATTATCATAGAGTTCCTTCCCATTGTTCAAATAAATTTACCTTTCTAGGTTTCTTTGTTTTCCCTTTGGGTTTAATGTTTCCCATTCAGCTCTGGTCTTTTCATCAGAAATATATGAAAGTCTTCGATTCCATTAAAGATCATTTTTTTTCCAATATTGGGAAAAATAAAAGTAAAACAAAAACCCAATAACAACCCAGCTTTGCAGGTTAAGATATAATTGTTTGTAAGCCTGTATGTTTTGCTTTTTGCAGTAGAATATTCCAAAGTCTCCTCTCATTTTTATAATAATTACTGGCAGGTGTTTTTTTTTTTAAAATCTTGACTATGGTCTCTTGGTACTTTAAGTGCTCCTCTCTGGATGCTTATAGTAGCTTTTCTTTGACATGGAAGCTCTGGATTTTTCTATAACATTCTTGGATGTCTCCTTTTGGACAAGTTTATTTCAGGAAGTGATTGGTGGAGTCTTGTCTTTATTTTGAACATTTTTAGATTGAACTGGAAGTTCTGATTTTTTGAAATATTGTGTCCAGACTTCATTTTTCCCCCTGGATCATGGTTTTTAAGAAGTCTAGTGATTTTAAAATGATCTCTCCTTGACCTGTTTCCTAGGTTGGTGTTTTTTGACATTACGTATTTTACATTTTCTTTTATATTTTCAACATTTTGATTTTATTCTTATATTTCTGGCTGTTTATTGGAATTATTGATTTCTTTTTGGTCTCTTCTCATTTTCATGGAATTCATTTCTTTAGGTAAGTTTTACCATTGCCTTCTCTAAAATAATTATTCCCCTCCTAATTCTTTCTTCTAGAGCTTTAAAGATTTTTAAAAACTGTTTTTAACAAAAAGACTTTTAGAACTTTCATTTCTTTCCTTTTTAATATTTTGTTTCATTTCTTCTAGTCCTTGTGAAAAATCCATATTTCCTTTGAGTCTCTGCTTTCAGTTGTTATAGAATTAGAGTTGCAACTATTTTTGATACTGGTTGGTGCATTTAAAAAAATTACTCATCTTTTGATTTTAGTTCCTGATCTGGGGCTTTGTGCCAGGGCCAGGTTCTATCCCCTGCTATGTGTTTGGGTGGAGTGGTTGTATCTACTTGGGCAGGGCACCCTGGGTCCCCCTAGGTTCCTGAGTTGCCTTTCACCTCCTGGATTAGGCTCTGCTACATCTTTGAGGTTCAAAGGGCTGAATCTGCAGAGGCCTCTCAGTACAGAGTGCTTGGCACCTGATACCTCTAGGCCTAGGCTGTCCTTGTTTGAGAGGTATGGCCCAATGCTGGTCCTCCCGTTGTAGCTTTCTGATCACCCTAGGGATTTCTAAGTACTCTGCAGCTAAGGAGAGCCCTCTGTTTTCTGTCTGAAAAAAGAACCTTATAGGCTACAAGTTTTCCTGACCAGTTCTGGTTGTATTGGGAGGATTTGGTACTGGGTTTGCTGGAAGGATCTTCCTTTTCTATTCTTTTGACCTCTTGTGCAATTTTGGAAGGAAGAGGTCATGTTTCTTATTGTATTTTCTCATCATTATTTAGTCTAATGTAAATTTCAGTATTTTGCTGCTGTAGGTATGTGGGAATCTTGGGCTACCTGCTTCCCACTCAGGCAGCTGTCTTGGTCAGAAATCTATTTACAATTAACCCTTCCACTTAACAACTTTCCCCATCATTGTTTCAATATACTACAGGTTGGCATAAGAAATTAAATGGTAATTTTTGGGAAGTATTACTGAAGCCACAGATGATGACACGTGAAGGCCAGCAGATGGCACAGAAAAAGTTTAGAAACTCAGAAATGCATAAAATATACGTATAGTATTGTATAAAATCAACATATTTTATCTTTTTATGCCATAAATATACACAATTTCTTTTTTAAAGTTAAAATAAGTAAAAAGTTAAAATTTGCAAAAAGAATGCTAAAGCTAGGAAATGACAAACAAAGGCTAGTAGTTTTACATAACATTCACCTACATATAGCCTGTGACCAAATACTTAACCCAAATTTTACAATAAGGTACTGTAAAACACCCCATAAGAGAAAAAGAAAAAATTCACACTTCTTCTCTGGCATGAAGGGAAGGCCAAAAATTTTTATGGGGCTTTTCCAGATCCTGGGGGTGCCACACCCTTAACCCCTGTGATGTGGAAGGGATAATTGTATTTGTTTGTCTCTCCTTTCCTTCCTCCTCCTGTTCCCTGCTCCCTGTAGTCTATGCTATGTTCCCACAGTGCACCTGTGATTCCTTATCAGCCCAGGTCTCTGTCTTCCCTTCTCCAGGGATAAAGGTAGAAATTCCCCAGGTGAGGAAGTGCTGGCAGTCACATAGTGATTACTCCTATCTCTCCAGCTCTCTCACAGAGAGATTTTGTAGTGAGCTCTGTATGTTAGTTAATATGTCCATCTGAAACTTAGTACTACAGAATTCTGTCCTTTGGGACTTTCCTGATGTATATTTGAGGTAAATGATCACTGAATGAAAATCACTTATAGCTGTTTGTTGGTTTACCTGTTGCATTTAGAGTTTCCAGAAAACTTCAGAGTTCAGAGGGGTCTCAGAGGATATTTATTCCAATCCAGACTTAACCGAGGATCCAATAAGTGAACTTTCCAAGATAATGGTCATCTGTTCTCCATTTGAAAACTTCTAATCAGGTGGAACCTAATACCTCCTAAAATAGCCCATTTCTCTTTACTTATTTATTTATTTATTTTTGCATAACTAATGGTTAAGACATTATTGTATACATTTTATATACATTATGTATACACATATACTTACACATTTTGACTAGACCTTTGCTTTCATTGGTATAGGGAAGTCTCATTGAGGAATTTTTTCTACCAATGCAAATCAATATCATCTCTACAGTTTATACCCTTGGAGAGGCTGCATGGATTAATGGCTAGAGATTTGGCCTCTTGAGTCATGAAGATCTGGGTTCCAATCTACCCCCTCGCACATATTGGCTGTGTGAGCCTTTCAGTGACTCAGACATCTTTTTCCTCATATTGAAAACAACCTACTTGAGTTAGCCTTTTGATATGATTATACTACTTAGTGGGAAGAGACCTTCTGGAGAAACCAAAAGGAGAATTGTGGGAGTGATTTTTATTCTTAGTTTCAGTCTCCTCAGTGATATCTAGAGTAGTGTCAAAACCTCTGGATCCTCCTACTTTCCCTGTTCCCCCAGCTCTCTCAACCCTATTCTATCTGTAGTTGTTCTCCTGGCTTCCTAGATCAGCTGAATGTTTATCCTTCAGATATAAATATAGTCCCTTTCAGAGTTCAGGAAGAGACACCCATCCTATGGACATGATATTTCCTAGAAGACTAATGGGGTTTCAGGAAAGGGCTTTTTCAGGAGTTAGGTCCTTTTGGCTTCTTTGTCTTGTCCTATTTTTGAAGTATCCCCAAGATAACAGAAGTATCAGCCTGCCCTCTTATTGCTCTACAGCCCTTGTTAGAAAACAAGCTCATCAGGGGTGTCCTTGTTGCTTTCCTTTTCTGTTGCTACAGAAATTGGTCAGATACTTAAGCTCTAAGGGAATAATTAATGTCTCCAGTTTGCTGCATACTCCAATACCAACATGACCCAAAAGACCAGTTACCAATATAGTCTTTTCTTCCTAAAATTTGCATCCATTCACATTTTCTGTTCTAAAACCACAGGAAGAAACCACACTTATTTTGCACCTCATAAAAAGTCTGGTTACCTTCACTTGAAGAACAGCACAGACTTACAGAAGTTTAGTAAAAAAGTTATAGACGTAGCCTCACCTAGTCCTATGCTTGCCTTGTGGACATTTGCACCATCTCTCTTCCTGGCATTGATCCAAAATCAAACTGAGAGGCAGTGAGTGAGTACACAGGTACACTTGGAGAGAAAGGGGACTTTGAGAATGAGAATATATCTGGACTCTGTGTTCCAGAAGGAATAATGCTGGTGACCTCTGCAAGCAGTTATGTACTCTTTTCTGGCAGGTTCTACATTAACCAGTATGACTCAGGTTTTAACAGCTCTATTTAGGATGCACTGGGGAATCAATTCAGCCAACACACAAAAGGTGCCCTGGGGAGCTTGTTTTGAAGATACTAATGAACTTCATTCTTTGGCGACTTTGGAAGCAGTCATTAACAGATGGCTAAGAGAAGTGGTCCTGAGAGAAAGGAAGGAAGGAAGGAAGGTGTCAGGGGAACATCAGTTGCAGCTCTAGAGTTTGGTAAGAGAAGCAAGAAGGATAAAGTTCAGGAGCCTGCTGCCTACTGGGTTGCTGGTATCCTCAACACTGCCTCAAATATCTGCCATCTAAATCAGGAGCCAACTTATTCTTGTACAAAGGCTATCTACAGGAAATATTTCCTATTTTGCTAGGGAACGGGGGAATGATGGAACACACTAATATTGTACCCTAGGATTTAAAGTCAGAAGGGGACACAATGACTTTTCGGTGAACCTCTTAGATTTACACCTGAGGAAAATGAGGCCAAGATGCTAAGTGTCTCACTCATCCATGTGCAGGCAGCCAACGAAAGAGCCAGGCTTTGAGCTCAGATCCTCTGAATCTACATCCAGTATTGTATCCCTTTAACCATGGTGTTCTCAGTTTGGAGCCATGTATTTCCCCTCTCTGCAAGGGAGACGTCCTCTCGAAGACTGCTTTCTATGAGAAAACTACAGAATTTTTGGTCAAGATTTCCTTTCTACCCAGTCATTCTCTAGCCCCAATTTCCTCTCTGATCTTGCCTCTCAAGACTCCTCATGTCCCTATGCTCTCACTCCCTCATTCACTTACAGAGCAATGAAATACTTGATATGAGTTCTAATAGATATAATTTGGCTTCAGAGACTTACTGACCATATGACCTTGAGAAAGGTGTTTAACTTCAGTTTGTTTCAGTTTCCTCTTCTGCAAAATGGGGATGATAGTAATAGTACCTATCTCCCAAGGTTGTTGTGAGGATCAAATGAGATAATAGTTGTAAAAGGCTTAGTACAGTGCCTACTAAAATTAGGTACTATAAAAATGCTAGCTATATGATTATTCTTATTATTAATTTGGAAGGAATATTTAGGTTTTATCAGATCTATGGGGCTGTGTGGGACAGGAGCCTTATGGGCTAGAATGGAGAGGGGATTCCCACATGATTATCACCCTTACCCATTTCCTGCTCTTATGGTTCAAAGTGTTGTGGAAGTACTGCTGGGTTTTGGAAGTCTCTGCCAGTGGAGCTTAAATCCTTATAGGCTCTACCATAATGAAAAGTTTCAAGTATTTTCCAGTCAGAAGTGTGCTGGTAAATGTTTATCAACTAGCTGTCATAAAAAAAATGCATGCATGACATACCTTTAGGCTTGATCTACATTATTAGCATTTGCCCCTTTACTCTCTTAGTTCAGGACAATCAACAAAACAGTAAATCAAGTCCTCATTTGTAACATTTGCTGATTTCTGAGGTGTAAATGCTCACACTGAAAACTGAACAATTATCTCCGGAGTCAGTAAGAGCTGGCTGCAGCACATCACTGGGTCTAGGTAAATGACTGCATCTGCTTTCTGAGGACCATCTCAGCTGAGCATGGAAAGGCTCATTACTAGAAGACTAGATGATGACTTCTTCATGACAACTCATTAAATAAAGAAAAATACAAAATATCCTTCAGCTTAGTACTTAATTTTTTTTATGTTTGAGTTTATTTATAAATATGTACATAATAAAGTACACCTAAGTATATATTTGTTTATAAGTCCTGAGAAAAGTACCCCAAATACAAAGTATATTATTACATGATATAGTAACATAATTAGGACTGTTCAGGGAAAAGTCTATGGTTCCAAATATAATTTTAAGAAAACCACATATATTCAAAGTGTAACCCTTTTATATCAACAAGAAATGTTGATGTGACAACATCAAAGAGGCCAGTTTACTTATAAAAGATTAATTAGCATTTAATGCAATATGAGTATATAAAAAGGGCAAGTTACAAAAAGAAGTCATGGTGTCACTGCCAATTCATGTGGCCAGTAGTAAACTGGAAAGGACTACAATAAGAAGGATTGGCCCCTGTCCAATATTCGTCTTATTTCTGTCTTCAGCTGCTGCTGGAAGCACTTAGTTTATCACCCAGGTTTTGAAGAATCGCACCTGGACAGAACACCAGGGTAATTTTTCCTGCCACAATCAAGTTCCAAACTGGTAATTCCCATTAAATAAAAATTGCCGGCATCTGGAAGGTAACACATTAAAGGCTCACCACTGTCACCCAGGCAAGTATCAATAAATCCATGTTCTTTACCTGTACAAAATGAAGTCGCCGCAATGCGGCCTCCATAACTTTCTTCTCTATTACAGGTGTCCCAGGGAACACAATGCAGTTCAGCTTCTTGTAAAGTATTTGAAGCGCGTACGTGAAGCTGCCCCAGACTGACCACAAGGCGGCGCCCACAAGCCAAGGCCCCTGCTGATGTGGAGGGACTGGGGACCCGCGGCTGCCGCGTTGTTTCCCAGTCCTCTGATGTCAACGCTAGGCTCGGGCTGGCCTCTCGTCGGGAGGGGCCCAGTACATAATTTCTTTTTCACAGCAAGCACCAAAAAACCCCAACTTTAAAAAGATATGAAACATGAACCTGAGGTTAAAAAGAAAGTGCAGGTAAACAAAAACTCTATCACACACATTCTGGAATGTCATTGAAAGGAATTAGGGAACAGCAGCGTTGGCTGCGGGCGGGCAGCGGTGGTTTGCTCTAACCCTAAATGCGTTCTGGCTTCGGCTGCTGCTGGCTTCCGTGCTGCAATCGGGGCTCTCCACAGGGATCTGAATTATCATCGGAAGCATGCAGAGAGTTGGGTTTCTCCAGCAGTTTGCTCTGTAGTTTTTGTGATCATGGACAGTTTAGCTTAACTCATCTGGATCCTGATTGTAGAGGATGCTGCCAAGAAGAAGCAATTTGAAACACAAAGGCTACATGCAGGGCTATTCTTGAAGTATGTGGATGAAAACTGGGCGGTTCCTCCGAGTCCAGGCTTTTGTCAAGAGGGACAAAGCCAAACTATTCGGGGACTACAAATCTTGGTTCGGACCCTGTGCTAAAGCTGTTGGATGGCAGTGGGAACATAACTGAAGAACTAAGCATCCTCAAAAGGAACGCGGACCGTTTAGAAGAATTCCTCAATGAAAAATTAGAATGTATATAAAATATGCTTTCAGTTTTGTCATTTTCTTCTTAAGTGAATTTTGCAGTACCGATCATTGTAATTTTTGGTCACCTTTGGGCGATTGATTCCTTACTGTACGGCATTAAGCACTTTCTACTTTAAATTGAAAGTTTCTGCATCGCACACGATGTAAAACCAGTTGGTCAACCGTACAGAGTCCGTTTTAGTAATTACCACTGATGAGATGCTTTGTCACAAACTTGTAACTAATCATGCAAATGTTAGGATTTGTTATAATTGGACCAGTTCAACACACACTAGACTTTAAAACTAGGGAGGTGAATAAGGAAATGATCATGTCTTGTCTGTTCGCTGTGCTCCTTCTTTGCAAGCGATGACTGGAAGTCACAAGCAAATATGATGTACTGTGCCGCAAACATTGCCTGCCAATGACCTGACTTTTGTGACATCCCAGCTTTCCTTTTAATAGAAATATAGTAGTTTATAATGAGTGCTAGTTCAGAAAACGTTTCATCATTGTGCATGGATTCAGTATTTGTAGGGTTCTGAGAAGCACTCCGAGAAGCAAGAAGCTCACGAGACTGAGGATCACACACAAAACCCTGAGAGGGCTTGTGTAGATCCGACATTTGGTGTATTCTTTTCAGTGTTTGATTTTGCTGTAGTGAATGAGGAAAAAACAGATTCATTTATTAAACTGAACTAGAATTAAAAAATTAAATCAAAAAATTAGAATTAAAAAGTTTTCCACCTCTTGGCAGGAAAAAAAAAGGAATTAGAACCTGTTGCTGAAACCTTGAACTGCCTTCAGCAAGTAATTCACTTGACACCTGACAGATGTTGAGCATCTCTCCATGTTTCCATTGAAAATGTAAAACATACTCAGGTGCCCAGCCTTTAAGCCAGAGATACTGTAAAAGCTCACCGAGTAGGCTCTCTCTGGCCACTTCACCCCAGCACTTCCCATCCAGTATTCGCTCACCAAGAATAATTCACTCACCTTGTTGAATCAGAACAGAACTCGTAGCAAGTAACTCAGAGTGACTTAGGGGCAACATAAACCAGCTTAGTTTACAGAAAGATCTTTAGAAAAACTCTCCAACTAGAGGGGAGCTGTAGGTTCTTCTCCTCTATTAACCTCGAGGTGGCGCTGACGGGCAATAACTGGATCCCACTATACCACGACATTTGTATGTAATTTGTATTCAGCAAGCATGAGCTAGAAAGTGAAATCAACTGCTCCTGCTATTGGGTTATTTAGATACCTCTGACAAAGTTGTTTTTTTTTTGACCCCTCTTACTCTCCTACCTTTTTTTTTGTCACTTTAATTTCAGTCATAGCCACAGTCAACTTTAGTGCATCTGCCTATTTCAATGACTTAAATTAGAGCCTCTTGGAATTCAGTAATTCCCTTATCACTTAGGAGTTAACAACCAACCAAATTTCCCCAATGAAATCAGTAGTCCTTATTTAATCATCCTTCCTAATCCAAATGATTTCTCATTTTTTCCCTTAGTTTTACCCTGATTGGTCTTAAATCAGTTATATGTAAATGGCTGGGAGGACCACAATTCTCAGAAGCTCTAAGTCCTTAGGACAGTCTTCACCATATTCTGTGTCCTTGACACTGTTTCTTCATACTCACCTATAATCAATTTTTAATAAGTAAAAGCATGTTGCCTTTTAAACCATCCAATTAATCACATGCAAAAGAGGAAAAGAAATATATAATATTTGTTTATATCCTTTACCAGTAGATATAACTTTATGAAGAAAAAAGTGTTTTTTTGTCTACTCTTTTTAGCATCAAACTGCTCTGTATGAAAAAAAGTTTAAAAAAGTTTACACATTGTTTCATTTTTCTAATGATAGGCATCTCATTAGATATTCTGGATCTTTTCTTTACTGATGCTATATCTTCCTTCATTTTCTTCAAAATGTTTATTACCTAATTTGATGTCTTAAGTTAGGTCCCTTTTCATTTCTTGATAAAGTTTATTTGTTTTTCAATTTTTGTTTCTGGATCTTTTAGTAAGTTGTATTTGTTCATCATACTGGAAGTTTTATTCTGCTGTTTACTTAGTTGCTTGTCATTTCCTACTTTCTATTTAAGCAACTGTTTATTCCCTTTGAGGCTCTATGGTTGCTCCCCTTCTTTTCTCTCTTTCCTCCTTTAAGCCTCTAATTTGGGTGGATTTTTATAAATTCAAAGAGGACTGAGGACCTATATACACTCCTTGTGATTCAGTCATCTCGTTGAAATCCTGAGAATGCATTATTAAAAAGATAATTTTGGAATATTTGAAAGGGGAGTGGTAATGCCCAAGTACCTACATGGCTTCATTGAAAATGGGCTATGCTTCATAAATAACACCCTCATTTCTTAGCAATACTAAGAAAACAGTCAGGAGGTAATGATAGAATGAGAAAAATCCTTTCTACAATGCATAAAACATTTGGGAGCTGACCTGCGAAAACAGATTCAGGACTATGAAACAGCCTTTATAGAAATAAAGCAAGAGACATAATTAGAGAGAATTTCAATCTTTGTGGTTGGGCTATACCAAGATAGTAAAAATAATGATACGAATGAATTAATTAATTTATAGATTTTATGCTAGATCAACCAAGCTGTTAAGGGGTTGTTTTGTAGGAAGAGTCTAGATTTTCAAGTAAAATAATGATCAAAGCAAAAACGATGATTTTCTAGAACTACCAGATGTCACACTATATTACAAACCAGTAATCAAATTATTAGAACTAGTTGGAAAATTTTTAAAAGGAGCTCAGTGGAACATATTAATCTTTCCTAGTTTTCTTTCTAAATGACTGACAACTTTTTCTTGGTTTTCTTTGCATACTGTCCTTTTCTGAAAGTGTAGGTGCCCCTTTGAGCTCTGGCCTGGGACCTCTTCTCTTTTATTTCTATACACTCTTTTTTGTGGAGCTCATCAACTTGAATGAGTTTGATTATCCTTTTTATGCAATTGACGTCAAACTCTATATATGCAGCCCTCAGCTCTCCCCTTCTTCACTTGCCTGCTGGGTATCTCTTCTTGGATGACCCATAGAATTATTTAACTTATCATGTCCAAAAAGGAACTCATTATTTTCTCCCCAATCTATCCCTCTTTTTAATTTCCTTCTAGTCACTTAGGTTTGCAACCTTTGAGCCACTCCTTTCTTCCTAATATCCAATGAATTGTCAAGCATTGTCAATTCTACTTACCTAACTCTGACATATCTCTTCTTCTCTCTACTCACATAATTACCACCCAAGTTCATTCCCTATCACCTATGACATAGATTACTGAAATAACCTTCAAATTGTTCTCCCTTCTGGTCTCTCCCTTCTCCAATCCAGCATTCACACATCTGCCAAATTGACATTCCTAAAACACAGTTCTGATAATATCATTCCTCAGTGGTTCCCTATTCATTTGGGGATAAAATGCCAACCTCTCTCTTGTCTTTAAAGTCTTTCACAACATGCACATTCAATGCATTCTCGGACCTTTCTCATATTAATCTCTCCTACACAGTATCCAACCAATGTTACAGAAATTTAGAGATAGGCTATCTATAGGCATGTGGGAGTATGTCAAAATTCTATCTTGTTCTAGTCCCCCTGATAACCCCCCCCCTTCTAGTTAGCATAGTAGTGAGTTTATAAGTAGCCAGCATAAAGTAGCAATAGCAGAAAGTAAGATTGCAAAGGGGAATCCAGAAGACATGGACAAACTGTCCCAAAGATAAAAGGAGCATAATTTACAGACTGTATTATATATTCACCAAAAATCACTCCCTAGAAATATGTGTTGAATCAGGGGAAGCCATTTAGCTTTGCTGTCAGGGTCTTTTGGTCCTATGATGTAAACATCTCAGACAAATTCCAGACATCCGCAGTAAGACCAGCAGAACACCAAATGGAGCTGATAACTTTGACATGACATGAACAGGTTAACTTTAAAGTTTCACCCACAACTTTGAGATGATCTGGATGTGTCAATGAACTAATCCCAAGGTGACACAGATAAAAGTTAGTCTATTCTTCCTCCCTCTTCCCAAATCCTATAAAAATGAGACCTCAAACTCCTTCCCCCAGCAGTCTTCCATCTCCATTGGGTCCATTCTGCTGAGTGCTCCCAACTCTGATCCATGGTTACATGAATGATACTCTGTTTTGCCCCCTTCCCCTCCTCTTCTCACACTGCTTGCCTTCCTTCACCACCACATTCCTTGTCTCCATGCTGTCTGCCTCTGTACCCTACCCACTTTTGCTGCTTGTCTCTGTACTTTCTGCCCCAACACCTTCTGTGCCTTATTAAAGTGTGATTGTAGCCTCACTTCCTGCTGCTATTGTGGTCTTTCCCAGCAAGTACCCAAAGAACCTGGCATGCCTGACCCATTTTATAACTTCATAAATTAGTTAGCAATTCAGGGAGTATATGGGGAGAGGGTTCTTTTAACTTATCTTACCATTCTGTTTAAACACTTTTAATTTTGAACAAATGTGTCTTGTTCTGGAAAAATAAATCACTGGTAGAGGTCAGTGAGCTGTGGTTTTGAATAGATACTGACCTGAAACATGTGTTAAACTAAGGTATTTCAGAGGGGTGGTATTCATAAGCTAACTTGTAGATGCATTACCATGGATAAATTTGTTCAATAATTATCTGATTTTCAATATTAAGAAAGGTATGACAGGGAGGAGTTTACCATTGTCATAGATGATTATTGCTGTCATAGAATATGTTCTGAAAAATGTCTAAATGGAATTTCTCTGATAGTCCATGTGCTTGATAGTTGTCATAAAAGACCTCTCTGTCTCAGTCTTCCTGCCCTCCCCTACCCCAACACTGTAACTGGCTGGGGGAGGGGGAAAGAAAGGCAACCTCTTAGAATCTCTGCCCCCATCTTCACCCCTATCTCCACCCTCATCTCCTCAAAGTCTGCTGAGGGGAATGAGAAGGATATTATCTGTGATTCTAAGTACTTTAGAGCTATTCTATGTAGACACTTATCTGTGAAGCTGTAATTAAGATAAGGGAGATCTTCTTGACTGGTTTTAGGGGTAAAACAAAACAAAAGAAAGAGTGAGAGTCAATCAAAAGTACATAGTTATACTTGAGAGTAACTAATTAGCATGGGCAAGCAGATTTACAGAGAATTTTGTCCCTAAATTGCCTGGACCATGCCAGGGGAAAGACCTTGTGTGCTTTTCTCATGAAAAAAATCAAAGGCCCTTTGATAGATGTGTTTGCAGCTTTTCCATTGGGAGTCTGCATATAATACATCATCTCAGACTAATTAGGTGGATGGGGGGGAGAATAATCTGCCAATACACAAACATCTCAACATGATGGTAGTGAGGGGGTATGCCTCATTTATTGATCTAGTTATGATAAATTTGAAGTGTTTAATAAATGCTCAAGTCAACAAGCATTTATTAAGTGCTTATTATGTGCCAGGCACTGTGTTAAGCACTGGGAATACAAATGCAAGCAAAAACATAGACATTCTCTGCCTTCAAGGAGCTAACATTCTTTTTAAAAAAAAATTTATTTTATTGTTTTTAATCAGCAAAAGTCTTCCTTCTCCCCTTTCCCCACCATAACAACCCCCCTTAAGAACAAAACAAAAAGTTTTTGTTACAAACATGTATACATGTATACTTTGACTATATCCAAATATTTATATCTGTATCTATCTCATTCTGCACTGAGATGTTCACCCCTTTTTCAGGAGTTGTGTAGCATTCTCTGGAATCAAAGTTAGTCATAACACTGATAAGAGTCCAGTACAGTACTATTCTATCACATTTTATATACCATAGCTCCTTTTTTTTGTTTTGTTTTTTCCTATTTGCCTCCTTGACTTACTGTTGTTCATTTTACTTGTGTCTGACTCTTTGTGACCCCATTTACGTGCGTTTTTGTTTTTTTTTTGGTAAAGATGCTGGAGTGGTTTGCCATTTCCTTCTCCAGCTCATTTGACAGATGAGGAAACTGAGGCAAACAGGATTAAGTGACTTGCCCAGTATCACACAGCTAGTAAATGTCTGAGGTTGGATTTGAACTCAGGTCTTCCTGACTCCAGGCCTGGTGCTCTCTTCACTGATCCACTTAACTGCCTTTATAAAAAAAATTTTTTTTCAAGACTGGAAGCAGTAATTTTATTTGGTGATGTAGATGTGCATTTTTTCGTATGTCCATTAACAATCAAGAGGTACACCCTCATCGGTGAAAATAGAGGTTGCTTATATTGTTTGCATCACATTACATAAAGATTCAAAAGAAATCACCAATAGACTTTTGACTCTCATCTATGAATCCAGAGATAATTACAGTCATGAGACAAAACTATAATTCAAAAATTATAATTCCTTTGAAAATTCATGAAAGCACTAAGGAACATTGGAAGTGTGTTCTGCTGGATTGATGGTTTTCCCTGAAATTAAGCTTCTGGAAATTTAAGATCATAGGTCTTCATGGAAACAAATTAGAGGTTTTTTTTTTATGAGAAAGATTCATAGCTCCTGATCGAATCATCCTTGGTGCAGTTGGGTATGTTGTCAAAAGTAGAGTTCTTTGGTGAGCATGGAGTCCCTGCATGGAATCTGTTTCTTCTCATTGAAATGTGGGTTGCCAGACTGAGAATCAAAGTTCACAGCCAGTCAGTTCACACAAGTGAGGATTTGCATCATCTATAGGCTTTTCCCACATTTATTCAGGACTGATCAGAAGGCCTGCACAAACCAAGAACCTTTTCCTGGATTCTTCCGTGAATAATAGCCTGGAACTGTGGAATAGACAAAGAGAAAATTGGCTTCTCTGGGTAACTTGGATCCAGGTTTAGCATTTGTATCATTTATAGGTCTGAAGTTCCTCTGGATCTCATCAACAAACTTAGAACCTCAGCAAATCTGAATTAAAAATGGTTTGGGTTTCCCTAAGAGACTCTTGCATTTATCTCCTCTAAAGTGGACATCAGATCTTTTATTGGAGTCAGTGAAGTGGACTGAGTTGTCACAAAAAAAAAAAAAAAAAAACAACCCCCTAGCCTAACCTCCTCAGTTTCTACTTCAAAGGATCGCTAATCCCAATTGTAAACTGCTCTACCTCAAAGGATCGCTAATCCACAATTGTAAATTCCCCTACCTCAAAGGATTGCTAAATCCACAACTGTAAACTGCTGGGTATAAAGTTTTGTTATTTCCCTTGCTTGGGACTGCTCTCCTAGGATTGCATCCAGGGGACAGTCGCCGGGCCGCTCCAGTAAATGCTCTCTATTTTCTAATTTGGCGTGTGTCTGGTTACTCTCGGCCCGTCCATTTCATTTGGAGGTCCCACCGAGATAGCCCTCTGGGCACCAGACACGGGCATCTCTGGAAGGCCAGGCTTCTCACCGTCCAGGGGGTGGCCACCAGGAAGACGTTCCCTGGCCCCGAACGCTGAGATAGCCCGTGCATACCAGGCTGCCCGGACCACAAATCCTCAATTGGGCATAGAGCAATCTGTAATCTGTCTGTTCTGGTGAGTACTCTTCTGAAGTAAGTGGCCAGGCTGGACGCAGCTGCAACGCCCTTACTGACCTCCACGGGACGCCGTGTGAGAGTCCTGCCTGTCTGATTGTGTCTGTCCGGCACCGATGTCACTGTGTGTGTGTGTGTCCACTGTGCGCTCCGTGGCGGGGTGGGGGAGAAAGACTTCCTGCCTCATTCTCCAGGTTGTTCGGAACTGAGACGGGTTTGTTCTCCGCTACTGTGTCAGGAGCATCCAGGGTTTTGACTGTGTCTTTTTTTTTTTCCGTTTTTGTGTCGACTGTGTGTGCGCGTCTATCTACTATTTGTTCCGTGAGGGGGGGTGTAAATTCCTGTCTCATTGTCTAGGTCGTTCGGAATTGAGGCAGTTTGATTCCCCTCTACCCTGTTTTGACTGTGTCTTCCCTGTGTCCGTGTTTGGTCCTTGCTTACGTGAGCACGTCTATTTGTTACTCTTTTCTTTCTCAGTCCTTAATCCACCATGGGACAAGGACCCTCGAGCCCTAAGCCAGGCTCCCCTCTCTTTATTGTCTTACGGGACTTCAAACAATATCGGCGTATAGCAGAAGGTTATGGGTTTCAGGTTACTAAAAAGAAATTAGCTCTCCTTTGCCAACAGGAATGGCCCGCCTTCGAGGTAGGCTGGCCCCCGGGGGGTACGTTTGACGTCTCGGTGGCCGGCCGGGTCAGGGGAATTGTCTATGGTATACCTGGCCACCCCGATCAGGTCCCCTATATCACCGCCTGGATTGATTTCAAACCCCCTTCGGGACCACTACAGGTCCAGGCCCTTTCAAAACTAAGACCAGGAACGGAATCAAAGACGACCTTTAGCCGCAAGCCTCCCGAAAGTCCTAAGGTCGTCACGCAGCTTACTCCTGTCTTACCACCCCCTGATTCTGACCCCCTAGATCCAGCTGAGTACTCCCAGTCCCAGGTTTCAGATCCACCCCCGTACCCAACCTCAGGGTCTCTGAGCCCCTCAGCCCCTCCTCTGATAAGTCCACCCCATACTCGAGCAGGTGCTCCTTATGGCCCTTCTAATTCCAGTTTGACCCCAGATTCCACTGTGTCAGCGTTTCCCCTGCGGCAAGTTCCTTCCCCTCCCGGAGAATCAGGGAGACCGTTCATGGTATATGTTCCCTTCTCCACCAGTGATTTGTACAATTGGAAACAGCAAAACCCATCCTTCTCTGATAAGCCCCAGAGCCTAATCTCCCTCCTAGAGACTGTCTTTTATACTCATCAGCCCACCTGGGATGACTGCCAGCAGCTCCTCCGGGTTCTTTTCACAACCGAGGAGCGTGACAGGATTCTTTTAGAAGCCAGGAAGGGAGTTCTGGACCCAGATGGACATCCCTCTACTGACCTGGGGCGCCGCAACCACATCTTCCCTGAGAACCGGCCCGACTGGGACCCCAACACTGATCGCGGTAGGGAAGCACTGGACAGGTATCGCCAGTTATTGCTGGGAGGGTTACGGGCAGCAGCACGGAAGCCAACTAATATGTCCAAAGTCAGTGAGGTTAAACAGGGCAAGGATGAGTCCCCAGCTGCATACTTAGAGCGCCTCTACAAGGCATATCGAACCTACACCCCTATCGACCCAGAGGATCCCAATAACCGGAGAGCCATCGTAATTGATTTCGTAGCCAATTCAGCTCCGGACATCCGTCGGAAGCTACAGAAACTTGAAGGTTTTGAGGGTAAAAATCTGACTGAACTCATGGAAGTGGCCAAGCGGGTGTTTGACTATCGTGAAGAGACTCAAGACAAGCAAACTCGCACGGTCGCAAGGGCGGTAGTGGCAGCTTTAGCACAGGTTCCAGGGGAGGCTCAGAAGCAAGGGTGGAAAGGAAGGCGGGAGGGCCCAAACGCTGGGCGCCCCTATAAGGGTAAAGGCTTGGGAAGGCCTCCTTTAGCTCGGGATCAGTGTGCTTACTGCAAAGCCACGGGTCATTGGAAATCTGAGTGCCCTAATCGCGGGCTGAAAGAGAAGGCAGAGCCGTTATTGACTTTGAATACAGACTAGGGGTGCCCCGGCTCAAAGTCCGTTGTGACTCTTGACCCCCTGGAGCCGAGGGTTACTCTCAGTATTGGGGGTCAACCTGTCTCATTCCTAGTCGACTCTGGAGCTGCGGCATCGGTCCTGAAATCCCCACTGGGCTCCCTCTCATCGTCCACTGTGCAGGTCCAGGGAGCTACTGGACGAAAACAGTCTGTACCCCTCACCACTTCTCGGGAAGTCCGGTTAGGGAAGGGCCTAGTCTCCCATTCTTTTCTAGTAATGCCTGATTGCCCTTACCCCTTGCTTGGCCGAGATCTCCTACACAAGCTTCAGGCTATCATTTCCTTTAAGGGACCTAACCCCACTCTCGGGTTTAACCTGCCACAACTTGTTCTCACCTGCCCGTTGTCAGAGGAGTCTCGCCTCCTCCCCCTAACGTTTTCCCCAGACCGCCCCTCGACCACCTCCACCCCTACCTCCCTAACTCTGTTGAACCATTTCAAAGGCTTGGTTCCTGGAATCTGGGCTGAGACCAACCCGTTTGGTCTAGCAGGACACCAGCCCCCAGTGGTGGTCCAGCTCTCGTCCACAGCAACCCCTGCGCGTGTCCAACAATACCTGTTGACTCGAGCTGCCCTTTTGGGCATCAAGCCTCACATCGATCGACTCTTGGCGGCAGGCATTCTACGACCCTGCCAGAGCTCGTGGAACACCCCCCTACTTCCAGTTTGCAAGCCCGGGTCTGGAGACTTCCGTCCTGTCCAGGATCTACGAGAAGTCAACGCCCGGGTGGAAACTGTACATCCTACTGTGCCAAACCCATACACGTTGCTATCTTCCCTGGACCCTGCTCGGACTTGGTATACTGTTTTGGACCTGAAGGATGCTTTCTTTTCCATTCCCTTGGCACCAGTAAGCCAACCTATATTCGCTTTTACTTGGACAGATCCTAACACTGGGACATCCTCTCAGCTCACCTGGACCCGGCTTCCCCAAGGTTTTAAGAACTCCCCTACACTTTTTGGCTCAGCTCTGGCCTCCGACCTGGCCGCCTTCCGGGTCTCGTATCCGGAGGTCACTCTCCTCCAGTATGTTGATGACCTTTTGTTAGCTACTTCCTCTGAGGCAATATGCAAAGATGCAACTCTCCACCTTCTCCAGCTGCTTGAAGCTTCCGGCTATCATATCTCTGGAAAGAAAGCACAACTGTGCTCTCAATCCGTTGTTTACTTGGGTTTCACCCTTCGTTCTGGTCAAAGGTTACTGTCTCGGGGGCGTGTAGCTGCCATTTTGGGCATGCCCGCCCCGAGGGACCGCCGCGGGCTCCGGGAATTCCTGGGGATAGCTGGATACTGTCGCCTCTGGATCTTGGGGTTTGCCGAGGTTGCCAAACCCCTATATGAGGCCCTAACTGGTGAACCCACCCAATTTGTTTGGGGACCACGGCAGCAGGAAGCATTCGACAAGCTCCGAAAGGCGCTGTCCAGCACGCTTGCCCTCTCCCTGCCAGACCTGTCCAAGCCCTTCCGCCTCTATGTGTCTGAGTCTCGAGCTGTGGCCAAAGGGGTTCTGACCCAGCCCCTGGGGCCCTGGAATCGTCCTGTTGCCTATCTCTCCAAGCAGCTGGACCCTGTGGCTTCCGGGTGGCCCTCTTGCCTGCGAACTGTGGCGGCCGTTGCCGTCTTGGTTAGGGAAGCCGCAAAGCTCACTTTCGGGCAGCCTCTTGAGATTTCAGCATCACATCATCTGGAACAGCTTTTACATTCCCCGCCGACAAGATGGATCTCAAATTCACGCCTGACTCATTACCAATCCTTACTCCTAGATTCCGCGTGCATCTCTTTCGCTCCTCCGGTCACACTCAACCCGGCCACCCTGCTCCCTGACTCCCCTCCTTCCTCCCCTATACATTACTGCCTGGACACACTGGACTCCATCCACACGTCCCGCCCTGGACTTACTGATGTTCCTTTAACAAACCCCGACCTAGTGCTCTTCACAGACGGCAGCAGTTTTGTTCAGGAGGGGATCCGTAGGGCGGGTGCAGCCGTGGTCACTCCGGTTGAGACCCTCTGGGATACCGCTCTACCCCCTGGCACATCTGCTCAACGTGCTGAACTCATTGCCTTAACTCAAGCCCTTAGACTCTCTGCAGGGAGGCGAGTAAATATTTACACAGATAGCCGCTATGCCTTTGCCACTGTTCATATCCATGGATATGTATATCTCCAAAGGGGTCTGTTAACCTCGGCGGGAAGGGAGATTAGGAACAAGAGTCAGATCCAGGACCTGCTGGATGCTGTCTGGCTTCCCAAGGAGGTGGCGGTAATTCATGTTCCTGCTCACACCCGTGGAACTGACCCCCAGTCTCTAGGGAACGCAGCAGCGGATAAGGCTGCCCGAGCGGCTGCCTGCAAACCCTTGATACCCGCTATGGTCGTGGAACCTGAGGGGATGCTTCCTGTCCAACCATCTTATCAATCCAGTGATCCGGATGGCACCCCTGAAAAGGGGGGATGGAGAAGACACCCAAATGGCTTGCTAATTCTGCCCAAGGCACTGTTGCTACCCCTATTGATGACTCTTCATAGCCTTACCCACTTAGGCGGAACCCGGCTTTACGACCTGGTGAGCCGACACTTCTACAGCCCTGGGATGAAGCAGGCGGCCGAGGAAGCCGCAAGAAGGTGCCTTGCATGTGCCAAAGTCAACCCACGATCACAATCAAGGATACCAACTGATAGACCACGAGGAACATTTCCTGGCGACCATTGGGAAGTAGACTTTACTGACATGGGAACTGGGTTGGGAGGGTACCGTTTTCTCCTTGTATTCGTGGACACATTTTCTGGATGGCCAGAAGCATTTCCAGTCAAAACTGAAACTGCAACCGTAGTGGCCAAAAAGCTGTTCTTTGAACTTATTCCTAGATTTGGCCTGCCGGCC
Source organism: Vombatus ursinus (assembly GCF_900497805.2). Taxonomy (NCBI): domain Eukaryota; kingdom Metazoa; phylum Chordata; class Mammalia; order Diprotodontia; family Vombatidae; genus Vombatus; species Vombatus ursinus. The sequence continues at coordinate 222,814 of NW_020944982.1, read as the reverse complement.
TCGATAGGCTCTGACAACGGCCCAGCATTTGTATCTGCAACAATTCAAAGCCTATCAAAGATGCTGGGATTGAAATGGAAATTGCACTGTGCATATAGGCCTCAAAGTTCAGGGCAGGTAGAAAGGATGAATAGAACTCTAAAGGAACACATTGCTAAACTTAAAATAGAAACTGGCGATAGCTGGGTCAGTCTCCTTCCCTTCGCCCTCCTCCGGGCCCGGTGTACTCCCAATTCCTCAACCCTCTCTTTATCTCCATACGAGATCCTCTATGGAGCCCCTCCTCCTATTATTCCAAGAGTATCTGCAGCTATTTCAGCCCCAGATTTTACTAATCCGACTCTTCTTAAGTCCTTCCAGGCTTTGCGTGAGGTCCAGAACGCTGTACGCTCGGTCCTGAAAGCTGCGGGGAAAGAACCAGCCCCTGCAACCTCATCAGACGCCCTGTCACCGGGAGACTGGGTCCTCACTCGCAAGCTTCCAGCTGGACCAGCCCTGGAACCACGGTGGACGGGCCCGTATCAAATTATCCTCTGCAACCCCTCTGCCGTCAAGGTTGCCGGCCGCAAGGCATGGATACATCGGTCACACATCAAGAAGGCCCCAGAGCCCAACTCCACCGCCTGGACAGCAGAAGCAGTGTCCGACCTAAAGCTTCGACTCTCCAGAACTTGACTCTTCTTCTCTTTCTTTTTGCTTGTGAGGTGACTTTGGGTGACCCCTATAGCCCTACCCCATCCAGGTGGATTCTCTCCCGAACTAACGATGGGACCACCGTCCAAGCTCTCACCAGTTACGGAGCCCCCACTTTCAGGTTTGACCTCTGTGCCCTCTTGGGACCAGGATGGAATCAAAACCGGGCTATGCGGGACCCTATCGCTGGGGGATGGGGATACTGCCCCACTTTTCCCACCACTCCAACCATACCCGGGGTAGGGGAAGTGAGAATCAGAAGTATTGAATTCTATGTTTGTCCGGCCACGGGGAATCCTTCCTGTCAGGGTAGTAATCACTTTCACTGCGCAGAATGGGGTTGTGAGACTGTGGCCAGGTGGATTCCTAGAGGTGGCCGAGACCCCCTAATCACCCTGGAGAGACAAAGCCCCCTCCCCGCCTCCTGCTGGCCTGGGAAATGTAACCCTATGATTCTAACAGTCAAGCAGGACACTGATGACTCTTGGAATCTCGGACATTCTTGGGGTTTGAGGTTATACATGACTGGATGGGATAACGGGGTCCTTTTTACCATTCAGAAAATCGCAGTTTCCACCCATACACTCCCCATAGGACCGAATCCCATCCTTAACCCACAAGCCATGTTGACTCTCACCCCACCATCTGTTAGGGACCTGGTACCAGAGGCTCCCGAAAATCCAGAAACCCTCACTAACCTAGGTTCCCCCATTTTTGATACACTCTCTGCTGTCCACTCATTCCTAAATTTGTCTGATCCAAACATAACCACCTCCTGTTGGCTGTGTCTGAATCCTGCTCCCCCCTATTTCGTAGGAATTGCTATCGAACTCAACATCACCTCTGTGGGAAAGTTGTCTTTAAGTAAGTCCAAACAATCCTCTGCCATACCTGCCCGCTGTAACCCAGACAAGCCTAGACTTACCCTAGACGATGTCCAGGGCAAAGGAATGTGTTTGCTCGGGCCTGACTACCCGCTGCGGTCCTCCCCATTCAATGCTACGTGCACTTCAGTCATTCTTATTTCCCCCACATCCAAAAGCTCTGACCTCCTGTTAACCGCCCCACCTGGAGTATGGTTCGCTTGTACCAGAGGACTCACCACCTGCATACAGGACATTCGTTTCCTCAACCCGACCGAGCTCTGTGTAGTGGTGCGTGTCTTTCCTCAGGTATATGTCTACTCAGAGGAAGGGGCAGCTGAGCATATTGGCTTAACTCGCTCCAGGAGGGCTGTACCCTTTTTGGTTCCCATACTGGTGGGACTCGGAGTGGCCGGCTCCGCTGCTGTTGGGGCCTCAGCCCTGATACAGGGGAAAGCCAACTACGGTGCCTTGAGTGCACAGGTAGATAGGGACCTACGCTCCTTGGAAGAGCTAGTCTCACACCTTGAGACTTCCCTAGACTCTCTGGCCGAAGTGGTTCTCCAGAACCGCCGAGGCTTGGACCTACTGTTCCTCAAACAGGGAGGCTTATGCATGGCGTTGGGAGAAACCTGCTGTTTCTACGCCAATCGGTCTGGAGTTATTCGGGAGTCCTTGCAAGCCTTTAGGCAGCGGTTAGATGAGAGGGACCGCGCACGGGCAACGGGGTCTTTTTGGTATCAGACCCTATATAATTGGTCCCCCTGGCTAACCACCCTACTCTCCGGAGTGGTGGGCCCTCTGGCCCTTCTCCTCCTTGGGTTACTCGTGGCCCCTTGTCTCATAAAATGCATCACCCGCTATGTCCAGAAACGAGTGCAAGCACTCCAGTTGTTTGTCCTGCGTCAATCCTATGCTCCTCTGGACTCTGATGAGTCCCCCGTCTGACTCTTTTCGTCCGTGAAAAGGGGGGAGTGAAGTGGACTGAGTTGTCACAAAAAAAAAAAAAAAAAAACAACCCCCTAGCCTAACCTCCTCAGTTTCTACTTCAAAGGATCGCTAATCCCAATTGTAAACTGCTCTACCTCAAAGGATCGCTAATCCACAATTGTAAATTCCCCTACCTCAAAGGATTGCTAAATCCACAACTGTAAACTGCTGGGTATAAAGTTTTGTTATTTCCCTTGCTTGGGACTGCTCTCCTAGTATTGCATCCAGGGGACAGTCGCCGGCCGGCTCCAGTAAATGCTCTCTATTTTCTAATTTGGCGTGTGTCTGGTTACTCTCGGCCCGTCCATTTCAGTCACCCCGTTTGTCACATAAATTAAGTCCTCATCTACAAGGCTCAGAAGGATACAGGCAAAGTAGGCAGACTCGGTATGGTCTGCTTGAGAGACTTGTTTGAGAGATTCTGTATGTCAGAGGTTGAGATAGACCAGGAATGGGGAACCTGTAGTCTTGAGGCCATATGTGGCTTTCTAGGTCTTTGGGTGTGGCCTTTTGACTGAATCCAAGTTTTACAGAACAAATCTTTTTATTAAGGAGTTTTGTTCTGTAAAACTTGGATTCAGTCAAAGGGCCGCACTTGAGGGCCTAGATGGCCACATGTGGCCCCGAGGTAGCAGGTTTCCCACCCCTGTTATAGACTCTCACTTCAAAACTAAGTTTTGGAAGCATCTGTACAGTTCTTCAGCTTCTTTATCTGTGACATTTCTTGTGCCTATGCTGGTCTTAACATCAAAGTGATTGTTATTTATTATGATGCATTTGCCAACCTACTTGTAATCCATATCCATATTATATTGGAATTTGGACACAATTACTTGTTTATGATTGGTCAAGGATTGGTTTTGACTTCTTTGGTACATTCTCCCCCCCCCCCCCAAGTCCCAGTTTTGCATCCATCATCCTAAATCACACTCTCCCTGCTCCATTGAAGATTCCAGCTCATTTGCTATACTGAACACTGTGAATCCTGGAAAGGAGATGGAGGGAGATGCGGCAAACTGGCGGGGCATGCTGCGCCTAAATGTGAAATCGAAAATGGGCTGAGGGGCAGAGCTGAGGTCAGCTGCGGGGCAAGACTCCTCTCCCCCAGGGCTATAGCCTCCACCCTGGCTGTAGTAAGCCCTGTGGTGACAGGAGTGGGGAAAAGGAGGTGAAGCAGCAGCAGTCACTGCTCCAGTCCTGAGGCTTGGAGCCCCTTGGCTCTTTTTTTTTTTTTTAAAGGCTGTGGGGAAATGAATGAACTGGTCTTGTGATTTCATTAGTGCAGGGAATGCTCTGATTTCCAACTTCTCAGTTTAGAGAACTGCCCAGAACATGAAGAGGTAGTAAGCTGCAGATCAGTTCACTTTCTCCTTCTCCACTAAGCCTTTCTTGAAAAGAAGGTGCCTTGAAAAGTAATTACAAGAACATGAACCTAACGATGGCAACGGGACCTGGAGTATTTAAAAGTTTATGCAATTCTATAGTCAAGCCCACTTTTTTTTCTTGCAAGGCAATTGGAGTGAAGTGACTTGCCCAGAGTCACACAGCTAGTAAGCGTTATGTGTCTGAGGCCAGATTTGGACTCAGGTCCTCCTGACTTTAGGGCTGGTGATCTATCTGCTGCATCACCTAGCTGACCCCTATGCAGCCTATAAAACCCTTAAATGTAAAAGCTAGCTTTTTGGCTCTACCTTCCTGCCCCAACTCCCTCCACCCCAATCCCCTCCTCCCAACCCTCACAATATCAGACCAATAGGTACCAAACAAAATTCACTGGATCGGTATTATGGGGATATGGGTCACATTTTGTGGCTAGGACACTTGTGGGTTCCAAGGAGGGCTGCAGACCACTATGAAGGACAAGGTTCTGCTAGTGGCAAATATATCTTTCTCTCTATATATATTAAAACAAAAATTTAAAAAAGGAAACCTCAAAATTTGAGTTCCCTCCTGACAATCAAGTAAGAGGTTATGGTGTATTGGAAGCAATGGAACTTGGAGAGGATGTTTTGGTGTGACCTAGAGATCCAGCTGTCTTCTCACTGTGGTTAAGAGTAGCTGACTCAGTGTGGAACCTAAGGAAAGGCTTCTGCCACATTTGTGCCTTAGTGATCCCAGCTGTGAAATGGGGGCCTGGGACAGCTAGCACTCCCAGGAAACCAGGTGGAGGAGCTACTCTTTCCTGGATCAGGCAACAAGAAAAGAATAACCCCAAAATGCAGTCATGGTGCCATTCTCCAATTCTGTTGCTCTGGCTTACCCTCTGGTCACATTGGATCAATATTGCAAAGAACCATGATTTGCAAACAAAACCTATGACAGTCAAATTCATTGAAAAAAGGGCACTGGTATCAGTTTTTTTTTGAAATTGAGGGTTCCAATTACTCAGTAGCAGCATGTTTTTGTTTGAATGTCATAGGCCATGGAAGTGTAGCCACAGATTAGAGTGTTAATTGAGAGCTTTGGTGAATTTTGGAATCTCATGCAAAATATAAAATTACCACTCCTGGGCACCTCACAGGCAGAGTACTATCAATTGCTTTAAAAACTTTTTTTTTTTAAAGAAAGGAGACTTATTTCCTTGAGATCTTGAAGGCAGGATTTTGCATTTAGGCCAGGACCCAGGATAAGCTTGGGAATCAGTTCCCCACTGGAGGAGAGGCTACTTGCAGGGTCACTGCAGGGAAGGAAGACACCCGCACCTGTGTTTCCAGAGAAACTGTGAGATGTGCAAATTTAGTGACATCTCCCTCCTAAACCACCTTTTGGACTGTTTGTGCCCAACCTGTGGTAGAGCCTTTCGAGCTTATAGTGGTGTGATCAGCCATAGCCAGACACACTGTACATTGACCCCTCCCCAGCCCCACATTGTATTGTCATTTTGGAAAGGACAAACACCACCACCACCATAACTTACGGTCATCCATTAAATCATGGACACTCCCTCTAATTCCATTCTTTGCCACCTCTAAAAGAGCTATAAATATTTTTGTACATTTTTAGAGTTTGTTTTGCTTAGGACTAATCCCTTCCTTAGTCCACCCTCCCTCTAATTCCCTCTCTCCTTTCTTCCTTTCCCCTCTATTTTCTGACTGAGAGGAAAGTAGTTCTGCACTTCATTCTAAACCTAATTCCCGTGCATATGTATTTATTCTTCCTTCTTTTGACAAGTTCAGATGAGAGTAAGGGTCAAGTATCAATCACTCCCTTCAACCTCCTTGTTTGTGTAGATGTCTACTTCACACTTTGATCATATGAGACAATTTTCCTTAACTGTCTTTTTTCTCTCCACCCCACCCTTCATTGTATACATAGCTCTTCTCCTCTCCTTCCACTCTTAGATCATCAAGACTTAACAGAACCACTCCCAGACATTGTCTAATTGGACTTCCTCTATGACCCCAATGATGATAGCATTCAGAGGGGACACAGATATCATCTCCTCATATTTGAATATAAGCAATATGTCCTTGTTTAGTTCTTCATCATTGTTCATTCATATTTATGTTTTAATGTTTTTCTTTACTCCTGTGTTTTCATTTCAAAGTTTTTCATCTTTTCATCAAGAACGTTTGGAGATCCTCTATTTAACTTCTGTTTCAATCAAATAAAGGTCCACTCTCCCCCACCCCCCAATAGGACTATACTCAGTTTTTCTGGGTAAGTTTATTCTTGGTAATAAGGCCATATCCTTTGCCTTCTGGAATATAATCTCCTATGTTCTCCATTTCTTTATGGTGGTAGCTATAATCTTCTGTGGTTGTGACTATGGTTCCTTGGTATGTGAATTCTTTCTTCCTGGTTATTTACAGTAATTTTTCTTTGACCTGGAAACTCTGGGTTTTGGCTATCGTTTGGGAGTTTCTTTAAGGAGGTGACTAGTAGATCATTTTGTTTCCATTTTGCTCTCTGGTTCTAAGAGATCTGGGCAATTTTAAGATTTCTTGAAATATGATGGCTGGGTTTTTTTGTTTTTGGTTGTAGTTGTTATGGTATTTATTTGGATAGTTTCAATGATTATCAAATTTTTCTCCTCAATCCATTTTCTAGGTCAGTTTTCACTAAGAGACGCCTTACATTTTCTTCTGTTTTTCCCTCCCCCAGACTTTTGGCTTTGTTTTAATATTTTTTGTAATCTCATGGAGTCATTGACTTCTATTTGTTCATTCCAATTTTCAGTGAGTTTGTTGCTCAGGAAGGGCTTTAATCTCTCTTGTGCCAAGTTGTTAATTTTTCCCACAACTCTTTTGTCCATAGCTTTCTTTTCTTTTCCAATTTTTCCCAAGCGCTCTTATTTCATTTATGAAAATAACTTAAACATTAAAATATCTTTAAACTCTTTATCTCTTACAGGAATTCTAGTTGGATTTTTGCCCAAGCTGCATTTTTCTCTGAAGCTTTGCTTGTAGATGTTTCAGAGTCATTTTCTTCTTTTGGGTTTATGTTATGAGCCTCCCTGTCACTATAGTGAGGGATGTTTTTGATAGTTTTTTGGGGGGGCACATTCTTCTATCCTACCTCCTGATTTCAGACTTGATGTTAGGAATGGGCTTGGCTATGCTTCAGGAGTGAATATCTAGGTTAGTCCTGTAGCTGCTTTCTTGAGGTATTAAATGCTGATTTATTCTAGGATCTTAAGGACAAGTTCAAGTTGGAATCTGCAAGCTTTCACTGCCCTTACAGTGTTGTGATCCATTGCTCCTACCTGATCTATGTTCTCCAAATTACTTACTGACCTGGGTTTACTTGTGAGCAGCAGTAGACTGGGCAGCTAGGTGGAGCAGTGGATAGAGTGCTGGGCCTGGAGTGAGGAAGATCTGAGCTCAAATGTAGCCTCAGATACTTACTAGCTGTGTGACCCTGGGCAAGTTACTTAACCCTGTTTGCCTCAGTTTCCTCATCTGAAAAATGAGCTGGAGAAGGAAATGGCAAACTAATCCAGTATCTCTGCCAAGAAAACCCCAAATGGGGTCTCAAAGAGTAAGATACAACTGAAAATGATTGAACAACTGAAAAAAGACTGCTACTAGATTCACCTATCGTTAGTCAATTTGGAAGCTCTGCAGGTTCAGAGCCATGGAACAGCCGATTCCCCTTTGGCCTGGGATTTTTGCCCTGGTTATTCCTCTGCAGACTTCAGAGTGGACTAGAAGTTGAGACCCTGCTTTGCTTTTGGGTCTGAGCATCACTGCTGCTTGCCTTTGAATTTGCTCTTCTCTCCTTACATTGCCCAGGGACTGTGGCCACTCCATACCCTGGAACTCCTTCTCTTGGCACAGGTCCTCTTTTGCAATCTTTGCTGGACCTGTGACCTGAAATGGGGTATTGGGTAATAAATCTGCCAGATGGGACCTCTTCCAGTTAGAGTGTCTCAGTATGGGTCTAGGATCCCTTCTTGCCCCAGTGCACAGCCTCTCCCTGGGTGCTGCAGTGCCCTGCCTGGCTCTCCACTCCTGACCAAATTCTGTTCCCAGTGTTTGCAGATGTCTCTATTTGTGACAAACTGAGCCGTACAAATGACTCACTTTGACTTTTTCCCTTGGGTTTCCCCAGCAAGATTAGGCCTAGTGCATTTTCTAGACCTGTTTGAAAGACTTACCCCCTCCTTCTCCCCCCCCCACCAAGTGCTGCCTGCTACTCTGCCATCTTGGCTCTTTGTTATCAATGCTTACCTTTATAGTCCATGTCTAACAATTGTATGCAACTCTCTAAGACTTTAACTATAGAGGCAGGTATGTGGCACAGTAGATAGAGAGCTGGGCCTGGACTCAGGAAGATATGAGTCCAAATATCCCCTTAGAGACTTTGGTTGTATGACTTTGGGCAAGTCACTTACCCCCCCCCCCCCTTTTTTTTGTTTCCCCCTCTATAAAATGGAGACAAAAACAGCACTTACCTCCCAGGTTTATTGTGAGGATCAAATGAAATATTTGTAAAGGACCTAGTACAATGCCTGGTTCATAATAGTTGCTAAATAAATGTTATTATTATTATTACTTTTACAATCACTGTCAATTTGTATCAGTAGAAGGATTTTCCTCACAGGAATAATAGATTCAGATCTAGAAGGAATTTTCAAAGTCATTTAGTCCAACATTTTCATTTTATAGCTAGGGAATCTGAAGCTCATAGAGGTTAAATGATTTGTCCAAAGTCATAGAACTAGTAAATAACAGAGACAGAATTTGGACCTAGGCCTTCTATTATTGTTGTTTAGTTGTTTCAGGCATGTCCAACTCTTTGTGACCCCTTTTTGTTTGTTTGTTTGTTTGTTTTTTTGCAAAGAAATTGGAGCAGTTTGTCATTTCCTTCTCCAGCTCATTTTTCAGATGAGGAAACTGAAGCACACAGGGTTAAGTGACTTGCTCAGGGTGACACAGCTAGTAAGTGTCTGAGGCCAGATTTGAACTCAGGTCTTCATGACTCCAAGCCCAGCACTCTATCCACTCTACCACTGAGCTGCCCCTAAGGTAACTGTGTCATCTAACTGCTTCTAATTACTAATTTTTGGTCATTTTAATGATTTCCCACTATATCACACTTACCTACACTGATGAAATCATAGTTCTCAACTCTCCCTTAATGACATAGTGGAAAAAGCTCTATCCTGGGGTCAACAGACCTAAGTTCACATCCAGACCCTGTAACTTAGTAGGTACAAGGTCTTTGGCAAATTAAATAAACTCTTATTAGAGTCTCTTTCTTCACTTTAGTAAAACCTAACTTGTATACCTCACAGGGGTGTTGTAATGGTAAAATGAAGTAATGAATATGAAGCATTATATAAGTAAGAGTCATAAATTCTATCATTAAAAGTTATTTTTATTGAGAGCAACATGGTAGTGTGGTTAGAGATTCAGTCTTAGAGTTAGGAGGATCTGGTTCAAGTATTGCCTCTGACACATACTTGCTCTGTGACCCTGGAGAAATCACCTTGATCCAAGGCAAGTCAACAAGCTTACTTAAATGCTTACTATGTGCCAAGTACTGTGCAAAATCTAGGGCAGAGGTATCAAACTCGTGACCAGCAAAACTCTAGACCAGATCAGACCAAACTGTAATTGGAAATTGTTTAACAAGATAAATAAAAATAATATACAATATATAATGTTAATTTGTGTTTTTTTAAGTCAATATGCTGCTGCAAGAATATATTTAGAACATTAATTTGACACCACTGGTCTAGGGAATAAAGAATACAAGCAAAAAAGAATTAATAATTGTTAAATGATTGACTGGGGAGGCACTGTTACTATCAACAGAAATATGAAATCCTTAGGAGGAGGGATGACTTCAAATTGGAAAGCTGATGATTTCAGTCTTGGACATATTGATTTGAGGTGCTAAGTGTCATTGGAGATGTCTAGCAGGTAGTTGGAAATGCAGGACTGGAGTTCAGATGAGAAACCGCTTCAATTAAATTCAAATCATCAGACATTTGTTGCATTTTTCTGTTGTAATAACCACTGTGCTGGGTGCTGTGTATGCAAAGTTGAAAAAGATATATTTTCTGCCTTGGTTAGGAGTCCTGGAAGACTGGTATAATCATTGGGAGCTAAATCCCACACCCATCACTGATACTACTTCTGTATGTCATGGGGATCTTTGAGATCGGGAAGAGAAGTTGTAGCATTGGCTACATTCCAAGATGAAAAAACTCCTAAGGAAGACAAACATGGGTGTCTGGAGGTGGGAATCAACCATAGTGAGAGTGATAATAGTCAGGTTGTTGATGACACTGAACACATAGATGAGAAAGAGAAAGAGAAAAAGCACAACCTGGAAATCAGGGGCATCTGTGAGACCCAGAAGAATGAAGTCAGTTAATGTGGTGAGATTTTTCATTGTGACCTTAGCTGAATCTGAAGATGGAAAGGAGAGAAATCAGTGGTTCAGATGGGATCTCAGGATGTCAGGCTTGGAGAACCTGTGGAAATAGCTCATGATCATTTTCATTATTTATTATACTTTGTTGGTTCCTCCCAAACTCCTCTTTCACATATAGTGCAAATTGTCCTTAAGGTCCTTTTCCAGGGTATTCCTGTGCCACCTCTTCATCAAGGATCACTTGAGGAATCATTCTAGGAAGTACATCAATAAACTAAATAGCAGCCAGAGGAAGTTAACTTGGTAGTGGAACCTGAGGGATAATGCCATAATAGAATTGGCTGAATAAACGTGAGGTTGGGAATGTTCAATGTAACAACGTTTTAGGGAATATGAACCTATCTTCAAGTATTTGAAAGGATCTCATGTGGAGGAGAGATTAGATTTGTTTGTCTTTTTCTTAACCTTTTTTTTTTTGGTCTTGTACCCTTTTGGCAGTTTGATGAGACCTATGGACAGCTTCTCAGAATCATATTTTTAAGTGCAAAAACAAAATTTATCACTTTACAAAAAAAAACCCCAATTTTAAAATAAATAAAATTAAAAATCCAGCTGATGTGACTAACAAGATGCAGGATTAGACATTTTTTTCTGATCCTTGCTACTTCTCAAATTTCTCCAAAATTGGAATTATACTGAAGAGCTAAAGAAATTTCAACTTTCTTAATGATTTTTGACCCCCATAACCTAAATAAGGTAAAAAAAAAGCTTGATGCACTTAAAGTAGAAAATGCTCATGCTTAACCCCTTGCTTGTTTTCTCAATACCCTCTTTCCCACAATACACCACAATTCCAGTTTCTCTTTTGTGCAAGTTGAGCTGACCCATGTACTTGCAAGAGAACTCATCTCTATACCTCCACACTCCTCCCCCTACCCCTGTCTCTAGCACTTCTGAGAACCAAACGGCAGAATTTTTGTCAGAATGCATAGCAGAGTTGAAGAGTTATGTGATGTTGTGGAACTTGGCAAGAGAATGGAGGAACAGAGGGAAAGGGGGGTAGGCCACATGTTTGGCTACATGGCACTCCAGTAAGCCTAAGGGAAAGAGTGGAGCATATATTGAAGGCCAAATATGTACCCTCAGAAGTCACTTAGGGGTAGAGACTCAGGCTATTGCCTCATGAATTGCCCAGTTTGGGAGGAAGTTGAGAAGATTTGAGATCCAGCTCTTATGGAAACCACCATCAAAAGGGAATGCACCAGAGCAATAGGTGTGTTTGTGGGGGTGAGGGGGGGGGAGAGACTGAAATCACTAAAAATCCCAAGAGGAAGAAAACTCAGTTAAAGACCTTGAGAATAAACAGATAAACCAATTGAGACTATATTAATAGCAGAATGAATAATGTCCTTTAGATTAAGTAAACGAGTTCAGGCTTTTATGAACAAATATTGCAAGAAAAAGAAAAATAACTTAAAACCTGCATGTGCAGAGGACTCTGTGGATTCCCAAGAGAGCATGGAATCACAATATGACGTTCCTGAAATTTTAAAAAAGTGAAATAAAAATTATGAAAGCTGAATCTATGGGCTGCACAGCTGAAATAATAGAATAAAAATTTTGAATCTATGGTGGCAAGTCTTACCAAAGAAGCAAAAAAAAATATAACTAATTGGATGTACAAATACATGGAAATGAAAGACAATTTAGAACAAAGGAAAAAAGTCAGTAACATTAACAAAAAGTATGATATCTACACAAGCAAAACATACTCATCTAAAGATAAGATATGTATAGACAACAAAAGAATTATAGAGTTCTCAGAAGAACATCACGACTCAAAAAACCCGACCGTGATAGGGCAAGATATCACAAAACAAAACTTCTAGAACTTTTAAGCACTGAAAATAGAGTGCCAACAGAAAGAATTGCTTCCAGGAAAAAAAAAAAAACAAAAGAAACCAAAAACAAAACTATCTTGCAAACTTCAAGACAGTGATGGTTAAATTTAACATTTTCCTTGATAAACAGCAAGTTCCAAAATTGACCAGAAGAAAGATTTATAAAATATAAAGGATGTGAAATTCAAATAACACAAGTCTATTTTGCACCCACAAGAAGTCACAGAAGGTAATGGAGTAATGTATTCTAAAATGCAATGAAATTTTGTATGCAGCCCTTGGTGACCTTCCCTGAAAATCTGAGCCCAGCCACAAATGCAAAAAAAAAAAAAAAAAAAAAGCACAATTAATAAAAAAGGGCACTCAAATCATTCTTAGAAGAAAAACCAGACCTGAAGAGATCATTTGCTTCTCAAACAACCCAGACGACATAAATATAAGAAAGATAAACAAATCCAGCAATCACCAACAACATCAACAACAATAAAATAGTAATAGGGAACCAATTAATTTCTAAATGTGCATGAGAAGACAAGGATGAAAGTAGACATCAAATAGAAATAATGGGTAAAAAATAAGCCTGAAACATCATGGACTAAATCTCTTAATTCCCTCCCCACCGAAGGTGAATTAATTTTTTTTTTTGTAGGACTAAGTTACACAATGGAAAGGAGATTAAGAGAGAAGAGGGGAGGAAGAAGATAAAGGCTTTTTTCCTGGTTGGGCAGGTGTTCGGTAGGGCGCCAGCATGGGAGTCCACATCCGCCATAACAAGGATCGGAAAGTCCGGCGCAAGGAGCCCAAGAGCACGGACATCTACTTGCGGCTGCTGGGGAAGCTCTACCGGTTCCTGGACTGCAGAACCAACTCAACTTTCAACAAGGTTGTCCTGAAAAGGCTGTTCATGAGCCGGACCAACCGGCCCCCTCTGTCCCTGTCCCGAATGATCAGGAAAATGAAGCTGCCCGGCCGGGAGAACAAGACAGCTGTGGTTGTTGGGACCGTGACAGATGATGTGAGGATCCAGGATGTCCCCAAGCTGAAGGTGTGTGCCCTTCGTGTTACTAGCAATGCCTGGAATCGCATCCTCAAGGCTAGTGGGAAGATCCTTACCTTTGACCAGCTGGCCATGTGCTCACCGGAGCACTATCTTGTCTTCTGGTCCCCAGAAGGGCCCGGAGGTATACAGGCATTTTGGGAAGGCACCAGGCACTCTCCACAGCCACACCAAACCATATGTCCGATCCAAGGGCCGCAAGTTCGAGCGTGCCAGGGGCCACCATGCCAGCCGAGGCTACAAAAACTAACTCCCTTCCTCCTTGTTACATTAAAGATTTCTTGACAACAACAACAACAACAACAAAAAGAAGATGAAGAAGAATATATGATATATCTTAATGAAGTCAAATCTAACATTGAAGGGAAGATAACTCCTGTACTCTCTCGGGAAGAAGAGTGAATAGAGAAGAATGGCTAAGGAGTTAATCAGGAGGATTGAAAAAGTGGGAAAAAAGGGAGAAATCTTATTTCAGTTGAGGGATTGATTAATGCTTTCATGGTGGAAGAGAGTTATTTTATAAAGGAAGGTGGAGTGTGCAATATGTGCAATTTGCAGGAATTTGGTGCTTTGAGGGACTACTTATCTTGCCACGAAAGAATGTGAATCAGACTGTTAGAAAGATGGGAGGGCATGGAACCAGGGAGATTTTGTTTTATATTGATTCCTCTCTTATGTTCTCCTGTATACATGGAAATGTTCTTTTTTATTCTTGTCTCATTTTGTATTTAAGTTTAAAATGAATAAAAAATTTAAAAAATAAACAATAAAAGAAAATCAAAAGAATAAAAAAATAGAAAATGTGAAATATTTCATCAAAAAAACAAAAACAAAAACAAAAAAAAACAACTCACCTGGAAAATAAATTGATGTGAGATAATTTAAGAATTATTGGACTATTTGAAAGCCATGATAAAAAAAAGAGCCTAAACATAATCTTTCAAGGAATTATCAAGGGGAGGATTCAGGAAGATGGCAGAAAACTTTTAGCTCTCCAAATTTCCTCCACAAAAAAGACAGAACATTGCTTCAGAGAAGCAGAAATAACACAGAGTAAAACAGTTGTCTTCCTAAGACAATTTGAGAAGAAGGAAAGTCCACCACCTCTAGGCACTAGAAGGTTTGGCCTGAGTGAAGTGCAAACACTTCCAGGCTGACTCTGCAGAATCAACAAACAAGAAGCTCTGGGGGGCAGCTGGGTTGAGAGATAGCCTCAGCCTTAGAAACTTTCATTTTGCAGACAGAGGAGGGGATCTGATGGCACATTAGGAGACTGAAGGACCTTCTGCTGTTGAGGGATGCCAAGCACAGCTGTGCTGACCAGACTCATCCTAGGCTATGGTTTCTGGTAGAAGGAACTATCACACACCTGGTAAGAGCAGAAGTGAGGGACAGGGACCTTGTTGGCTGTGGGCACTTGCAGGACAGCAGAGTCTCTGGTTTTATTTCCAGGGCAGAGAAGACAGCTATAGTTTGCAGCCACCAAAGGGAGCAGGGAGCAAGATCATTTGTGAGACAGTACGGCTGGGGGCCCTAACCATGGTTTAGGAGTGGAGAGGAGAGCCTAAGGTTGGGCCCCAAGACAGACCTCAAAAAATAACAGAAAGAAGGACCTGAGACTTGGGACATCACTCCCCATATCTCCGTACTATAACTTGATTACATTAATAGCTGCTAAAAACAAAATAAAAAAAAATTTGAGCAAGCAAAGGAGAAAGAACCCAAACATAGATAGTTACTATGGGGATAGAGAAGATCTGGGTTCATATTCAGAGGAAGGTAATGGAGCTAAAAAAGCTGCTCCCTTTTCAATAAGAAATGCCAAATGGTCTCAAACATAAAAAAAAGTTCTTTCAAGAACTTAAAAAGGACTTTAAAAACCAAATAAGAGAGATTGAGGAAAAATTAGAAAAAAAATTACCAAGGAAAACTGACCTGATATCCTACAACCAGAGAGTAAAATAGAAATTAAAAGAATCAACTTATCGTTTCCTAAAAAGATCCCAAAATGAAATCTCTCAGAAATATTATAGCCAAATTCTAGAACTCCCAAGTTAAGGAGAAAATATTGTAGGAAGTAAAAAAGAAACAGTTTAAATATCATGGAGCCACAGTCAAAATCACAAAAGATTTAGCAGCTTCTATATTAAAGAGTTGGAGGGCATGGAATGTGACATTTTGGAGGGCAAAGGAGCGAGGATTACAACTAAAAATCACCTATCCAGCAAAAGTGAGTGTAACCCTTTGGGGGAAAATGGCTATTTAATGAAATAAAAGACTTTGAAGTATTCCTGATGGAATGAGCAGAGCTGAATAGAAAATCTGATCTTCAAATACAAGACTCAAGAGAAGCATGAAAAGATAAATAAGAAAGAGAAATCATAAGGGATGCAATAAGGTTAAAGTGCTTACATTTCTACATGGGACAATGATACTTGTAACTCGTAAGAACTTTCTCATTATTAGGGCAGTTAGAAGGAGCGTACATAGACAGAGAGCATGGGTGCTAGATGGCTATGATGGGATGATATCTAAAAAAATAAAATTAAAAGATAAAAAAGGGAGATGCACTGAGAAAAGGGAGAAGGGAGAGATAGAAGGAGGTAAATTATCTCATATAAAAGAGGTGCAAAACAGCTTATACAGTGGAGGGGAAGATGGAGGGTGGTGGCAGACAACACTTGAACCTTATTCTCATCAGAATTGGCTCAAAGATGGAATGACACACACTCTCAGTTGGGCAAAGAAATCTATCTTACTTTACAGGGTTGCAGGAGGGGAAGAGGTAAGAGAAGATGGGATACTGATAAAAGGGAGGGCAGATGGGGGGGTAATGGTCAAAAGCAAAACACTTTTGAGGAGGGATAGGGTGAAGGAAAGAGAAAGAAGGATAAACAGGGAAAAAGTAGAATGGAGGGAAATACACATTGATCATAACTGTAAAATTTTTTTTGATAGCAAGTTTCTCTGATAAAAGCTTCATTTCTCAAATATTAGAGAACTAAGTCAAATTTATAAGAATACAAATCACTCAGTTGATAAATGGTCAAAAGATATGAACAGGCAGTTTTCAGATGAAGAAATCAAAGCTATCTACATTCATATGAAAAAATGCTCTAAATCGCTATTGATTAGAGAAATGCAAATTAAAACAACTCTGAGGTACCACTTCATACCTATCAGATTGTTTAATATAACAGAAAAGGAAAATGACAAATATTGGAGGGGATGTGGAAACATTGAGACACTAAAGTACCATTGACAGAGTTGTGACCTGTTCCAACCATTTTGGAGAGCAGTTTGGAACTATGCTCAAAGGGCTATAAAACTATGCAAACCCTTTGACCAGCAATGCCATTACTACGCCTGTATCCCAAAGATATATATACGTATATACATATATATATATACACACACATACATACATACATACATACATATATATATATATATATATTTAGGCAATTGGGGTTAAGTGACTTGCCCAGGGTCACACAGCTAGTAAGTGTCAAGTGTCAAGTTTTTGGTCTGAGGCTGGATTTGAACTCAAGCCCTCCTGACTTCAGGGCTGGTGCTCTATCCTCTGCGCCACCTAGCTGCCTAGATTTTTTTTTTAAAGGCAAAAGACCTACACATACAAAAATACAGATCGTAGCATTTTTGTGGTGGTGAAGAATTGGAAATTGAGGGTATGCCCATCAGTTGGGGAATGGCTGAACAAGTTGTGGCATATGATTGTGATGGAATGTTGTTGTGCTATAAGAAATGATGAGAGGGTACTTTCAGAAAAAAACTGGAAAAACTAACATGAGAATAACCAGAAGAACATTGTGCACAATAATAGCAATTTTGTACAATGATCAACTATGAATAACTTAGCTATATATATATTTTAGCAATGCAAAGATCTAAGACAATTCCAATAACAGGACTTAGGATGAAAAATGTTATCCACCTCCAGAGAAAAAAGTAATGGAGTCTGAATGAAGATAGAAACATACTTTTTAAAAACTTTCTTTTTCTTTTTGCTTTTTGGTCTGTGGCTCATAAAGAAGCTAGTCAGCACAATTGATAGAGCACCTGCCCTAGAGTCAGGAAGACCTGAGTTCAAATCTGGCCTCAGATACTTAGTAGCTGTGTGACTCTGGGCAAGTTAATCCTGTTTGCCTTAGTCTCCTCATCTATAAAACAAGCTGGAGAAGAAAATGGCAAACCACTACAGTGTCTTTCCATAGAAAACCCAAGAGTAAGGTCATGAAGAATTGGACATGACTGAAACAACTCAAAACCAATAAAAAATGTTTTCTATGACTGCACATGTATAACCTATACAAAATTGCTTACTAACTCAGAGAAGGGTGAGTGGAGGGGAGAGGGGGGCAAAGAAGGGAGAGATTTGGAATTAAGAACTAAAAAAAGACATGTCAAAATTATTTTTATATGTAGTTGGAAAAAATGAAATATTTTATTAAAAAACAAAATTAATGAATAAAGAAAGTGGAAAGGGAGATGAGAAAGGAGATTTTACCTGACTACTTAGCTAAGAGAAAAAATGGATAGAATTAAACAACTACATAAAAGCAAGTAAGAAAAAGAAACTAATAGGCAAAACTCCAAAACTATGGAAAAAGATAACAAATTAAAGGGAGAATTGAGGGCAAGGGTAAGAGAATTAGTGAGAATAGGATTGCCTTAAAATAGATTAAGGTCAAATAATTGAAGAGACAATATTGTGTTTACAGAGGAAGAGGGAAAAAATCTAAATTGTAACCTTTCCCCCCAATATTAGAAATCAAATGGAGGAAAATATAAACCTAATGCATATAACTTTAAATGTGAATGGATTAAAAATCCAACAACATAAAAAGTGATAGATTGCATAACAAAACAAGACTCTACAATCCTTACCTTGCAAGAAACACATTAAAAACATAGATATACATAAAATAAAAATGAAGGGATAGAAAAAAATTACTGTACACCAAGTAAATCAAAAAAGTAGGAGCTATAATCATGTTATTGGACAAATCAAAAAACCAGATTTATAACATAAAAACAGATAAATAAGAAAACTACATTATGTTGAAAGGAACCAGACAGAAAACCGATAGAAAAATTAAACTTATATGCTCTAAATACCTCAACATCTAAATTCATAAAGGAAACATGAACTGAACTCTAACAAGACATAGGCTGCAACACAATAGTGATAGGAAATTTAAATGTCCCTCTGTCAGTTTTGAATAGATAAAACAAAAAGACAAATAAAATGAAAAAAAGAACTATACCAATTATTGGAGAACACTGAGCTAAAAGACTTGTAGAATCTATGAAAAAATGACTACCAAAGAATATTCTCAGTTTCACATGGAACTTTTTACAAAACTTGATCAAGTTTTAGGGCACAGAGATGTTTCAGATACATTAAAAAAGGCAGAAATAGTAAATACATCCTTTACAGACCATACTACAATAAAAATAATTATTAGTTCAGGGATCACAAACAAAAGACACAGATCCAAATAGATTCAACAATGAAATCCTAAATAATGAATGCTTCGAAGAACAAATCACAGAAACAACAATTATGTAAGAGAAAATTATGATGAAACAGCATACCAAAAAAGCAAAGCAATGATGCCTGTTGTTGTTATTGAATTGTTTCAGTTGTGCCCTACTCTCTATGACCCCATTTGGGGTTTTCTTGGCAAAGATACTGGAGTGATTTGCCATTTACTTCTCCAGGTGAGGATCTTATGTTTTACAGATAAGGAAACTAAGGCAAATAGGTTTAAGTGACTTGCCCAGGGTGACACAGCTATTAAACATCTGAGGACAGATTTGAACTCGGGAAGTCGAGTCTTCAGGTCTGGCACTATATCCATTGCTCCACTTAACTGCCCTTCAAGGATGCCCATTCTCCCCACTATTATTTGATATAAACCTGGAAACCCCAGCAAAATCAATAAGAAAAAGAAAGAAATTAAAGTCATAAAGAAATCTAAGGAGGAGATAAAACTAATCCTATTTGTGATGATATGATGGTTTAGTTGGAAAATCCTAGTGGATTAGCAAAAGTATTAACCAAGACAATAACGAGCAAAGTTGCAAGCTACATAAGAAATCTTCCAAAATCAGCTACATTTCTTTATAATAATAACAAAATCCATGAGGTAAAAATGGAAAGGAAATTGTATTTCAAACAAATACAAAATACATCAAGTATCTGGACAATAATCTATCAAAGTACACAAAACACTTGTATAGATTCAATTATAAAGTGCTCCTTAAAGAAATAAAGAACAACTTAGATAATTGAAGGAATATTCAATGCTCATGGTTGGACTTTGCCAACAATAAAAATGACAATACTACCAAAGAGAATTTACACTTCTAATGCTGTACCAATCACATTACCAAGGGAATACTTTATAGAACTTGACATTATAATAACAAATTTAATTAAAACACCCTAAAGAACTAGAATATCAGGGAAATGAGAAAAAAAGTTGGCATGAAGGGGGGGATAATAATCCCAGACCTCAAAGTATAGTATAAAGCAGCAGTCATCAAAACCAACTGATATTTACTGATTAAAAAAATAGAGAGGTAGATTAATATAACAGGCGACAAGGGAAAATTAGATACAACAAAACTCACCAACCCAGTTTTCAACTGGAAAACATAAATTACTTAGAAAAGAGATCTTCCGTTTATCACAAAAACATCTGGAAAATCTGGAAAGCAATCTGAAAGAAATTAGGCTTAAACCACCTCCTCATACTATATTTTACAATATATTCTGAATGAATATGTGTCCTTTATATTAAAGGTCATACTATAAAAATATTAAAAGACAAGTAGATCACACGCCTCCCATAGCTATGAGTAGATATTATCAACCAAACAAGGTATAGAAGTATGTATAAAAATAAAATAGATAATTCTGATTATGTGAAACTAAAAAACTTCTACACAGACAAAATTAATGCACCTAAGATAAGAAGGGAAGAAATCAAATGGGGTAAAAAAATCTGTTTATCAAATTTCTTTATAATGGTTTGGTATCCAGGATATAGAATCCATTAAATAAAAGCCATTTCCTGGTAGATATATAGTTAAAGGCTATGAACAAACAGTTCTCAAAGAAGAATTGCAAGCTATTAAAAACTATACGAAGGAATGCTCCAAATTACTAATAATAAGAGAAATGCACAAAAAAACCCTGACGTTTCACTTCACAGTCTGCAAAATGGCAGAGAGGAGAAAAGACAATGTTGGTGAGGTTGTGGGAAGATGGGCAAACTGCTGCATTATTGCTGGAACTGTGGATTGGTATAGTAATTTTGGAAAGCCATTTGGAATCATTCAAATAAATTAACTAAAATGTCCATATCTTTTAACCCAGAGATTATTACCAAGCTCCAAGTAGGATGTAAGATTAGACTAGAAGAAAGTACCCATATATACCACAATTTTTATAGCAACTTTTTTTTTGGATTACAAAAAACTGGAAACAAAGTAAATGCCCCTCAATTGGAGATGACTAAACAAATTGTGGTACATCAATGTAATGGAACATTTCTGTGCTGTAAGAAATTATAACTATGATGAATACAGAAAAGCATGGACAGCTCTACATGGACTGATGCAGAATTAAATAAGCAGAGTCAAGAAAACAACATACACAGTGACTACAACGATGTAAAATGGAAACAACCACACATACACAAAAAATCAAAAGTGAATGCTGCAAAGTTATAAAGAAAATGCATGACTTGCAAGAAGTTATATGAAGAGACACTTCTCATCCTTCCCGTTGTGGAGGTGAGCCAAGTGTTGCACATTGCAAATAATTTCAGACTTTTTTGATATATGGATGTTTATGCTGATTTTTTTCTTCTTTATCTATTTTTGTCTTTAAAAATACTATTTGTTACATGGGATGGCTCTTTGGGAAGTGGTAGGAGTAGGAGGCTACTATGGTGATGGAAAAAACCTCCAAATATATGAATTCAAAAAACTTTAAAAAGAACAAGTTCCTGGACCCCAGGGTTAATAAATGCCTTTTATTCCCTAATGAGCAGAAGAACTAGGAGCAATGGATACAATTTGTGTAAAGGCTGATTCAGGCTAAACAGAAGAACAACCTTTCTACTGGTTTCCAGAATGAGGGTGAAATATCTCAGGAGGTTGTGCATCCCCTCTCATGGAAGATTCTCTCATGGAAGATTCACTAGATGACTGCTTGTTGGATCCATTGTAAAAGGCATTCTTGTTTATGTTGAGTTTATATCAAGAAGCTTTCGAACTTTCTTGCAACTTTGTAAGATTCTTTGATTCTATCATTTTATATATAACACTTCCATCTGATTTTTTTTCTTACCTATTTCTTATTTCTATTCCTTTGTCATGGCTCTGAGGATCACTAATTTCCTTTGATCCCTCCATTTTTGTAGTTATTTCTTTGTATCTGATACAGAGTGTCCATGTCTCCTTTTCACTGCCTTCCCATTATGGGGTGGGGAGGGGTGTAAATATAAATACATGTATATGGACATATAGAGTATTATTAAAGTTTTAGTGCGGTGTTATGCCAAGACTTTTGGGATACCCTATATATACACAGAAATGTTCACATAGAATTTCTGATGCTATATGTCATTCCTTCCTAGGAAACAGAAATAAGGTGGATCTTCTTCAAGACAGATTATGAGGAAGGTAGTAGTAATTCTTCCCATTTCTCTAGCTTTGTTTTCAAGAGCATTCCAAGAGAGGCCTACATGGTACTATTTCCGTTTACGTTTACAAGGATTTTGGAAACTGTGCATTAACACTGTGATGTCTTTCCTTATGCATGACTAGAGTCAAAAAACTGATAAATGACAATCATTGATGACTACTCTTCAGTTTGCCAGATGATTTCAGGATCTCTGGGGTATTTCAGAAGATCACAGAGTTTCAGAACTGGAACGAACCTTGCAGACCATCTAGTCCAACCAGTACCTGGCTGATGCTCCTCTGTACAAAATCATTTGAAAATTCTCTTTAAATGGAAACCTACCAATCTTCTGAGGCTTCCCAGTCTACTTTTAGATAACTCTAGTCATCAGCAAGTCTTTTGTTATGTTGAGCTGAAACTTGGCTGTGTGATTCCCATCTTAGCTCCAAGTTCTGTCAAAATCCTAATGGATTTTCTGCTCCACAGACTAGGAGGACAAAGGATCTTGGTAAACAGGTGACATACTCATATACCTGAAAATCCAGATAGATTAATGGAGGTTTCAATCCTAAGTGTTCTGACGGGTGAATCAAAGATGAGAGAACGTATTTGGTGTTAAAGTAGTATTACATACAGCATGATTTCTCTGAACTCTTGACCAAGTCCTACTTCTTTTCTTCCCATAAAAACACAGTGTTATACAAGTTTTGCAGTAAAGGTATTGAGATCAGCTAACCTTTACCCATGGCAGCCTTGTGGGCATTTTTAAATATCTGTTTCCTGTATTAATGCATCTTCAAACTGATTCAAAGATTGTGGGAGAGTAGACCTTGTCTTATGTAAGTGAGCAGGTAGATTGAGTCAGAAGGGAAGAAATGGGACTGAGGTCAGAGTATATTCCAAAAGGAAAGATGCTGGTGACCTCTACAGGCCTCATGGGGTCTCTTTGGCAGGTTCAAAACTAATCTGAATCACTCAGGTTTTATTTGCTCTTTTCAGTATAGCACTGGGAGTTCATCTGGATGAGTCATCTAAAGGTTCCCTGGGGGATGCTCATTCTGAAGATGTTAATGAACTTCCTTAATTGGTAATTTTGGAAATAAACCTTGAATAGAAAGAGGGTCCAGAGAGGTAGGGGAATTGGTGCTGGGAGAGAATCAGTTGAGTTTCTGGAGGCTTCCATTGGCTTTGAGCATCCTCAGCAGTGCACAAACACCTGATATCCAAATCAAGAGTAAAATTGTTCTGTGATGAAGACTATCCCTGGAAACCTTTCCTGCTGTTCCAGGTGATGGGAGATGCTGGAAGTTGTTGTTTTAGAGTCAGATCATTAGGACTCATCTACTCCATCCCTCTCATTTTATAGTTGAGGAACCTGAGGTCCATATATTAAGGGACTTAGCCAAGGATATGCAAGGAATAAGTAAGAGATCTGGGATTTTCACTTAGGTTCTCAAACTTCAAATCCAGCACTCATGTTATATTTGTTTTGGAGCAGTCCTTTCTATCTCCCTTACAGTGAATTGTCCACTAAATGCTTTCTCTTTGATGGAAAACAGGAGACCTTCTGGTCCAATCTCCCATTCTTGTTTCATTCAGTCATTTCCTATCCACACTTTTTTTTGTCCCTCATAGGCCCAAGCACTCACATGTCATTACCCTCTTATCCATTCATGCATTATTCATTGCTATTCTTCATGTGGCTCTCAAGTCCCTAAGCCCGTTGTCCTATCAATGCTCATGCAGTGCCACACCCCAAACTTCAAGCAATTCCAATATCTTCTTTGTCCTCCTATTCATATTCTACTGAAGAGAACCAGAATCATGCCATTGAGTCAACTGGGTTGACTACATATTTATGTTAGTAATTCCAATTGGACCTTCACTGGAGCAAGGCAATCTTTGAACTTCTCTCTAATTGATTGCCCATCCCACTCATCACAGAATCTGTTCCAAACATTTTTTTCCTCAAGCCTCTCCCATTACCTTTTACACTTTCATTTGAGGACCTTGCTTCATACTTTACTGAGAGAATATAGACAATTTTCTGAAAAATCCCTCTTCTCTCCTTGTTTACATCTTACAACTCCTTGACATCATCTTGACATAAAAGATTAGGATCTTTTCTCTTTCTTATGAAGATGTGTGTGAGGTCATTGTGGGTGAAGAGGTACCAGAAGAAATATAAGTGCTCAAAAGATAACAAGTTAGTCAGTTAATTACTTGCAGGCATGCAAACATGTAGCTACGTAGACCTACAGGGGCATGATGGTGGAACGTACACTCAGATCAAGAGCCCAGATCTCTGAGTCTCTATATATCTGACTGTTGTTTCTGGGCAGATTCATAGGGACCAGGTTGGAGAGGAACCTTGGTGACAGTCAACCAGTGGGTTGTATGAACAATTTCCTCCCACCCCCTTTGCCATTTATCAACCACAAAGCCATTGTGATTAGGTAACCTTGTATACATGGATTAGGTGAAGTTTGCTAAACTGATAATTTGCTAACCTGAAATTCCTTGCCTAAATGTAGCTCATCAAGCCAGTTATTGGGTACATAGGAACTTCATAATACATAGGCAGGTCAATCAGTGGTGAAACATGGAGTTATTTCTGTGAGCTGGGGTCTAGCAATAGGCCAGTTTTCATAATGTCACTCTTTTTCTCACCAAGGCTAACTCTTCTAAAAATACCCTTGATTCTATCCTTTCCTATCTTTTTCAAGCATATTTCCCCAATATTCATTCATTCATTCATTCATCCATTCATTCATTCATTCATCCATTCATTCATTCTCTGTCTGTCTTGATCTCTCTTATCTTTAGTCTTTCCCTTTTTGTCTACTAGTTCCTTCCTTACTACTTACAAATACGTTGAAATTTTCCCCAATCTTTAACCTCCCCCCTACTCCCACTCTGATCCAACCATCTCCTCAAGCTATCATACTTTTTCATAGACAAGCTCCCAGAGAAAGTTTTCTGTAAGCAGATGTGTAAGGAGACTGCTTAGAGAGGTACTCAGCTGAAAGCATAGAAGGTACATGTCTGCTTTAGGCAGCTAGGTGGCAAAGTGGATAGAGCGCCAGGCCTAGAGCCAGGAAGACCTGAGTTCAAATCCAATCTCAGACACTTACTAGCTGTGTGACCCTGGGCAAGTCACTTAACCCTATTTGCCTCAGTTTCCTCATCTGTAAAATGAGCTGCAGAAGGAAATAGCAAATCACTCTAGTATCTCTCCCAAGAAAACCCCAAATCGGGTCACAACGAGTTGGACATGACTAAAGCAACGGAACATCAACAAAAAGGGAAATGCCTCAGAGAGACAGATTATGGAGCACACATATTAGCTACTGGGGCATTCAAAAAGACCTTCTAAACTTCAACTGCCATCTTTTTGCTTTATTCTCTTTTGGGGAATCTTAGGTGACCATGGTGTCTAGTGAAGAGAATGGAACCTTGGAAAAGTGAGACACAAATGTGAGTTGGGATCCAGGTTAGGTTTTACAGCCAGATCAGAATAGATGGCATGATGAGCAAGGATCAGTCTCTGGCATTGGCTTTTGAGATCCTAGACCAAAAGAAGGACTCATCTGGCAGCCACATACCCTTTAGACATGACCTTGCTGATTACAATACTATGTAGGAACTGAGCTAAGTTTTGAGCATAATCTCTCTCCCCCAGAGTGAAGTGATATAGGGAGGATATGCTCTGAGGCATTGGGGGAAATATCTGTCATTTGTTCTTGCTATATTAATTCATGTTAAGTGGCTAAATGGAAATGTGGTGCTAATTTCTGGCACCATCACAAGTTGAGGGGATCATAGCCAGCAAAGCCTCAAGCTGATGAGAGAAAAACTCCCCTGTCTCTCAGGGTACCTTAGAACACTGAGTGGAGATGTAGCCTGAGAGAGCAATTCAGAACATACATGCAACATATATGCTACACTGGCTTCTATATAGTGCTTTAAGGTTTGCAAAGCTCTTTATATTTACTATCTCTTTGGATCCTTGTTCTCTCACTCTTGTCCCCTGCTGTCACTTGTGGGATCTTGCCTCCTCAATTGTACTGTCTCTTTCTTTTGTAACATCCAAATTACTCTCAGGTTCCTGTCTCTGCGTCAGATTTTAAAATATCACCTGTGTTCATAGTAATTCTGCTGTCAACATGTAGTTATGTAGTGGTTCATGCTTATGTCCCCAGTTAGAGAGCAAAACGCTCTTAATACTGGACTGATGGCTGAGCTGATAGTGTTGTGCAATGAAGTTCACTCTACTGAGTGGCTTCCATTGGGTCCTCATGATGTAAAGAAAGTGACACCACACAACACAAGGCTAGGGTCAACCACAGGCATTTATCAGAATATAAAATCAGGCAAATGTATATTTTTTTAACAGAACAGTAAAGTCACAATTAAGTGGAAATAAAGCAAGGATTGTTATGTAGGGAATGCCTGTTCTTCAAGACTTGTTTTGTTTTTTTCAGTGATCCTACAACTGTATCAGGGACTCCTGATAAAAACACACAGATATGTTCCTCTCTACTTATAGAAAGAGAGGTCATCTTTCATGGACTTGAAGAGAGGAACTGAAGACATGGTACACATCTGCTGGTGCCACAGTCATGCTGCTGCCATGGGATGAGCATATTCTCTCTTCTCCCTCCAGTCTCATCTGAGGACTGAACTCCTGTTTGAGAAGAGTTTTCTTTCTTCCTAACTTAGGAGAAGTACAAATCCCAGGGTCTTTGTGATCAGTCAGCCTCTTGCCAGAGGTTGTTCCACTCTCATTATTATGCTCTTCTTATCCACTGGTTCTTTTCCCAATGTCTACAAAATATTCCTGAGTTTCTTTCATCCTTAAAGAAACGACAACCAAAAACCAAACCAAAACAAAAAACCCTTTAGTTGACTCTGCCATCCCCTTAAGCTGTTATTCCATACCTTTTTCTCCTTGTCATTAGCTAAATTCCTAAAAATGGCTAATTATCACCTTCTACTTTATCTCCGCTTTGCAATTTTGATTCCACCCCTCAATTCAACTGTTTACCTTAAGATTCCCCATGGATCTCTTAAAATCCTATGGCTTTTTCTCAGTCCCCATTCTATTTTACCACTCCAATTTTTCTTAGACTGTTATTGACTTCCTCCTCTTAGACAGTCTCTCCTCACTGGTTTTTAAGACCTTGATCTCCTTTCGTTTCCTCTCATGCCTGTCTGACCATCTCTTCTCAGGGTTATTTTTGTTGCTCACCAGCCTGCTCTTGCCCACTGTTTATGCCTCCAAAGTTCTGTCCAGAGGCCTCTCATCTTTTTCTATTCAATTCCCTTTAATTCAATTATCTTTAAGCAGGTCCAAAGTCAAACATCTAGCCCTATTCTGTACCCTCAATCCTAGTACTACATGAGACCTATTCACTTGGATATCTCATAGGCAACTCAACTATCCCATTATACCTTCCACTTTTTCAAACTCCCCACTCCAGCCTGCCCATTTTTATTTAAGTCTCTATTATCCTTTTTGTTTATACCTTCAGGGTCATCCTTGATTGAAGTAACATTATCTCGCCCCCTTACATCCTATCATTTCTCATCTCTTAGAATAAAATTCTGACATCTTCTATTTTTTATCATTATAAGTTATTCTTAGTAACCTCTCCACTTTCCTCTCAAATAGTTATCCCATATGACAAATTATATATATATATATATATATTTTTAAAAAGGAAAACAATCAGCACAAGTGATAGATACATTTAATCCATCCAAACACATGTTCAATGTGCACCTGCAGACCTCTAACCTCCATGAAAGGGTAGTGTGGGGGCATTCTCTCACATTTCTTCATTTGAGTCATGTTTGATCTTTATAATTTTGTTACACTCATTTTTTTTCTGGTGTTGGTTATTTTCCCCAATGTCATCTCCATTCTTCTTGCACAACCTCTAGAATCTGTTCTGTTCTATCTGTTGACACATTCCCTGCCCTAGTGCAGATTCTCATCCATTCTAGTTTGGATTGTTGCTGCCAGTTTCTTTCCTCACCAATCCATCTACTTATGGATGATGAATTGATGTTAAGAAAACACAGATTCAAGCATAGATAGGAATTTCTGCTCAAATATCTTCATTGCCTCTAGGATAAAATATGAAATTCTTAGTCTTGCATTTGAGCCCTTATAGTCTGCCTCTCACACACCTTTCCAGTCCTACCATATGTCGTATCACTTGTTTTCTCTATTTTCTAGATACGTTGACCTGATAGCTAGTATGTCTATCCAATCTTCTGCTTTTGTACTTTTACACATGAGGCTCCCCATGTCTGGAATGTATTCTTCTCTTACCATTGCCTCTTAAAAGTCTATCTTCCTTAAGCACAGCACATCCCCAGTTTTTAATATTCAACCTCCTGAAATTACTTTGAATACCTTTGGCTAGATTTGTAATTATTTTTCTAAGCAGATGCACTTCCCCAGCACAATGTAGTTCTTTGAGGGTATGTTTATCTTTTCATCCCTAGCACCTAGCACAATGCTTTGCATGCAGTAAGAATGTTAAAATTTTGTTGAATAAATTTAAGTCAGAGAAAGTATTTTGGAATGTCTGTTGCTTCATTCATCTGTTTTCTTCTTGTTTTTCATGCAGACTTGAATTTTGTATCATATCAATGATTCATGATCTTTTGAACCAAATTCTTGAAGGCTTGTATCACTTCTTTGTTCCTGAGGGTGTAAATGAAAGGGTTCAGCAGGGGGGTGATTGTTTTTGGGAATACACTCACTTCCTTTTGGAAGGTGAAATCTTCCTTTGCTGAGGGTTTGATGTATATGAAGAGACAGATGCCATAGGAGAGAGAAATGACAATCATATGGGAAGAACAGGTAGAAAAGGCCTTTTTCCTTTGCTGGGCAGAAGGAAATCTGAGAATTGTCTGGATAATATTTGAGTAGGAGAAAATCACTAACCCTAAGGTGGTCATCAATGTCACTATGGCTAAGAGAGAATCAACTAGCTCTACAAGGCCTGTGTCTGAGCAGGAGAGCTTTAGAAGGAGAGTAGTATCACAGTAATAATGATTTATTATATTAGATGAGCAGAAGTCCAGGAAACTAGCCATTAGGATTGCTGGGGCAGCAATCAGGAACCCAGCCAGCCAAGAGCAGAGGACAAGCAGGATACAGACTCTGCTGCTCATGATGGTTGTGTAATGCAGGGGTTTTCTGATGGCAACATAGCGATCATAGGACATGGCAGCCAGAAGGTAAAACTCTGTGGCCCCCAGAAATATGGCAAAAAAGTACTGAAAGAAGCAACCAACAAAACTGATAGTTTTGTTGCCTGTTGAGATGTTCAGTAGGATTCTGGGAGTAAAAATAGATATGTAGAAAATTTTTAAGATGGAAAAATTCCGAAGGAAGAAATACACAGGTGTCTGGAGGTGGGAGTCCAGTACAGTGAGAGTGATAATGGTCAGGTTGCTGATGATGCTGGATATGTACATAAGAAAAAGGAAGAGAAAAAGTACAACCTGGAATTCAGTGACATCTGTCAGCCCCAGAAGAATGAAATCAGTCAATGTGGTGAGATTTTTCATTGTGACCCTGGTTGAATCTGAAGGTGAAAAAGAGAGAAATCAATGGTTAGGATGGCACCTGAGTATATCAGATCGGGATAACCAGCTCATGATGATTTTTATTATAGATCACAAGCTTTGGTTGCTTCCTCCTAGACTCCTTTTTCGTGACAGATTGTCTTGAAAGTTCTTTTTTTTTTTTAGGTTGTCCTTTTGTCACCCATTGGAATTATTCTAAGAAGGAGGTTGATAAGTGACATGGAAGCCAAAGGAGGGTAGGAACTAAGGGATAATGCTACAATAAGATAAGCTGAATAAACAAGGGGCTAGGGATGTTTAGTGTGAGAATACTTGAGGCAATAGGAAATTGTCTTCAAGTATTTGAAGGGATCTCATGTGGAAGTGGGATGAGATTAATTTTGTTGGGCTCTTAACATTTTTTGTTTCATGGATACCTTTGGCAATCTGGTGAAGCCTATAGACCCCTTCTCAGAATCATGTTTATAAATGCACAAAATAAAATATAATATTACAAAGGAAACCAATTATATTGAAATACAGTTACCATAATAGTTAAAACAAACATACAAAAATGGACAAATTCCTAAACCTCAGGTTAAGAACCCTAATTCACCTCTCTAGTGGACAGAAATAGGAATATTAGCTAATAGTTACAGAATGACTGATTCAGGCCAAATGTTAGAACAGACTTGCTACTGGTGGCTAGAAGGAGGATGAGGTATCTCAGGAGGTCATGTTTCCCCTCTCACGGAAGATCCCCTTGAGAAGGCTGGATGACCATTTGTTGGGCATGTTGTAAGCAGCATTCTTTTTTGGGTAGGAATTGTACTAGATGGCCTTTGAGATCCCCTTGGAACTTTGTGAGATACTATATTCTGTTATTTTATGTGTGACATCTCCATCTGATTTTTTTGTTATCCACTTCCCATTTCCATTCCTTTATCATGACTACAAGGCTCAGTTTTCCTTTGATCCCTCCATTCATGTAGTCATGTCTTTCTTAGATTTATATCTTCTTTTTTTCCCTTCCCCATTATTGAGGGTGTTTGTATGTGCTTTTGTTTTTGTATGTGTGTGTGTGTGAATACTCACATTTATGTATATACTGCATGTCCTGAAAGTTTTAGTGCAGTTTTAAGCTTTAATAACTTTAAGATATTAATAGCTTTATTTAAGCTATTAAAGCTTAAAACTGCACTAAGACTTTTGGGACATCTGTGTGTATATATGTGTATGTGTGTATATATGTATGTATATAAAGTCCACATATGTATGTGTGCCTCCGTGTGTGATTCCCCATGTCTACTTGTCATTATCTATTATTTCTTTCTAGCCCATCTCTAGAAATGATAGAGAATTCCTTCAAGATAGGATATGAGGGAGCAAATAGAGATCTCTCCCATCTCTCTAGCTCTTTTCCCAAGAGTACTTCCAGCAAGCCTTCCTTCATATTTTTTCCATGTATGTTTGAAGAGATTTGGGGGCCTGTGCATTGGCAGTGTCAGAAGACAGAAATGGGTGTATGGGAGAGACCTTGGTAGCTGATTGGATATGGGAGTGAGAGAGTGAGTGTTCAAGGATGACAATTAGTTTGAGAGCCTTGGTTATGAAGAGGATGGTGGTACTTTTGGCAGTAATAGGGAAGTTAGGAAGATGGGAGGGTTTAGGGCAAGGGAAGGATAATTAGTTCAGATTTGATGTCTACAGGAAATCCAGTTTGAGAATTCCATTAGGCAGTGGGTGATGAGAGACTGGACATCAGATGAGAGCTTAGGGCTGGATAAGCAGATTTGAGAATTATCATCAGAAATGATAATCGAGTCTATGGAAGTTGATAAGATCGCTAAGTGAAATAGTACAGAGTAAGATGAGAAGAAGGCCCAGCAAATGATACCTTCTGGGATACCCATATTTAGCAGGTATGACCTGGATGAAGAACCAGCAAGGCAGAGTGAGGTAGATAGTTAGACAGGTAGGAGGAGAGTGATATCACAAAACCCTAGAGAGAAGAGAGCACAAAGGAGAAGAGGGTGATCACCAGTGTCAAAGATTGCAGAGAGATGAAGGATGAGGATAGCAAAAAGGCCATTAAAGTTGGCAGTTAAGAGAGCTTTAAGTACATTTGGAAAGAGCAGTGAATGATGAGGTTAGAAGCCAGACTGTATGGAGTTAGTAAGAGAGTGAGAGGACAGGAAAAGGAGGTAATTGTTGTATATTAATTAGTTAATTGTTACAGATTAATATGTTTAATCTCAAAAGAGAAGAGAAAAATGGGACAAGATCTAGAGAAGATGGATGGATCAAATGAGGGTTTTTTGAGGATGGACACATAGGCAAATTTGTAAGCAATAAGGGAGTGTCCAGTAGACAGGGAGAGATTGAAGGTAAGTGAAAGGGGAGAAAATAGAAAGGGCAATCTTTCAGAAAAGATTGGATGGAATGAGATCACTTGTGCATGTAGAGAGGTTTGTTTTGATGATGAGAAAGGCTACCTGATTATAGGAAACAAGGGTCAAGAGGGTGGAGATGACGGCAGAAGGCATGTGGGATGGGTTCTCCTAGGTCTATCATTCACTTGGCTCACCACTATTCTAATGACTGGTATTTCCAACTGGTGGCCTTTGTTTTCTTGGGAGTTTCTTAAGCATTCCATTAAATGTTTCTATCATTCCAGCAGCTTAGAGATTATAAGAGAAATGAAAATTCTGTGGTTCCTTGGGATTCAGTCCAGATTTTGACTTTGTGGGCAGTGAAGGGTGATCCTTGATTCCTTGCCACCATCACAGGCAAACTATAATAGCCAATCAATAAACTTAGTCTTTCAATATGGGAGTCACTGTCTACTTGTGGACAGGGGAGAACAAAACTTAGTCCCACACACATGTGAATGGCATGCAAATTGATGCTAAGCATTAGTTTTTGTTATTGAATGGGCCAATATAATCTTTTTGACAGACTGGTTCCAGTATCCCATCTGGTGATGAATCTGGGTAGTGTTTCAACAATGATCTTACTTTTTGGTAAATAGGGAAGATTAGTAGGAAAAAGGTAAGCATTTATTAAGCCTGCATACCAAAAACTGTGCTAATCACTTTACAAATATTATATCTCATTTGATCCTGTGATGTAGGAACTATTATTACTCCATACTTTACAGCTGAGGAAACCCGAGGTTTATGATTCTCCTGTGTTTTATTTTTTCCTAGTTTAGGTATTAGAACTATATTTGAATCATAAAAAGATTCTGGTAGAATGTTTTTTCCCTCAGTTTTCAAGAATAATTTGCACATTAATTGTTCTTCAAAAGTTTGATAGATTTTTTTCTTTGAATACGTAAGGCCAAGAGTTTTTTCTTTGATAGTTCCTTTACAGCTAGTTCTATTTCATTTTCTGATATTGGCTTATTTAACATCTCTATCTGGTCTTCTGTCAGTTTAAGTATTTAGTATTTTGAAGACACTCATCTATTTCTTCTGTATTCTTAGTTATGTAAGCATATGAATAATGGATTCTGATTATCCTTTTTATTTCTTCTGGTTTTATTGTAATTTCCTTTTGTTCATTTGATATTTTGTTGATTTAGTTTCCTGCTCTCTTCTTTTTATTCAGATTGGCTAACGCTTTTCAATTTTATTAGTCATCAAAGAACCACAGAAAGAGAATGAAACTTAAGCTATTTGAGCAGACAGTGCAAAGTAAAAAAAAAAAAAAAAGATCCAGGGTGCAGTATGCATAAAAATATAGTACAGATCAGTTATTCTACTCAGAAAGCAATGACTACTATACAAATAATCATAGCATACATTATAGAATGATTAGAACCAAATTCAGAAATTTAATCTGGTGTTACTATTAAAATCTATTGGCAAGCTGTTAGGACAGCCTCATCATTGCATAAAATAGTGTTGCAATAGTGCTAGTCATTTTACATTTCATCTTTGCTTTGCACTATCTACTCAAATAGCTAAGTTTCATTTTCTTTCTGTTGGTCACTTCCCTGGTCTTTGCCAAATCCTCCTTTTCAGGAGCTTTTCCTGCCACCAACCACTGCCATCCAGTGGACACCACTGTTGTTGCCCTTCAAACCTGACCATCGATGGAACCTCTGATGAGATGTCTAGATCTTTTGAACTTACAGCATCTTTGGGACACACCCCTTTCAGGTTACTAGTTCATGTGAGACCAGGAAAGAACAAAAGCAAATGGGCAAAGACTGCCAAGGGGTTTATATACTTTATATGGGAAAAGGTGGTAGTGGTATCCACATGACATCATAGCAGACGACTGTCCTCCATCTCTCACTAGAATCATACCTTGATGCTTAGAGAATCTCACCCAAGAGGCCAAAGCTGAAAACTGTCTCCTTTTAATAGCTCCCCTGAGTCATCAGGTTGTTGGGATTAGCAGTTAATTAAGGGACTCAGTGATGCATCATACATGGCCAGAAGCCAGGCCACTCTAACTTTTTCCTGGTCCTCAGGAATATTGACTGAGCAGGTTTGGAACTGTGTGGGAAGGAAAATGAAGGGCACCTGCTACATACACATGTCCCCTAAACACCCTGACTTTTTAGTTCATCAACCTCCCAAACTCCCCTGATCTCCACCTTCACTTTCACCTTAACTAAACACAGGGATGACTACACCCTTGATTATACCCATCACCCATAACTGTACTGATTCCATAATCCATTAATCTGAACTTCTCTCTAATCAAGGTCTAATAACCTTGAATTTCTCCATCATACTTTTTTTAAATAAATTTTTGTTTTAAATTTAAATACAAAATAAAAAAAGAAACAAACAAATACAAAATAAGAAAAGGAAAAAAATTGCCATGTGCACAGCAGAACATAAGAGAGGATTCAAAGTATAAAGCAATAAATTTCCATTTCAAGAAAGCCTATGTAATAAATGCTATACGTTGTGTTCAGTGCTGTCCATTTTTTCTTTACTTCCTTGTAGGTTTTATTTTGTTCTCTACTGTGCACTTTTCACTTTGTTCTTTTCCCTCCTTCCCCCCTCAAGAAGGCTACAATTAAGTGTGTGTATATACACACACACACACACACAATACATACACATATATACACACACATATATATGAATGTATATGTGTGTGTACACACACACACACACACACACACACACACACATTATTCACTGTTAAATCCATTCTTTGTTCTCTCTTTGACTTTTCTTGTTTTCCAAATCTATTCTCTCTTACTCTGGTCTCGTTTTCCCCTCTTCACTACGTAAGACCAGTGGTGGACTGATTCAACTTTGCCAAATTAGTTTTCTCTCCTTAAATTCTTTGCTCTTTGGTCTTATTGATAATAACTTCATGCCAACCTCTAACTCTGAATTATCCTTCTCTCTTCTTTCCTATTTTTATTGATGTGTGATTGAAAAGTTGTGGGGAAGGGGGAAAATCATGCAGATATGTCTGAATGAGTTTATTATAAATTTTTATTATCCAGTCTCTAATTGCTGCAGGAAAATCCTCTTATTTTTGTTCAACTAACTCTTACATTCTCCACAGTACCTATTTTAAACCTTTTCCTCTTTCATATCTTATTAACCCACCTCATTTTCTCCCTTATCAGTAGTCATCATTTTCTATTTTTTAAAAATAAGTTTCTGTTGATATTTTCTTATTTTTGCATCATCATAGTTATTCCAAATGTACATTTTTTGGGGTAGGAGTGGGGCAAAGCAATTGGGGTTAAGTGACTTGCCCAGAGTCACACAGCTAGTAAGTGTTATGTGTCTGAGGCCTGAGTTGAACTCAGGTGTTCCTGACTCCGGGGCCAGTGCTCTATCCACTGCGCCACCTAGCTGCCCCCCCATCATAGTTATTCTAACTCTCCCTCCTGTTTTCTCTCCCAGAAGAGTCCTCTTATATGACAAAAAATATGGAATGTTTCATGAATTTGAAAGTCATCCTTGTATAGGGATCATGCTAATCTTCTTTGTATCATTCCAGTTTTAGGATATGTGCGTCTGAAGAGCACTCTCATTTCCTATTTTACTGAGAAAATAGCGCACCTGCTGTGCACTCCGTCCTATACCCCACACCTCAAATTTCATCTTCTTCACCTTCCTGTCCTCTCATGCTTAGTTTTAGTCTTTGATGAAGTGGTTCCTTCTCCCCTTCTTTTTTTTTGCCAAGGTCAACTATTTAATATAAAAATGATAGCTATTCTAATAGGGGTATGGCTCATGCATATAGTACCTTAGATGAAATCTTCATGTGAAGTATTCTGGAGAGTTACTTCTGGGAGAAAACTGATGATGAGTAAGGGAAGTGCATTGGTGAGACAGGTCATGGAGCATGCATAGACATTCTGTAACTGGTTTTGGTTGACTAACCATAGATGTGGAGTTATTAAAAAAAAAACCAATTTGCTTCAGCTGTTTATTCACTTCCAGATGATCTCAGTGACTCATTAGGTGCCTGGTAAAGGGAGAGTAGTCTCCAACATTGGGAGAGCAAGGCACAGAAATCTGGGAGTTGGGATCCAGGCTGGCTTTTACAGGTAGCAGGGCACAGAAGCCCTGAGAAGCAAGGTGTAATCCTTCGTGATCCCAACCCAGGTGAAGTACTCATTTGGCGGCCATGTCACCTTTAGACATGAACTTTGTGGGACCAAAACTATATAGGAAATGAGCAAAATTTTGAGCCTACCCTCCTCTTACCAGATGGAGGTGGTATAGAGGGATATGCCCTAAGATGTTGGGGGAAATGTTTTTCTGTATTTGTGAAGTAAATATTACTTTGTAAAAACCAATTGATGTTAAGTAGTTAAATGGAACTGAAATGTTAGCATCTCCCTCCTTCACAAGTTAAGTAAAATAGGAGAGACAGGAAAGAAATACTCCCTTATTCCTCTGTTGCCTTAAAACCCTAAGTGAGATGTAGCCTGTCTGGTGGTTGAGCTCCCAGTGGAGAGTTAGGAAAGGTCACTCTCCTGTGTAGCTCTGATAAACAATGGATGGGGTTGACCACAGAGAATATGAGAATATTTTAGGAGAATGTTAAACAAGAGAAATACATCATTAAACATTATTAGAAGACACAATTAAATAGAAGTGAGGCTGGGGCTGGGCTGGGATGACCCATTCCTCTTGCTTTGTTTCTCTGTGTTCCTCTTACTGCAATAAGGGCCTGTGATAAAAACACAGTCGTATACCTCTCTGCTTTTCCATGTAGAGGTCATCATCCTTCATGCTCTTAAAGAAGGGAACTGCAGACATTGCAGTCACTGGCTGTTGCCATGGTGATGCTGATGGTAAGGAACAACCCATTTCTCTATTACTTCCCTTTGAAAGTTCCAAACTCCCATGATACTTTGCATATGAATAACCTCCATTTACCCGCCCATCTGAGGGCTGATCTCCCATTTGTTTTTTGTTCTTTTTCAAATGAGAAGAATTACAAATCTCAGAGTTTTGTCAAACTCCTTGACTGAGGTTGTTAAACCCTTATCATCAAATTCTGCTTATCCACTAGATCCTTCCTAGACATTTGCAAATATTCCCAAACCCCTTCATTCTTTAAAAAATAAAAACAACTTTATTTGGCACTGTCATTCCATCAAGCTATTTTTCTTTATTTTCTTCTCCCTTTCATTGGCAAAATTCCTATAGAGGGCTATGTTTATTGCTGCCTCCACCCTCTTTTCACTATCTTGCAGTTTGTTTTCTGACCCTATCTCCCAACTACAACTGCTCACCCCAGTGTTGCCAAGGTTCTCTTAACTATAAAATCCAATGGCCTTTTCTCAGTCACCATTCTATTTGGATGCTTCAATGATTATGTGACTGTCAACCACCACATCCTCCTAGACAGTCTCCCTTTGCTGGTTTTTATGGCCCTTATCTCTTTTGGTTTCTCCTCATACCTCTCTGACCATGCCTTCTCAGGCTCCTTTGTGGATTACCTTCTTGCTCTTCTTGCCCACTAAATGTTTGTGCTTCTCAAGGTTCTGTCCTGAGGCCTCTTCTCCTTCCTATACTCACTTTATTGTTTTTCTTATTAAGTCCCATGAGCTCAATTATCACCTCTGAGCACATGCTTTTCAAATCTAAACGTCTTGCTCTATTCTGTACCCTGAATCTTAGTCCTACGTGAGATATATTCACTCAGATGTTGCATAGGCATCTCAAACTCACTGTGTCCTAATAGAGATATTATGTATTATCCCCTGATACGTGCCCCTTATCCAAACTACCGCTTCCTTACTTTGTGTTGAAAGATCTATTGACCTTTCAGTTTATAACCTTGGAGTCATCCATCTACCCTCTATGTTACCTCATTTCCCAAGTCTTTTTGATTCTACCTGTACTACCTATCTCACATCTGTCCTATTTTCTCTACTCGCAGATTCCCTGCCCCAGTTCAGGTGCTTATTGGTTCCAGTTTGGACCATTAATGTCAATCTCTTTCTTCACCAATCCATGCTCCCATAGCTGCCAGTGCAGCTGAAGTACAGAAAACACATATCCAACCATACAGAGGAGCTCCTCTGCTCAGACGTCTTCATTGGCTTCTTAGTGCTTCTAGAATAAGATACAAATTCCTCATCCTAGAATTTGAATCCTTTTAGTTTGTCTCTTGCCTACCTTTCCACTCTTACTGTATCTCATATTACTTATACTCTATTTTCTAGATAAATTAGCCTCATAGTACATGACATCCTATCTTATGCTTTTGCTCTTTTATATATGGGGTCCCCCATGTGTGGAATGTACCTCTCTCTCACTAGTCATCTTTTTTAATAGTTTAAAAATATTTTATTTTTCCAATTACATGTAAAAACAATTTTTAACATTCTTTTTTTAAATTTTGAGTTCCAAATTCTCTCCCTCCTACCCGTCCTTTCACATTCTCACTTCACCCTTCCCTGAGATGGCAAGCAATTTGATATAGGTTACACATTTGCAGTCATGCAAAATACATTCCTATATTAGTAATGTTATGGTGTGAAAAAAAATGCAGAGCAAAAAAAAAACCATGAAAAAATAAAGTAAGAAATAGTATGCTTCAGTCTGCATACAGACTCCATCATTTCCTTCTCTGGAGGTGGATAGCATTTTTCGTCATAAGTCCTTTGGAATTATCTTGAATCTTTGTATTGTTGAAAATAGCTAAGTTATTCACAGTAGATCATCATACAATGTTGCTGTTGCTGTGTACGATGTTCTGCTGGTTCTGCTTATTTTACTTTGCATGAGTTCATGTAAGTCTTCCCAGGTTTTCTGAAAGCATCCTGCTTGTCATTTCTTATAACAAAATTCCATTACAGTTACACAGCACAACTTGTTCAGTCATTTCTCAATTGATGGGCATCCCCTTGATTTCCATTTCTTGGCCATCACCAAAAGAGTTGTATAAATATTTTAGTACATATATGTCCTTTTCCTCTTTTTGAAAAATCTCTGTGGAATACAGACCTAGGGTCAAAGGGTATGCATAGCTTGATAGCCCTTTGAACATAGTCCCAAATTGCTCTCCAAAATGGTTGGATCAGTTCACAACTGCACCAACAATGCATGAGTGTCCCAATTTTCCCATATCCCCTCCAACATGTCATTTTCTTTTTCTGTCATGTTAGCCAATCTGATGGGTATGAGGTGTCATCATTCATCTTAGAAGTCCATCTTTCTTAGGCTCGGTATCTCTAGTTTGTAATATCCTCTCTTGAAAATATTTTGAATATGTTTGGTTGGATTGTATTTTTATTTATCTAGGTATAAGTATTTCCCCAACACAATGTAAGCTCCTTGAGACAACTTTTTGTCTGTTTGTCTTTGCATCCCCTCTGCACCTATCACCATACTTTGCATGCAGTAGGCCCTTAACATTTTTGTTAAATAAGTCAGAGAGATTATTTTGAGACAGCTATTGCTTCATTCACCCTTTTTCTGCTGGTTTTTCATGCAGGCTTGAATTGTATATCTCATTAATGATTCATGATCTTTTGAACCAAGTCCTTGAAGGCCTGTATCACTTGTTTGTTCCTTAGGGTGTAAATGAAAGGATTTAGCAGGGGGGTGATTGAAGTTGGAAACATACTTACCTCCTTATGGAAGGTAAAATCTTCCTTTGCTGAGGGTTTAATGTACATGAAGACACAGCTGCCATAGGAGAGAGAAATGACAATCATATGGGAAGAACAGGTGGAAAAGGCCTTTTTCCTTTGCTGGGCAGAAGGAAATCTGAGAATTGTCTGAACGATGTTTGAATAGGAGACAATCACCAACCCTAAGGTGGACATCAGTGTCACTATGGCTAAGAGTGAATCAACCAGCTCTACCAGGCTGGTGTCTGAGCAGGAGAGCTTTAGAAGGGGAGTAGTATCACAGTAATAATGATTTATTATATTGGATGAGCAGAAGTCCAGGAAACTAACCATTAGGACTGCTGGGGCAGCAATCAGGAGCCCAGCCAACCAAGAGCAGAAGATAAGCAGGATGCAGACCCTGCTGCTCATGATGGTAGTATAATGCAGGGGTTTTTTGATGGCAATATAGCGATCATAGGACATGGCAGCCAGAAGGTAAAACTCTGTGGCCCCCAGAAATATGGCAAAAAAGTATTGAAGAAAGCAGCCAACAAAGCTGATGGTTTTGTTGCCTGTTGAGATGCTCAGTAGGATTCTGGGAGTAAAAACAGATGTGAAGAAAATTTCTAAGATGGAAAAATTCCGAAGGAAGAAATACATGGGTGTCTGCAGGTGGGAGTCCAATAGAGTGAGAGTGATAATGGTCAGGTTGCTGATGACACTGAACATATAGATGAGAAAGAGAAAGAGAAAAACCACAACTTGGAATTCAGATGCATCTGTCAGTCCCAGAAGAATGAAGTCGGTCAGTGTGGTGAGATTTTTCATTGTGACATTGGCTGAATCTGAAGGTTAAAAGGAGAGAAATCAGTAGTTAGCAGGGGACAATCAGTGGAATCAGCTAATGGTGATGATAATAATAATGCTTATAATAATAATAATTAGCATTAC
The DNA here is from genome assembly GCF_900497805.2 of Vombatus ursinus. Taxonomy (NCBI): domain Eukaryota; kingdom Metazoa; phylum Chordata; class Mammalia; order Diprotodontia; family Vombatidae; genus Vombatus; species Vombatus ursinus. The sequence goes on along the minus strand of NW_020944982.1, from coordinate 182,154 downwards.
ATAGTGTCTACTATGTGCTAGGCATTAGGCTAAGTCCTTTACAAATATCTCATTTGAACATTAAACAATTTGGGAGTTAGGTGCTATTATTATCCCAATTTTATAGTCAAGGAAACTGAGGAAGACAGAGGTTAAGTGACTTTATCAGGGTCATGCAACTAATTAGTGTCTCAGGCCATCTTGTTGGTTCATCCCCACATCCTTTTTCATGTGCAGTACAGGTCATCCTGAATGTCTTTTTATCATGGTCTCCCCTGCTATCCCCCTCCCCACAAATCATTTTGAGAAAGACATTTATAAACTGAATGACAGTCAGTGGAGGATAACTCAGATAGTGTGGCCTGAGAGACAAGGACAAAGTAGGATTGATTAAGTAAATGAGACATTGGGGATGTTTAGTGCAAAGATGTTTGGAGCATTACGAAACTGTCTTTAAGTATTTGAAGGTATTTCTTGGGGAAGGCAGATGAGATTAGTTTTCTTTGGCTTAGTGTAGGGGTTCTTAACCTATTTTTTTTTGTGCCCCAGACCTGTATGGCAGTCTGGTGAAGCCTATGGAGCCCTTCTTAGAATAATATTTTTAAATGCATAAGATGAAATATATAGTATTAAAAAGGAAACCAATTACATTGAAATATGGTTGTTGTAGCTATATATATGTATATATATATATACATATATATTTATGTACACACATATATGAACAGACAGACAAGGTCCTGGATTCCAGGTAAAGAATAGTCCCCTTTTTTCACCCCCTCAGTGGACAGAGCAATGGGTGGAACTTACAAGAGGGATGATTTAGGCTAAATGTAAGGATGGTCTTTCTACTGGTGGCCAGAAGGAGGATGATCTATCTCAGGAGGCTGTACATTCTCTCTCATGGAAGAGCTTCTTGTGAAGGGTGGGTGACCACTTGTTGGACATGTTGTAAAGAGATATTTTTATTTAGATAGGGGTTGTACCAGGTGGCCTTTTAAATCCCTTGCAAATTTGTGAGATTCTTTGATTTTGTCAATGTATGTTTGATTTTTTTTTTGGTTACTTATTTCCGATTTTTGTTTCTTTGTTCCAAGGGTCACTGGTCTTTGATTCCTCCATTCATGCAGTCATGTCTTTCTCTTTGTCTTCTTTCCCTCTTCATTATTAGAGGGAGAATACACATACATACATGCACATGTATGTATATATAAATCATCTAATATATGTATATATATAAACACATACATTCGTGGAGGGAGAAAACATGCATATATACATTATCTAATACATATATATGTATACATACATACATACATATGTGTGTGTGCATATATGTATATATATACAGGGTGTCCCAAAAATCTTAGTGCAGTTTAAAGTTATTAAAACTTAAATATGGATGAAGACTTTGGGGGTATCCTGCATATATCTATATACAGGAATGTGCTGGTATATGTTTAACTGGCTCTTTGAAAAAAATTCATTCATGACACACTTTTCACTTTAATACACTTCTTAACACTTCTTCTTCACTCTCTTAAGTCTAGATATCAAGAGAACAATAAACCAAGCTCTGATTTGTAGCATTTGCCTATTTCTGAGGTGTAAGTGTTCACACTGACAATTAACTCTTGTGAGCTGGTTTAACTTGACTCACGACTTACTTCCTTACTCCTGAATATATATGTATATAAACTTTCCTATGCCCCACTTGTCATAGCCTGTCATTTCTTCCTTGCCCTCCTTTGGAAGACAGAGGGAACTCCTCTAAAACAGGGATATGACTTAAGTATTGGTGTGGGGAGGGCACATAGTGATCTCTCTCATCTCTCTGGCTCTCCTTCCAAGAACACTGACTGAGTAACCTGCATGGTGCTACTTCCCTATGTGTTTGCAGGGATTTGGAAGCTGTGCATTAGGACAATGGCTAGAGGTGAATCATTGGCAAATAATAATCATCCATAACTACTCCTTAGTTTGTTGGTTGACTTCAGGATCTTTCTCTCTCTCTTTGTCTCTGTCTCTGTCTCTGTCTCTCTGTCTCTGTCTCTCTCTCTGTCTAGAGGATCACAGAGTTTCATAACTGGGAGATAATGTCTGAAGCTATTTAGTCCAATCAATGACTGGCCAAGACTCCCTCGAACAAGTGATTGACAAGTGATCATCCAGGATCTGCTTAAAAATCTCCTTTGAATAAAAACCCACTAATCTGAGGCTGCCTAGTCTAGTCGTGGATAACTCTGTCGTTATAGTTTGGTCAATCAGTCATGTCCGACTCTTTATGACTCAGTGGACCATATCACGCCAATACTGTCCGTGGAGTTTTCTTAGCAAAGACACTGGAGTGGTTTGCCATTTCCTTTTCCAGTGGATTAAAGCAAACAGAGGTTGAGTGACTTGCTTAGGGTCCCACTGCCAGTGAGTGTCTGAGGTCAGATTTGAATTCAGGTCTTCCTTACTCCAGGTCCAGAGCTCTACCCATTGAGCCACCTAGCTGCCTCCAAGGCAAACAGAGGTCAAACAACTTGCCCAGGGTCACACAGCTAGGAAGTCTGAGGCCAGTTTTGAACTTAGGTCTTCCTGACTCTAAGCTCAGCACTCTCTATTAATTGAGCAACCTATCTGTCCCTTAGATAGCTCAAAAAACCAGGAAATCTTTTTTTTTTATATTGAGCTGAAACTTTTCTATATAATTCCTACCTGTAGTGCCAAGTTTTGCTCTTTAATATGGTTGTGCCACTGAATGGGAAGGAACAAAAAAGAGGTTTCTAGGAGTAGTTTTTAATTTCCATTTTAAGGCACCCCAGGGATTTCTAAGGAGGAGTGTTCTAGCACCTCAAAGTTTCCATTCCCCTGGATCACTTCTGCCCTGATTCACTACATTGTTTTCCTCAATTCCTAGATCATTTATGCAGGCATGGATGAATTGAGCTGCAACTGAGAATCTGGGGAAAGAAACAAATGGACATTGTAGACTTTTCTAGGAGAATGATGGTGTCTTGAGGAAGGGGTCCTAGGATCTGTTTGACATATTCTTCTTGTCCTTATCTCCGTGGAGAAGGGCACATGTGGGTCCTTTGCTGCTTTCCTCTCCATAACTTTTGCAGTTATTGATCTAAAGCAGTGGTGTCAAACTCATATAGAAATGAAGTCACTAAAGCATACATGAGGATCCCTATGGGCCATAGATTGACTTAGAAAGCCACACATTAATATTATCTATGTTGAATCATATTTTTACTTATTTTGTCAAATGTTTTCCAATTACATTTTAATCTGGTTCAACCTTACTCAGGAATGTTGTAGGAGATGTGTTGTTTCAGGTCATATATTTGACACCTCTGGTCTAAGATGTGTGGGCTCTTAAGAATAACTAACATCACCTATCTACCTAGATACCCAGAACTGAAGATCTGGAAACTGGAAGTGACCCCAGGGCTTCTTCATGCTCTGGTCACCCACCTTTGACCTTTGGCTCCCAATAATGTCCTACTGCAAATGCACGTAACAATAGATAGCAATGATGTGGCTTGTTGAGGTTTGCACAGAACAATGTTATTTCATTTTATCCTCACAATAACCCTGGGTGATAGGTGCTTTTATTATCGTTAATTTTTAATTGAAGAAATTGAGGGACAAATAGAGGTTGAATGACTTTGCCCAGGGTCACAGAGCCAGTGTCTGAGGCTAGACTTGAACTCAGGTCTTCCTAACTCCAGGTCTAGCATTCTATCTACTGTACTGCCTTGCTGCCTTATTGGCCTGTGACCCCAATGAATTTTCAACTCCACAAATTCAGAGGACCTAGTAAAAATGGGACTTACTCACGTACCTGAAAATCCAGAAAGATAAGTGGAGGTTTTCAATCCCAAGTGTTCTGAGAGATGAATCAAAGATGAGAATTCATATATTGGTGACAAAGCAGTACTGCATATAACATGTTTTCTTATTACCAAGTCCTGCTACTTTATCACTGTAAACCAAATAGGTTTTGCAATGAAGCAACAGAGCTCAGCTCACTTAGACCCATGACAGCTTTGTGGGAATTTATTTTATCTCTATTATTCCCATTAATACAACCTCCAAATGTTTCAAAGACTGTGAGAGAGCTGACCTTATCTTATGCAAGTGGCCAAGTAGATGCAGTCAGAAGGGAAGAAATGGGACTGAGGTCAGAGGATGCTCCAAAAGGAAAGATGCTGATGACCTCTATAGGCCTCAAGGGGTCTCCTTGGAAGCTTCTATGTTAATTAGAATCATTCAGATTTTGCCTGCTCTCTTCAGTCTAGGCACTAGGGGATCATTTGGGTGAAACAGTCAAAAGTGCCCTTGGGATTCATATTTGGAAGTTACTAATGAACTTCCTTAATTGGCAATTTTGGAAATAAACCTTGAACAGGAAGAGGTTCCAGAGACGCAGGGGAATATGGTGCCAGGAGAGCATCAGTTGACTTTCTGGAGGCTTTTGTTGGCTGTGGGCATCCTCAGCTCTGGACAAAGTACCTGATGTCTAAATCAGGAATAAAATTGTTCTGGGATGAAGGTCATCTTTTGACATCTTTCCTACTGTCCCAGCTGATCCTGGAAGTTATTATTTTAGGATCATAAGATTTAGAACTTAAAGGAATATTAGAACTCAGTCCATCTTTCTCATTTTATAGATAAAGAACCTGAGGCTCCAACATTTGCATCAGATGTTAAATGACTTAGCTAAGGACATGCAGGGCATAAGTAAGAGATCTGGGATTCGAACTCAGATCCTTAAACTCTAAGTGCTCATGTTATACTTCGTTTAGTCTTTGACTAGTTACTGGTTCCTTCCTTACTAGCTACTAATGAGATACTGCCATCATCTCAAGCTATCACCCTCTCTTTCTTTCCTTTCACAGACAAACTCCTAGAAAAATCTCTTTGCACTCATAGCCTTCACTTTTTCTGTCCTTACTGGCTTCTCAGTGTTCAGTAATCTGGCTTTAGACCTCATCGCTCAGTTCAATGTATTCTCTCCAGAGTTACCAGTAATCTCTTTATTGCCAAATCTAATGCTTATTTCTCAGTCCTCCTTGACCTCTCTGTAGACTTTGACACTTTCATCACCCTTTCCTGGTTATTCTTTTTTCTCTTGTTTTTTTGTGTTCTCCCTTGATTCTTTTCCTACTATCTGACTACTCCTCAGTCTCCTTTGCTCGTCCATCATACGGGTTCTATGCTCTAACTGGGGATGTACCCCAATTTTCTGTCTTCAGTCCTCTTTTCTCTCACTACATACTCTCACGTTTTGATTTCACTAACTCCCATAAGTTTAATTATCTCTTTTCAAATGACTTACAGATGTATACATAACTCCAGTGCTATAACTCCAAGAAGCATCTCAAATTCATCATATCCCAAAACAGATCCCTTATAACAGGACTCTTTTTTTGGCAAAAGAACATGAACTGTTTATTGACTTCTGTGGAAAAATTCTAAATTATGGTCACACTATGGTTCCACCAAGCAAAGAGAAAGAAGCAATTATGGTCCATGATAATACCTGTGCCACGAGAAAGAGAAAAAAGCTCCAAATGAATTAAAATAGTCGAAGTAAGGCTTTTATAGGATGGATACAATATTTAATAGCTTTCTATATATTTGGATTTCATGGTTATTTTGCCATAGACTTCCCCATGGGGGAAAAAGTTAAACATATAGGTATATGTATATGTGTGTGTGTGTGTGTATATACATGTATTTAATTTTTGGTGAGGCAATTGGGGTTAAGTGAGTTGCCCAGGGTTGCACAGCTAGTGTCAAGTGTCTGAGGCTAGATTTGAACTCAGGCCCTCCGGACTCCAAGACTGGAGCTATACCCACTGTGCCACCTAGGTGCCCAAAAGTTAAATATTTTTACTTAGTTTTCAACTCCTTTTTCTGATACAACTATCAAAAAAAAAAAAGCAGAAATTTTATAGAATAGCTTAAGCTTTCTACTTACCACTTATGTAGTGGACATATATTTATTTTGTTCCACAGGATGGGGGAAGCATTTTTTGTTGTGAATACAAAATTTAGAATGTTTTAAATTATATTTAAAGGTTTCTTCAAACAGAAAGCACTAACCTCAGATTATTTTCCTATGTAGAACAAAAGATTTCCTGTGTAACATAATATTGGGTGGCCTTTGTGTCACAAGGACTTTGTGGTAGATCTGGAAGCCCAACCCCTCATCTTGGCTTGACTGGAGTCCCACCTTTGTGGGGAGTAGGAGGAGAGGTATCACTGGCTGATCAGTGTCTTACTCTCATCTTCAAGAGGAATATGGTAGTTGGAATTATTTCTACCATGCATCAGATATTTATAGTCTAGGGTTTTTTGGGGGGAGGATTCAGGACAAAAATCACTCCCCTAGTTGCTTGGGAGAGGGGCAGTATTTCCATCTCAGACCTGGAGAGTAACAGTTTAATTTAGGTTGGATTAGCTTTTCCTTCTATCAAACATTTAAATCAGGTTGAAGTAACTCAAATCTATCAGTGGGAATGCCTATTCCAAGCATGTGAAGACTTCCCCCTGACTAAATGGGCAGATGAGAGCAATTTGTTCCAATGACCATAAAGGCTGCTGAAGCAGATGCTGTGAAGTTCTTAGGGCTTGGGCAGGCATTGAAGACACTAAGGTCATCCACTGAATTCCAGACTATCACCAGTTGTTTCGAATTTTGTCCTGCCACTCGACTTTAATGACTCTGGAAGAGAAAGTGAGGCTGTTCTCATAGTCTCTCTTAAATCCAATTCATGTGCAAGTTAAGACATTACTTGTGATATCATTGGTACTCTTCAAAAATGAAGGAAAAATAGCAATGATATTACACAAAATACAATCATAGATAATGAGCAAATGTATTTATCAAAGCAAACAAGAAAATACGGTAATGGAGAATCGATACAGATTTGTTTAGAAGATAGACTAAGCAATACTTAGGGAGCTCTATGAAATTTTAGCTCAACACAGTCAGTCAGCCAGTCAATAAACATTTATAAGCATCTACTATATGCTAGGCACTATGCTGAGTTCTGGGGATGCAAAAAAATAGGCAAAAGACAAGCTCCGCCCTCAAGGAGCTCACAGTTTAATGGGGAGAAAACAAGCAAACATATATGTATAACAGGGAATCATTAAAAGTGGGAAAGCACTAGAAATAAGAAGGGTTAAAAAGGGCTTCCTGTACAAGATGAGATTTTTTGTTGAGACTTAGAGGAAGCTAGGGAAGCCAGAAGATGCAGATGAAGAGGGAGGGCATTTCAGGCATGGAATTCTAGCCAGAGAAAAGGTCTAGAATTGGGGAGCAAGAGTGAAGGTACATTTAGTACTAGAAATGGTAGCCAAGGGAGGTTGTGTAATCAGGGAGGAGCCACATTTCATTAATAGCTCAAAGATAGTAGGAGTGGGAGAGGAAAAAAATTAGGATGAAGGGAAGTTTGTTGCCTATGGAATAGGCATTCTCGAGGGCACAGAGGAAGGGGAGAGTTGTGTTTGGTTAGCACTGTGGAGTAGAAGTGTTGAGGGGGATGGAAATAAAGAATTTGGTGGTTTGGGATGGGGAACAATATTTGAAACCTACAGCGGTTAAGAATCACTGGGATGTTGTCGGGTATGCCGGGTATGAAAATGTTTATCATTGAGCGGAAGGTGTCACTCCTCTTCCCAGAGGAGGCTGAAGATTGGTCTGGAGATGAGTACAACATGAGATGGAAGGCACACCATCAGATGGTCAGATGAGAGCCGCTGCTTCATTACTCCTTTCCCCTCTGAAGCCTGGAGATCAGGCAGGAAACGGCACAGCAGGAGGTGGAAGCGGAACTTGCATAGCAGGAGAAAGAAGTCCTCCCCCGCTGACTTTCCTCTTCCTTTTCCCTCAAGAGGCAGGCATAGCAAGAGACAGAAGGTCTGAGGTCAGACAAATTTGTTCCTCTTTGCACTGGAGGTTCTTCATGTGGAAGTTGGGAGATCAAGCTGGATCAGGAGGTGGAGGTTGCCTTGGCACAAGATGGAAGTTGGCCCAGCCTGGCCCCTTGTCACCATCCTTCGGGGACACATGTGGCAGGAGATGGAAAGCATGTGGTTGGGGAAGGTTTGGCTTCTCTTTACAAATGGCATTAGAGACCAGGTAGGGCAGCCATGAACTGTAACCTCCTGATGCAGGGGGAAGTTGCTTTGGCCAGGCCAGGCCCCTTACCATCTTCCCTCTGGGGACACGCACAGCTGGAAGGTGCTCTGTCAGGGGAAAGTGGGGCTTCTTTTTTCACCTGTGTGCAGAGAACAGCAAGTGGTCAGTCAGTAACTATGAGGGGGGAGAATGATTTCATCCTGTGAGTCCATTCTTAGCAGGTTCTGGGGAGGCAGGTTCTGGGAATTAGGGAACACGGGCTGCTTTGGGGACCTTCGCTTATTATTCAGACTTTGTCTTCTCTTTTCTCTCTCCCCTTTCTTCCTCTTGCTTCCTTCTCTCTCAGAGGTCTCTCTGTCAATCAGGAATCTTGTCTTCTCACTATTGAAGAAAAATACTAATTATTCCTAATAATTAGTTAATAATTTTAATTATTAATTTTAATAAATTAATTTAATTATTAATAATTAATAAAAATTAATGCTAATAATTCATCTGCATTTAGGATTGTCTTCTAGAAACAATTGTCTTCAGCTTATCATTAATCTGTATCCAAGCCTTTTCTAGGAGAGAGAAAGAGAGAGAGAGACAGACAGACAGATAGAGACAGAGAGACAGAGACAGAGACAGAGAGGCAGACAAATACAGAGACAGAGAGACAGAGCAGAGAGACAGAGAGTCAGAGTTGTCTGAACTGGCACGGTTCCCTCATGCCTTCTAACATGACTCTTTGACAATTTATGACCATTTAAGGTAATATTTATAGGGATCTTGAACAAGGAAAAGATCATAATCTAACATTTCAGAATTGTTACCTCTTAGCTCTTTCCTGGACTGCTTCCCCTTCAGAGTTCCTCTCTGTGATCATATCTTAACTTTGACTTTCAAACAAGAAGACATTGTCACCAGGTGAGTCATGGTGCCAATCACTGCTGGTGGACAGGAAATCGATCATACCATCTAGATAAGAATGAAATTTGGTTTTCACCCTTATTCCATTTCAAAGGTGAGAGGCCACGCCCGGCAGGCCTTGTGGCCCTGCTGCAGTGGGCCAACGGCCAGGCCCAACAACCCTGGTAAAGCTAGTGACCACATTCAGAGGCCCCAGCACAGCAGGTGACCTGCCAGCCCAGGAGGCCCTGGCACAGTAGGTGAGCATCCAGGGCCAGAGACTATGGCACAGCAGCCCAGGGGCCAGGATATTAGCCCCGGGCGCAAGAAGCTTAAGACAGTGCTCCCTGTCCCCCAGATGCAGAGCTCAACTTTAAAAGTGGTGAAATAGGTTGGAAAATGAGCATAAACAACAACAACAACAATAAAAAAACTTGGTCATAAAAAGCTACAAAGGTATGAGGAAATATCAAAACATGAACTCAGAAGAGAAGAACAATGCCAAAATGCCTACATGCAAAGCCCCAATGAGACATATTAATTGATCTCAGTCACAAAAAGGACTCCTGGAAGAGCTCAAAAAAGGATTTTAAAAATCAAATAAAAGAGGTAGAAGAAGAATTGGGTAAAGAAATGAGAGTTACGCAAGAAAATCATGAAAAAAGAGTGAAAAGCTTGGTAAAGGAAGCACAAAAAATGGAAAAAAAATGTACAAAAATTTACTGAAGCAAATAACTCCTTAAAAAAGTAGAATTGGCCAAATGTAGAAGGAGGTACAAAAGCTCACTGAAGAAAACAATTCCTTAAAAATTAGTCTTGGGCGAGTGGAAGCTAATGACTCCATGAGACATCAAGAATCAATCAAACAAAATTAAAAGAATAAAAAAAGAAGAAAATGTGAAATATCTCATTGGGAAAACAACTGACCTGGAAAATAGATTGGGTAGAGATAATTTAAGAATTATTGGACTACCTAAAAGGCATGCTTAAAAAAAAAAAGCCTGGACAGCATCTTTCAAGAAATTATCGAGGAAAACTGCCCTGACATCCAAGAACCAGAGAGTAAAATAGTATTTGAAAGAATCCATTGATCTTTTGAAAGAGATCCTAAAATGAAAATTTCTAGGAATGTTATAGACACATTCCAGAACTCTCAGGTCAAGAAGAAAATACATTTAATAAAAGGCCATGGAAAGATGGATTAAAAGTTAATTGGAAACTAAATAATCTTTTCCTAAAGAATGAGTGGGTCAAATAATAAGTCATAGACACGATCAATAATTTTATCAAAGAGATAAAACAACAATGAGACAACATATCAAAATTTATGGGATGTGGCCAAAACAGTACTTAGGAGAAATTTTGTTTCTCTAAATGCTTACATAAAGAAAATAGAAAAAGAGCAGATCGAGGAATTGGGCATGCAACAACAACAAAAAACTAGAAAAAGAAAAAATTCAAAATCTCCAATTAAACACCAAACTGGAAATCTTAAAAATCAAAGGAGAGATTAATAACATTGAAAGTAAGAAAACCATTGAACTAATAAATAAAACTAGGAGCTGGTTTTATGAAAAAAAATAAAACAGATAAACCATCGGTTAATTTGATTTAAAAAGAAGAAAACCAAGTTACTAGTATCAAAAATGAAAAGGGTGAATTCACCACCAATGAAGAGGAAATTAAAACAATTGTTAGGAGCTATGTTGCCCAATTGTATGCCAATAAATATGACAATCTAAGTGAAATGGATGAATATTTACAAAAAATATAAATTATCCAGATTAACAGAAGAGGAAATAAAATATTTAAAGAACCCCAATTCAGAAAAAGCAATTGAGCAAGCTATTAATTAATGAACTCCATAAGAAAAAAACCTCCAGGACCAGATGGATTTATAAGTGAATTCTACCAAATATTTAAAGAATAATTAATTCCAATACTATATAAACTATTTGGAAAAACTGGCAAAGAAGGAGGTCTAACAAATTCTTTTTGTGACATAAACATTATGCTGATACCTAAATCAGGAAGAGCCAATACAGAGAAAGAAAATGATAGACCAATTTCCCTAATGAATATTGATGCAAACATTTTAAATAAAATATTACCAAAGAGATTACAGCAATTTATCACCAGAATAACACACTATGACCAGGTGGGATTTACGCCAGGAATGCAAGGCTGGTTCAGTATTAGGAAAGGTATTAGCATCCTTGACTATTTCAATAACAAAACTAACAGGAATCATATGATTATCTCAATAGATGCAGAAAAAGCTTTTGACAAAATACAGCACCCATTCCTATTAAAAACACTGTAGAGCATAGGAATAAATGGAGTTTTCCTTAAAATGATAAAACTACCAGCAAACATTATCTGTAATGGGGATAAGCTAGAAACTTTCCCAAATAAGATCAGGGGTGAAACAAGGATGCCCATTATCACCACTATTATTCAATATTATACTAGAAATGTTAGCTGTGGCAATAAGAGAAGAAAAAGAAATTGAAGGAATTAGAATAGGCAATGAGGAAATAAAGATATTACTCTTTGCAGATGATATGATGGTATATTTAAAGACTCCTAGAGAATCAACTAAAAACTACTTGAAATAAATAACAACTTTAGCAAAGTTGCAGGATATAAAATAAAGCCACATAAATCATCAGCATTTCTATATATTACCAACAAATCCTAGCAACAAGAGATAGAAAGAAAAATGGGAAGAATACCAATTGCTCTTAGGTAGACTGAGTTAATATAATGAAAATGACAATTCTACCTAAATTAATTTACTTATTCAGTGCCATACCAATCAAACTGCCAAAAATTATTTTAAAGAGCTAGAAAAATAATAACAAAATTCATCTGGAAGAACAAGAGGTCAAGAATATCAAATGAATTAATTTTAAAGAAATGCAAGAGAAAGTGGCCTAGCTGTATCAGATCTAAAACTGTATTATAAAGCAGCAATCATCAAAATTACTTGGTACTGGCTAACAAATAGAGTTGTGGATCAATGGAATAGGTTAGATACAGAAGACACAATAGTCAATGACTATAGTAATCTACTGTTTGATAAACCCAAAGACTCCAGCTTCTGGGACAAGAACTCACTATTTAACAAAAGGTGCTGGGAAAACTGGAAAATAGTATGGCAGAAACTAGGCATAGTGTAGACCAACATCTCACACTGTATACCAAAATAAGTTCAAAATGGGTACATGATTTAGACAAAAAGTATGATACCATAACTGGTATGATAAAATTAGGAGACTAAGGAATAGGTTACCTATCAGATCTATGGAGAAGGGAAGAATTTATGATCAAACAGGAGACAGAAGTTCATGAAACGCGAAATGGATAATTTTGATTACATTAAACTTAAAAGTTTTTGCAGAAACAAAGCCAACCATGGAAAGAAAGCAGAAAGCTAGGAAACAATTTTTACAGCCAGTGTTTCTGATAAAGGCCTCATTTCTAAACCATATAGAGAAAGACAGAGATAGAAACACAGTTATTTGAATAGGCTGTAGAAATAGGTTCAGATTTCTAGAGAACATATCACAAACTTGATTTCTGTTACGTATAATCATTCTCTACATTTACATTCTAAATCCCAGGTTCAGGTTACTGGTTTTTTTTTTTTTTTTTGGGCTAGGCGATGGGGTTAAGTGATTTGCCCAGAGTCACACAGTTAGTAAGTGTCAAGTGTCTGAGGCTAGATTTGAACTCAGGTCCTCCTGACCCCAGGGCCAGTGCTCTATCCACTGCTCCACCTAGCTGCCCCCCAGGGCCCTGTTTTTAAGGTATATTCTTAATGGCCAATGCTTAGCTTGTCTACCTAGAAATCATTCATAAATTTGTGGAGTCCAGGTAGCTTTAAAATACAATATCACATATTTTGAATAATATTTTATTTTTCCTCAGTTACAAATGAAGACAATTTTTAACATTGATTTAAAAAAAATTTGAGTTGAGTTCCAATTTTTTTCTCTCCCTCCCTTACCTCTTCTTTCCCTGAGACAGTAAGCGATTACATACAGGTTATACGTGATCAGCCATGTAAAACATATTACCATATTAGTCATATTGTGAAAGAAACACAGACCCAAAGGGAAAAAAAAGCATGAAAAATGCAGAAAGTTAAAAAATATGCTTCAATCTGCATTCAGAGTCCATTAGTTCTTTCTCTGGAGGTGGACAACATTTTTTATTATTAGTCCTTTGGAACTGTCTTGGAGCATTGTATTGCTGAGAATAGCGAAGTTATTCACAGTTGATCATTGTACAGTGTTGCTGTTACTGTGTACAATATTCTCCTGGTTCTGCTCACTTCACTTTGCATCAGTCCATATAAGTCTTTCCAGGTTTTTACAAAATCAGCATACTTATCATTCCTTACAGCACAGTAATAATTCCACCACGATCATATACCACAGTTTGTTCAGCCATTCCCCAATTGATGGGCATCTGTTCCATTTCCAATTCTTTGCCACTAAAAAAAGAGCTGCTTTAAATGTTTTTGTACAAATAGATCCTTTCCCTTTTAAAAAAAACTCTCTGGAATACTGACCTAGTAATGGTATTCCTAGATCAAAGGATATGATAACCCTTTGGACATAGTTCCAAATTGCTCTCCAGAACGGTTGGATCAATTCACAACTCCACCAACAGTGCATTTGTGTTCTGATTTTTCCACATCACCTCCAATATTTATTATTTTCCTTTTCAGTCATATTAGCTTATATGATAGGTATGAGGTGATACCTCAAAGTTGTTTTTAATATGAATTTCTTGGGTCAATAGTCATTTTGAGCATTTTTTCATATGGCTTTAGATAGCCTTGATTTTTTTCATCTGAAAACTGCCTATTCATATTCTTTGACCATTTATTATTTGGGAGTGACTTGTATTCTTATAAATTTGAATCAGTTTTCTATATACTTGAGAAATGAGGCCTTTATCAGAAAAACTTGCTATAAAAATTATTTCCCATCTTTCTGCTTTCTTTCTAATTTTGGTTGCATTGGTATTGTTTGTGCAAAAACTTTTAAATTTAATATAATAAAAAATTTATCATTTTATATTTAGTAATGATATCTATCTCTTGTTTGGTCATAAATTCTTTCCTTGTTCATAGATCTGACAGGTAAACTATTTCATGCTCTCCTAATTTATTTATACTATCACCTTTTAAGTTTAAATCACATACCAATTTTTATCTCATATTGGCATACTATGTAAGATGTTGGTCTATATCTAGTTCTGCCATACTGTTTTCCAGTTTTCCAAGTAGTGTTTGAGTTCTCATCCATAAGTTTTGGGTCTTCTGGTTTATCAAACACTATATTACTGTGGTCATTTATTACTGTGCATTGTGTACCTAATTTATTCCCGCTGATCTACCCCTCTATTTCTTAGCTAGTACCAAATTGTGGACTTTACTCACTGAGTAAGCCATTGGGCTAGGACCTATGGATTCAACGATAGAAAACTATACTGTCTATTCTTTTGGGAAGATTATAGTCCAATAGAGGGTTTCAGACATATGCACAACCTACTCTAATTCTAAAATGCTAAATTCTAGTATGTTAAAAGTGCAAAGAAAAGGTTCAGATAAAGTGCTAGGAAAAAATTAAATAAGTTGAAAGACCTTTCATCTGAGTCAATCAGAGAAGGCATCATAGGTGAAGGAACACCTGATCTGGGCCTTGAAGTAAGAGAAGGATTTTTACCAGATAGGATTGTGCAGATTTTTCAAGGCCAGGGGTATGTCTTCCAGGAATGGTTAATGACTAAGTCAATACAGTGATGTAGGAGAGGTCAATATTGGACTGGAGAACTGATAATTCATTGTTCAATTTGACTTGCAGAAACTAGAGTAGGTGAAAGAGTAAAGAGAAATAAGGCTGGACATGGAGGTTGCAGCCGGATTATGAAGGGTCTTAAAAGATAGGACATCCAGTTTGCATTTTATTTGCTAGGCAAAGGGAAGGTAATTGTTTTTGAGCCAAGAGTAATGTGGTCAAAAGTATGCTTGAAGAAAATTATTCTAGGGGCAGCTAGGTGGCGCAGTGGATAGAGCACCAGCCCTGAAGTCAGGAGGACCTGAGTTCAAATCCTGCCTCAGACCAAACACATGACACATACTAACTGTGTGACCCGGGCAAGTCACTTAACCCCAATTGTCTAAAAAAAAAAAAAAAAAAAAGAAAATTATTCTAGTGACCATATAAAGGATATATTAGAGAGTGGAGACTACAAGTAGGAAGTTCATTGAGGAAGTTGTCAGAGAAATAGGGAAAAAAGATAATGAGAGCTTGACCTAGTGTGCTGGCAGTATGAGTAGAAAGGAGAGGGCTAATTGGGAGAAACACTATGTAGATGATGGGGGAGAGTATGCCCTTCCAAGGTGTTGTCAGGAAATATTTGTACTTCTTTTCTGTTCTTTTAAAGATATATCTTTAAAAGTAATAATCTCTTTGCAAAAGTTAATTGCTTTTTGCTTATTGTTGTATTATAGTTATATTGCTTATTGGTTAAATGGAACTGGGTGCTAGTGACTGGCAGCTAACAGTGTGGAAATACACTAGAATTGGGGCTTGTGCTTATGTCATTGGAAAAAGATACCACAGTTCCTCAGGGGTAACCCTAGGACTTTAAAGTGGAGATAGAAGAGTGAGGTCCAAGTTCTCACTATATTTCCATTTAGGATGACTTTGAGGGATGTGTGATCTCATGGATGGGAATACTATTTCAATAGCGCTAATTGTAACACATCCACTCCTTCTTATCCAGTGTGATTCATGCCTGTGTCATATAATTTTGACTCAGGAAGACCTGCGCCCCATAAGCTGAGGGCTTTCTTCTGGATCCCTTGATATTCAGTGGCTATTCATGGAGTACACATAAGCCATCTCTCACTCTTTTCACATGACTAGTCTATCTGATTTTAATGAATTTGTTTATTCAGTTTCATCTAAGAAGATTCAGAGTACTTAACGTCCAGCCTTTACTTACAGTTGCTTAGATAGCCCAAAGAGAAGGTGCGTGAGTACGTATATTTTGGACAAACATTGCAAATGGATAGCTAACTGGAACAAGAATTGGATGAAAGGGAGATGGGTTGGATTACAAGTGAGTTACAAATTATGTAGTATTTTCAGTGATTTCAAATACTTCCCCAGAACACAGGTCCATCTTTTTAAGACCAGTATTTTTCCAGTGATTCTCTTTTGCTTCAAAACTTATCACAGTCTACAGTGGATAAGTGCCAGGTCACCCAAAGAGCAATGGAATGACACATTGTGGGCATTAAGTAGGTTTGATATATAATCAAGGAAAAGATACTCAAGAGAAGTGATGCAAAAGATATACACTATCTTCCCTATGTCAGTCCTGAATGTATTGGAAGGCCATATTCATGTTTCCTTCTGAGATGCCTTTCCCCTAGGCTAAGCAAAGACATTCATTTCGATTGATCCTTCTATGGCCGGATTCCTAGTCATCTCGCCTATTCAACCTGACGACTGAGTGGGGTGGGTCACCCTCTTCTCTGGTCAAACCTTGCCTTGTCAATCTCCACACTGTTTGAGGCAGAACAAGCCTTTTTGAACTTCAGTTATTTAATTCTCCCTAAGTTTTGAGGCTCTGCTCTTTAAATCTATTCTCCACCAGCTGTTAATATGACATTCCTAAAATACAAGTCTGACCCTGTTACTCCTCTATTCAAAATTCACCAATAGCTCCCTATTGCCTCTAGAATATAAAATGCAAAAATCTTCACTTTAATTTTTAAAGTTCTTTACTCCCACTTACATTTGTGTTCATATTTTCTATTTCTCTTCTTCATGCACAATCCGTTTCCATCAGAATGTCCTGCTAGCTGTTCCCTATGCAAGACATTCCATGTCCAGACTCCGTGCCTGAGTGTTGTTGGTCTACCGTGTCTGGACTCTTGCCTCTTAGAACCTCTAGCTTCCTTCAAAGTTTAACTCAATTGCCCTTGCCTAAATAAGGCTTTTACTGAGGCCTCCCTCCTCCCACAGGTGTTCTCACTCCCCTTTGAAATGATTTTGTATTTACTTCTCTGTATATGTATTCTATTCCTGCAGTAGAATATAAGTATCCCAGGGGGCAAGAATGTATTTCCTTTTTGTCTTTGTCCTCAGTGTCTGGCATAGAGACTTGTACATAGTACAAAAAAAAGAAAAGGTTTATTGAATTGATTTAAACTGAATTAATCCGCTTTTTTGTTCTATTTTCCATCTAGGCTTGAATTCTATTAATTCATTAGTGACTTGTGATCTTTTGGATCAAGTCCTTGAAGGCTTGAATCACTTGTTTGTTCCTTAAGCTGTAAATGAAGCGATTTAGCAGGGGAGCAATTGAAGTTTGGAGGATCCCCGCTCCCTTATGGAAGCTGACGTCTGTTGTTGAGAGATTGGTGTACATAAACATGCAGCTGCCATAAGAGAGAGAGATGACAATCATGTGGGAGGAACAAGTAGAAAAGGCCTTTTTCCTTTGTTGAGCAGAAGGAAATCTAAGAATTGTACGGATGATGTTTGTATAAGAAAGAAGCACCAGCACGAGAGTGACCAGAAGTGTCCCTAAGGCTAAGAGAGTATCGACTAGCTCTGCCAGACCTGTGTCTGAACAGGAGAGCTTGAAAAGAGGAGCAGTATCACAGTAATAATGATCCATGGTATTGGATGAGCAGAAATTCAGACGACTTGCCAGTAGAATTAATTGGCCAGAAATCAATAACCCAGCCAGCCAAGTACAGAGAATTAGCAGGATGCAGACTCTGGTGCTCATGATGGTTGTGTAATGCAGGGGCTTGCAGATGGCGACATACCGATCATAGGACATGGCAGCAAGGAGGAAAAACTCAGTGGCTCCCAGAAATATGGCAAAAAAGTACTGAAGGAAGCAACCAACAAAACTGATGGTTTTATTCCCCGTTGAGATACTGTACAGCAGTCTGGGAGTAAAAACAGATGTGAAGAAAATTTCTAAGATGGAAAAATTCCGAAGGAAGAAATACATGGGGGTTTGCAGGTGGGAGTCCAATAGTGTGAGGACGATGATGGTCAGGTTGCCAATGATACTAAACATGTAGGTGAGAAGGAGAAAGAAGAAAATCACAACCTGGAACTCAGGGGCATCTGTCAGACCCAACAGGATGAACTCAGTCAATGTAGTGAGGTTTTTCATTGTGACTTTGGCTGGATCTGAAGTTGAATAAAAGAGAAATTAGTCCTGGGGACAGAAGAAGCAAGCTGCAGGTTTGGAAAGTCAATGGAATCAACACACGAGCATGTACACTTCTGATCATGCTCCGCACAAGCTCTGCTTTTGGATGGAAGACAGTTTATCTTGAAAGTCCTTTTCAGGACCTCCCTATGCCAACATCTCCCTATAGCTCATTTGAGATGGATATTGATCAGCTGGAGAGCTTCCAGAGGAGGATGACCTGGATGGTGGGAGTAGTAGGATTCCACACTGGTAGGTGCTTTTGGCTACCTGGGGATGCTTTGCAGTTTGGGTGGCATGATTCAGGAACTGTCTTCAAGTATTTGATGTTATGTCATGGGGAACTTTGGACTTGTTTGGATCTAGAGAGGAGAATTGCCCAACAGCGGGCATGTATTTTCAAGAGGTGGATTTCAGCTCAATGTAAAAAAAAAAGTGGTTAATAATGATGGCTCTGTCAGAGTAGAAAGGATAATGAGTTTCCCCTCCCTAGAACTCTTCATGTGAAGGTTGACTAACCATTTAGTGGAAATGTTGTGAAGGGAATTACTGTTTAGATAGGGGTTAGTCTAGATGGCTCAAGTTTGAAGTCCCTTCCAAATCAGAGATTTCATGCTTCTTTTGGTCTATTTCACATCTCCATTTTTAACATATCACCCATTTCATATTTCCATTCATTTGTCATGTTTTGGGATCTACAGTTTAAGAAGGATATTGAGAAGAAGGAAAATATCTAGAAGAGGACAATCAGAATGGCGAAGGGCTTTGGACCCAAGATATATATGGATTGGTTGAAAGAACCAGTTATGTTTAGCTTGGAGAAGACAAAACACAGGGGAATATGATAGCTCTCTTCAAGTACTTGAAGGGCTGTCATGTGAAGGAGGGATTCAGAGTGTCTGTTTGGCTCCAGAAGGCAATTTACAAAAAGGCAAATTTAGATGTAACACCAGAAAAAGCTTCCTACCAATCAGAAATGTTCAAAAGTTGGATGGGCTTCCCTGAGAGCTGATGGATTCTCCCTCCTTGGAGATTTTTAGGTAGAGGCCAGATGACTACTTGTTGGGTATGGGATAAGGGGATTCCTTTTGTGTGTGAGTTTGCCTAGATGTGGCCACTAAAGTCCCTTACAACTCTCAAATTCTGTGATTCATGACTCCAAGCTCTACTTATCTTCCTTAATCCCTCCATACCTGCAGGCATTTCTCTACCTGTGTCTCTTTTTCTTGCTTTCCTTTCTGTATTCTCTGGTGTTTCCCCACATCATACTTATAGGAACCTGTCATTCTCTCCTTTTCCTCCTCTTGGGACCAAAGGGAACTCCTCACAGATAGGTGTTGAGGAAGACAGTGAAGTAATATACAGCGATACCTGCCAACTCCCTCATTCTTTCAGTGAGAATTCCTAGTGAGATCTGCACATGACTGTATTTCTGTAGGGATTTCAGGGCATATGAGCCAGTACTTTGAGACTTTATGCAAATACAAGTCACCTCCAATTAATAATTAATAATCCAATATTAATAACAACAATCTGATTAAATAATCATCTCTAGCTACTCCTAGGTTATCCAGCAGCAGATTTTAAAAAATAATTGGAATCACAGAACGTCACAGTTGAGACAGACTTTTGGTGATATTTAGTCCAACTCATATTTGACCAAGAATCCCATCTAGAACAATGCTGACAAGTGATTGTTTGGAATCAGAAGGCCTGAGTTCAAATCCTGACTCATCTACATATTCTCTGCACAAACTCGAACAAACCACATAACATCTGGGCCAGTTTCTTTATCTACAAGAATGAGGGGTTTAGTTTGGGGAAGCTCTAATATCCTATCTAACTCTAGAAAGCTTGAAAAGCTTGAAAACATTCTTTTTAACATCTTTTTAACTTTCTTGTCTCTAAGTCTCTCCCTCACTCTGCTCCAGTCCAGGCTTCCTCCTCCTGCATCTTAGTGTGGAAAGAAGACCCAAATCTTAGTGTCTACTTGGGCAGGAACAAAACATTTTAGTTTTCTGGTCTACTCCCTATCTACCCCATCCCCTGCAGTGGGAGCCCACGGGCAGTCCTGTCCACTTTTGGACTGCTCTAATCATTATTGTCTTTCCTTTTGTCAAATGGAAACGTGTTGCTGTGCCCCCTTTACCTGATTCTAATTAGGCCCTTTGATGTAACTGAGCTCTTGTCAAGGGCCTTGTAAGGGACCCCAGAGGAGTATTTCTAGGGAGTGTTTTTCATTCTCTGTTTTAAAGTGTCCCCAGTGCGATTTTGCAAGGAATGTCAACAGCATCTGAATCTTTCCCATTGTGTGGTGCCTTCCTTCCTTCTTTCTGTTTTCCCTGATCGCTGTATGATAAGGGTCACTCTCTGCAACAAAAAGTACCAACTCAAAATCTGGAGCAAGTGGTACATGTATCATCAGATTAATAACCTTTCTAGCAGAGTGTTGGGGCTTCAGGAAATGTGACCCAGAAGTCAGTATCCCTTCGGCACCTTTATTCTGTCCTAATTCTGTAGTGTCTCCAAAACAAAGGGTACATCGTTATTGACCCCTCTCTCTCTGTTTGTGCCCCACTCCCTCCCCTGTCCAAACTGGAGTTTTATTGTTGATTCCTCTCCATGACTATTATAGTCATTGGTCAGATAAACTTGGGCTCTCAGGAAATAATTGTTTCTTGTTTGGTTGAGTACTCCAGAGTTTCTCTGCCCACTTGGTCATCAACTTCGGGCCTTCAGTTCCCAGCAGAATCTTTCCTTTAAGGACTTTACATACAAATTATTTTCCTGATTCACAGTTGCAGAAAGAAAGAAAAGTAGGTAGAGAATATGGGTTGCCTGAGAGGCAACTTGCTAAAATAGGGACATTGACTCCTAAAAACCCAATTATATTAATTCAGGTTATTAAGCCTAAATATCATGAGAGGTGAATTAAAGTTGAATTCATAAATTGGAGACAAAGTAGCAACCCAAGAAATGTATTTATGTGAACTCCTCACCAAGACCTGTCCTTCCCCTGGAAGGGGAATGTATCCTGGAAACGTATACTTCTGGAAATGTATACTTCTACTGCTAAAAAAGGTTTAGCAATAAAGTAATGAGCACAACTTGCCTAGTTCCATGCCAACCTTGTGGGTATTCATCCCATTTCTGTTCTCCACATTTATGCAATATAGAAATGACTCTAAGACCCCAGAAAAACAAGCCCTATTGAAAGAGACAAATAGGTTCAGTTAGAAAGAAAGAGAAAGGATTATAAAGGTCAGATTATGCAATCCTGGAAATGTATACTTCTATTGCTAAAAAAGGTTTAGCAATAAAGTAATGAGCACAACCTTGCCTAGTCCCATGCCAACCTTGTGGGTATTCATCCCATTTCTCCTCTCCACATTTATGCAATATAGAAATGACTCTAAGACCCCAGAAAAACAGGTCCTATTGAAAGAGACAAATAGGTTCAGTTAGAAAGAAAGAGAAAGGATTGTAAAAGTTAGATTATGCCTGTACTCTTTGTATTCCAGAAGAATGATGCTGGTGACCTCTGAAGGCAGCCCATGAACTCTGCCAGGACTCACACTAACCAGAAAGGCTGAGCTTTATCTGCTTTCTTCAGAACAGGCACTGGGGAATCAATTGAATGAACAAACAAAGATACCCTGGGGAGCTACCTTTGTGGGCAATTTTGGAAATGTACCATAAACAGGCTAAGGGAAGAGAATCAGGAGAGAAAGGGATTAAGATACCCTGAGAACATTATTCACAAGTCTGGAGTGTGGTAATAGCAGGAAAGACAGGCTTCCAGACTTGCTTCAGTCTAATTCAGGAGTGAAATTGTTCTTAAAAGAAATCATCTCTGGGGTGCTTACTATTGTCCTAAGGAAATCTGGAACTTACTAATTTCTCGTCATAGGATTTAGAGCTTCTCCAATCTAAACCCCTCATTCTTACAGATAAAGAAACTGGCCCAGATGTTATGTGGCTTGCTCAGGTTTGTGCAGAGAATATGTAAATGAGTCAGGATTTGGACTCAGGTCCTCTGATTCCAAATCCAGTATTTCTACTCTCTGGCATCACTGTGTCTCAGGTGCAATGAACTTCAGGTGCCACAAGAAGAGTAAAGGAGCCGATGTTGCTGCAAGAGGCTGCCCTCTGGAATTGGCACACAAGGTTCTGCAAAGCCTTGTCAATCTTCCTAGTTTGGTATGGGAATGGCTGAACCCCGTTCTTTACAGAATATGGCAGCTTGCCCATGCAGACGAGGGACAAGACTTTTATATTTTTATAGGGAGGGTAAAGGTCTTTCTCATAAATGTCAAATTAGTTTCCCACCTCCAATGTTATAGGCCAGGAGACAGAGGGGATTACATATGCTGTCTGGTTGAACATAGCTTAGGGAAATTCCATACCCTAAGTTTCAGGAAGGTTCAAGCGATAGACCATCTCCAAATGGTAGGGTGTGGTAAGAGGAATATCCTAAGTGCCCATGCAGAGTAGGCTAGTTTTTCCTTAAAAAGCATTCAAATTGTCCTTGAGAATTAATTACCTCAAGGTACAAAGGTTGGTTATAGAGCTATCAGTATAGCTTCCTGGTCATCAGGGTATAAAAACACTCAGCATACAAAAGATGTGTACTCTTCCTTCAGGTTTCTGACCACATACCAATAGCATGATCAACACTGATTCAGGAAAACTTGTGTTTAGCTAAATTTAGGCTAAATGAGCATGTACTTGGTGCAGTGGATAGAATGCTGGGCTTAGAGTCAAGAAGACCTGAGTTCAAATCCATCCTTAGACACTTACTGTGTGACCCTGGGCAAGTCACTTAACTTCTGTTTGCATTAGCTTTCTCATCTATAAAATGTGGATAGTAATATCACCTACCTCCCAAGGTTGTTGTGAGGATCAAATGAGATAAAAATGATAATAACTAGCATAATTCCTAGAATATAGTAAGCACTATTGAAATGTTAGTTACTATTATTATTCTGGACATAATTTCTCTGCACTGAATGTCCTTCCTCTGTTATAGCTAAGTAAATCTCCCTTCATTAACAATATATGGAGTTTGACTACCTTATTTTGTTTCAATTTTAAACCTGAGGTATGTAAATGGCTTGGTTAGACTTGCTCAGGGCAGCTAGGTAGTGTATGGATAGAGTACCATGCCCAGAATCAGGAAGACCTGAGTTCAAATCTGGCCTCAGACTCTTACTAGCTGTGTGACCCACTTGCCTCAGTTTCATCATCTGTAAAATGAACTGGAGAAGGAAATGACAAACCTCTTGAGTAACTTTGCGAAGAAAACCTCCAAAAGGGGATACACAGAATTGCACATGACTGAAAACGACTAAATAACAGGAATGACAACAGGACTTGCTTGGCTTACCACCTAGAAGATGTCAGATGGGAGAAGAGGGTAGTCCTAGAATAGAGAAAACTCATCAAAAGAATGGCTGTGCTCCTCCTTCCATCCCTCTCACCCCCAAACATAGTATTTTTTAGACTATTGCACTCGATGAGGTTTAAGACCCAGGAAGAGGTCCTTTATAGGAGGAAGAGGAAAAGTTAATATCTACTTCTGAACCCAAAGAACTCACAACCAAAAAGGTCTGAGGCTTGGAGCTTTAAGCTGGAAAGAGATTAGCAAAAATCAGGTTGTAATAAGAAAAACATCTTAGGCCAATGGCAAAGGTTGACTGGATCATTTCCTAGAATGAGCAGATGGCTGGAGAAGATGATGTGTTCTATGACGTCTACAGCCCAAAACTAGATCTTTCACAGAGGTAGTTGGCATAGGAACCAGTGTGGGCAAAGACTTGGAGATGAGAACCTTAGCTCAGTCTACATCTGACATTATTTTTATAGGCTTATCTCATCCTCTTTTATATGTCCTCCATTATCTAGCCTTCCATCTCTTCTACATTTCTTTTATTTTAAAAATTCTTTGTCACTTTCACTTAGTAGTTTTTTTCTCTCTCTCTCTTAATTTTATTTTTGGAGCCAGACATGATGAATGATTACAGTCCAACTGCTCTTAAAACATTTATTTGCAGGACAAATCCTCTTTATCACTGATCCCAAACTGATCTCTTTTTTGTTTTTTTCTTCCTTTTTTTAAATACACCTACTACCAGGGCTGAGTGGATGGGAAGCGAATAAGTGGGGTGAGGAGGAGGAGTCCAGGAGGCCAGAGGAGACAGAATGCTATAAGCCATAGTAAGAATGATCTGTATTCAATATGAAATTGCCACAAATGATATAGTAATAAGGTTATGCAATTAAATCCCACAGCATCACTAAAGACTTTCATTGTGTTTGACATTATCACAATGGAAAGCATAAAAATGGAGTAAATTCTAATGTTGATGCAGTCCAATCTAGTCCTTTAGGCAAGATGGAGCAAGCAGTCATTTAAATTAAAAATGCCCAATCCTTATCTAAACGGCTAGCAGACATGGAGAACACCAAGGTGGATCATCAATAGAACTTTCTCCATGCAGCTACAAAATGTGTTGTTACATTGCACATTTTTAACACTGGAAAGAGGTGCCACAGTAAACCTCTCTCTTGCTCCCTCTCTCTTGCTCTTGCTTGCTCTTTCATACATATGCCAGATTCAACTATCTCAGCTATGTCAGAAATGGACTCCTCTGCTACGAATGCCAACCCTAGTTCACTTTGTCATGAAAGATATATACATATACATACATTTATATGTATATACACACAGACATAGGTTGTTTGTAGTAGATACAGCTACTACTTGGAGTGCCAAGGTTAGTTGAAGTCTAGGCTATTGACACTTATTTCATCTTTCTTTTACTTGCCATTTTGCATGACTTCAAAACCAACCTTGGCTTATTGTGTTCCTGGGATACCTCTGGGGTGTTGTCTCATTTTGTATTTCTGTCAAACATTCTGGAGAAAGATTATTGTAAGATCACCTCATGATAATACTGTCAGATACATTCCAACAACACTCCGATTTGTCCAAAATGCAGTCATTTTCATGTAGCGAGCATAATTTACTTCTGAGGCATATATGGATTTGGTAGTTTCCAGTGGTCTATTTTCTATATTTAAATCTCAGATCTTTCCTGACAGATTATCTCTTGTAACATATCAACCACTATGGCTGACTTTTATATCAGACATGGAGGAAATGATTTCAGAGAAAAAGGATCTTTTACAGGTATCCTCAGGTTCTTCAAGCAACTTAGAATACTGGTCACAGAGTTTAGATGCTCTCACATCACACAACTGAATTATCCCTTTACTGCTGTCATGCACAAATGTGCTACAGTTGTTTAGATTGAACTCTGCTGCCATTATTACCTCTATCAGCCCTTCTATGTGGGCAGGTTTGATACTTACAATATTAAAACCTCTGTCCATAATTTCAAGGTGCCAAAGATTAATCTGCAAATCATCTGCACATAAATATGTTTCATAATCACTATTGATAGATAGAGTTGGTTGTGATACATATGAGAATTGACAAAGTTTTTTTTAGATTTGCCTTAATATCAAATCCATGGGTCTGAACACTAGCTCCCATAGTGTAATAACTATTGTAGCATCCCTAAATTGACTGTCTTCTTCCTTCCAGTTATATCCCTCTGGGGGCAACTAGGTGGCACAGTGGATAGAGCACCAGCCCTGAAGTCAGGAGGACCTGAGTTCAAATCTGTCAGACCAAACACTTGACACGTACTAGCTGTGTGATGTTGGGCAAGTCACTTAACCCCAATTGCCTCACTAAAAAAAAAACACCCAAAAAACCAAAAAAAACCCCAGTTATATCCCTCTGGTCTTTTGTCTCTTTCAGATATATTCTATAACTTCATTGTTTTATAATTGATAGACAATAAAAATTGAGTAGCATTTTTCTAAGGCAACCACTTAATTTTGATCCTTTCTTCAATTTCTAAGTTTTTCAAGCAGTCAAACTTAAGTTTATGGCTTTGGAAAGTGTTGTAAACTGTATAATCTTCTGCTATGTGTTTTGGCTTTGTTCACCTGCCTCTGTTGGAAGATGATGACTCTACCTCTTTATCACCTGTATTTTAACATATGCTTAGTTAACCTATGTATTTTATTTTATATATTTAAAAACATGATTCTGAGAAGAGGTCCATAGACTTCACTAGACTGCCAAAGGGCTCTGTGACACAACAAATTGTAAGAACTATTTTTCTACCATGTAGAGTAGCTATACTAGTTCAGAGACACCTAAAATTCCACAGGAGAAAAAAATCCTAAAAAGGAACTGGTAGTAAACCTCAGTGTCTGTTGTTCATATATAGATGCATAAATCATGTATTCCAAGAAAAATAAACTAGATTTTTAAATACAATAATTTGACTCATAGGCATCATTGAGACATGGGGGAGGATGACTAATGACTGAAATATGACTCCAGAGAGGTATGACCTATTCAAAAGAAAGAGGTGGGAGAAAATAGCATATATGTTAAGAAGATATATTTATTTGAGGATATCCAAGAATTAGAGTAAGTAAATACAGTGGAAATCATTTGGATGAAGGTAAATGGAGGCAAAAATAGAAGCAACATTGTTATCAGAATGTACCACAGATCAGCTGGCCAAAAAAAGTAATAGATCACGAATTCAGGAAACAGGTCACAAATATGGTACAGGAGTATGATGTAGCTGCGATGGGATGCATGCTGGGACACTCTTTCTTCTCTGAGCACAATAGCCTCATTTTATCTTGACTTGCTTTAATGATAATTTTATCCTTCAGAAGGCAGAGAACCAGTGACAGTGAATTTTGTTCTGGAACAAGTTCTCCTGAACAAGGAGGAACTGTTTATTAGAGGGAACTAGAGTGTGAATGACTGCTATATCTTATGTTTTTAGATTACGGTAGGGTTAAGGATGGTTACTAGACCTATTACTTTGGCATAGGGAAAACTGCCTGTTCATATCCTTTGACCATTTATCAATTGGTGTATTCTTATAGATTGGACAATATTCTTCACATATTTGAGATGTAAGACCTTTATCTGAGAAACTGTCTATAAATCTATCCCCCCCTTTCAATTTTCTTCTTTCCTTCTGATCTTGGCTACATTTATACAAAACTTTTTAAATTTAATGTCACTGAAATTATCCATTTTATGCCTAACTTTGTTCTCTATCTCTGTTCATTCATAAATTGTTCGACTATCCATAAGTCTGATAAGTAATATGTTCCAAGTTCTTCTACTTTTCTTGAAATCTCTCTCTTTATATCAAGGTCATGTAACCATTTTGACCTTATCTTGGTAAGTCATATAAGGGATTGGTGTTTGCCTAGTTTCTGCCATACTGCTTTCCGGGTTTCCCCAATAATTTTTTACCAAATAATGAATGCTTATCCCAACATTTTAAGCCTTCACACTTGTCAAATACAAAAGTATTATATTTATTTGCTGCTGTAACTTGTATGTCTGCTCTGCTCCAATTTTCTATCTTTTTATTTCTTAGCCAGTACCAGATAGTTTTGATCATTATTGCCTTATAATATATTTTAAGATCCGGTACTGCTAAATCACCTTCCCTCACATTTTTCCTTTGATATTCTTTAGTTCTTTTGATATTCTTGAGTTTTTATTCTTCCAAATGAATTTTATTATTATTTTTCTAATTTGGCAAAATAATTTTTTGATAATTTAACTGGGATGATGTTGAATATGTAAATTAGTTAAGGTAAAATTATCATTTTTATTATATTGGCCCTGCCTACCCATGAACAATTAGTATTTCTCCAATTATTTAAATCTGAGGTTATTGGTATAAAAAGACTTTTTTACAAAATAATTTTATTTATTTAGTTCTTGGGGTTTTTTTTTCGGCAGGCATACTCCCAGGTATTTTATACCGTCTAGAGTTATTTTAAATAGGGTATCTTTTACTATCTCTTATTGGAGTGTTTTGTTTGTGATACGTAGGAATGCTGATCATTTATGTGGATTAATTTTATATACTGCCACTATGCTAAAATTATTGTGTTTTAACTAATTTTTAGTTGATTCTTTGGGATTTTCCATGAAGGACTAACTTTCAAACCTGGTCACTTGTGGAGAATACTCAACAGCTTCTCCTTGAACTCAGAATAAAAATTCCTTTGACAGTAGGGGAAGGAGCAGTCAGGTAGCAGATACCTACTTGTCAGTTCCACAATGTGGTTAATTCTATGATTGTACCTTCCTGACTCTGAAGGTAGTGAATGGTCCCACAGTTGCCTCTTAAAAGTCTTTTGCTAAAATTATTTACATAGGGGTTTGATTAGTAATTTAAAAACTGGAATCCCCAATGACCTTTTTATTATTCACCTAGTTGATCCCCTTGCACCTGTTGCAGATTAAACAAATAAACCAGAGATCATTGGCTCTTCGTATTTCATTTAGAGGGAAACCTGTGTCCTTTCCCAGATTGTACATGTTTTCTCTATGATGCAAACAAAGTCAGGTCTTGAAGTTCCCTTACCTTTACAATCCCTGTCCTCCTTTCTGCTATGTAGAGAAAATGGAAAGATGTCCTACTCTCAAATTGGACAGGCTTCTTGATGAGACATCATTTTAGAACGTGAGGGTGGGAGAGCATCTGAGGGTGGCTCAGGATTCTTGGATGTCTGAAGATATGGGAGAGCTGTGGCAAAGCCTACACTTGGTTGTGAGTGGGAGGACGGGGAGCGTAAGACAAAGTTTTCTCAGAAGTGCACATGTGCTCCCCCACTAATGTGTCATCTCTAAGCTTTGTGTCACAGCAGAGTTAAAGTGACAACTGAGAAAATGAAGTACAGTCAGAAAAGTAAGTATGAGAATGATTTCTCTCATCATGTTTTCCCTCATGGGGGCTGTGGTCATAGAACATATGTTATTCTTTCTCTCATATCTAGGCACAGGGATTTGAGATTGCTCTCCCTGCTCCCAAATCCCAAACTTAGAAAATGACTGGATTTTTTTCCAGTGAGGGGAATCAACATATATGAGATGTGCTGTTTCTCCTGGTCACCCAATTTTCAAATTTTCCCCTTGGATGAGAGTGACTTTGTGGGGACCAGCTTTTGTGTATAGGGATTAGATAGCCTTCTATGAAGTGTACAGGAGACCTCTGGTTCCCAAATTTCTTTTCCATGCTCACGTTATACTCTTCCTAAAGTTCAATTCAATTCAGCAAACATTTATTAAAGGCTTAAATTGTGTGAAGTACTCTGCATTTAGGAGCTAGAGTTGCAAAGATTAAAAAAAAGATAATCCCTGCTCACAAGGAACTTACATTATAGCATAGGGGATGTAGTCATCATAAACCAGGTTTTTTTTAGCCTTTTTTACATCATGTCCTCTTTTGGTAGTCTGGTGAAGCCCATGAATCCCTTCTCAGAATTAAGTTTTTAAATGCATAAATAAAATACACAGGATAACAAAGGAAACTAATGATATTGAAATACTTATCAACATATTTTAAGAAACACACACATACACATGGACCCCAGATTAAAAACCCCTGTCGTACATATATTCCCTGTGTGAGAATATAAGCTCTTTGTGGACAGAGTTTTTTTTTAATCTTTGCATTAACAGATAAATATAATACATGATAGAGTGTATTGGAGAAAAAGGAGAAATTCTGAGAAATTCCTCTAAGGAAAATATGAGGTGAGAGGACACTTGAGCTAAGCCTTGAAGAGCTAGGTGGCTTTATGAATGAAAGGAGATGATAAACAGCATGCTAAATTAGGGAAATGGGTAGAAGTATAGCTGGAACATAGTGTGAAGGGAATAAATATGAAATACAGCTGGAAAAGTAGGCTGGGCCCAGATTGTGGAAGACCTTCAATCTCAGCCCAAAGAGTTTGTAGTTGGTGCTGTAGGAAATAGTGAGACACTCAGTTTTTGAGAAGTAAAATGACATGGTAAACATTGAACTAGGAAATTTATTTTGGACAGTTATATGATGGATGGAAAGATGAATATTGAGGGAGAGATACTTAGGACAAGGAGATTAGGTAGGAGATTATTTCAATAGTCCAAGAGGAAAATGATAAGTATTCTTCTAGGTAAAGTGTTCTTAACCTGGGATCCATAGATACATGGGCATCTGTGGATGTGAATCAGAAAAGATTCCATCTTTGTTTTCCAACTGAAAGTAAGCAACATCTTTATTTATTTATTTATTTATTTATTTATTTTTGGTGAGGCATTTGGGGTTAAGTGACTTGCCCAGGGTCACACAGCTAGTAAGTATCATGAGTCTGAGGCTGGATTTGAACTCAGGTCCTCCTGACTCCAGGCCCAGTGCTCTATCCACTGTATCACCTAGCTGCCCCTAGTCATTTTAATACATTATTTGAATAAAGGGTCCAGAGACTTCACCAGATTGTCAAAGGGGTCTATATCACAAAAAAGCTTAAGAATCCCTAATCTAGGAAGTAATTAGAAAGAATGGAAGGATGGAGGAGAGGTCTTATGGGTAGAATTAACAGGACTGGGCAAATGGTTGACTTGGGGTGGAGGAAGTGAAAGAGAAGGAAGAGTCAAAGATTATTTTGAGGCTCTGAAATAAGGATCATGGTGCCATTGACAGGAGGAGGAACAGGTTTATTGAGGATCAATGTTGAGTTCAGGTTTGGGCATGTTGAGGTTGAGGTGCAAATGTCCCTTATTGGAAGTATGGAATTGGAGAGTTCAGAAAGCTCTTCCCTTACAATTCAAATACTCCTGAGAGGATTACCAGAGCATTGGAAGGCGTGGAAATGATTTCAGTTGACATGAACAGGTAACAGGACACTGAGGGATTGGGAATGTTGATGAAAGAGAAGGGAATTGTGGAGTTTGGCACACTGGCTAAGGAAGGTAGAGCTAGGAAATGAGAAGGCTCTTGGTTTCCCGAGGATCAAGATTACAGGAAGGAGAAGTAGGCAGGACCCAAGATGACTTATGGCCAGCCCGTAAATTTTGTTGGCTAGGCATTCCCTATCTGAGTCTTCAGTACCTGACTTCTCCACTAACCAGAGATTTCACATACTGAGGTCAGTGTCCCTGACTTGTGATATTGTCTGTAAACACTGAATAATATAAATCAAGCACATGGGTGAGATGATGACAAACTTATTAGTGGAAAGACAATATTGTTCCTTTTCTAGTCTCAGGGAAAACACTCTCGAGGGCTCTTTGTGGGAAATGTTTTAAAATGATCAAGTACAATCCATTCCTTTAATTAATTGGGGTCTCCTGAGAGGAGCTTATTCCCAGCATATGGAGGGAATATCCAAACCTAGTAGAAATTGATTATAGATGGACATATTCAAGTATTTGTAAATATTTGAGTAACTCCCAATTTAATTAATTGGTAAATTTTGAGGAGCAACTGAGCTCCAACCAGAGTATTGGAATGCCTTCCACATGACTTTAAAAATCACTTGACCAGATAGACTAACCAGCGGAAGTGGCATCAGCAAAGAGATGCCCTCACCAGAGGAAGGAGATACTTGAGTATTGCTGTCACCTAGCCAAAGGACTCACTTTTCACTAATCCCAAGAAATAATATTTCTGAAAGCCCCATGATGAAGCATTTCTACTAAAAGCATAATCATTATTAAAAGGTCATCTAAATCTCTATTTCCAAAATAATTCTGCTTCCTATCCTGAGTTCTGTGGTTCAGTGAATCTGGTTTGGGTTTGTTTGTTTGTTTGTTTAATGAGTCTTCCTAATTCACCCAGGCTAAAATTACCACCACCTCTCATGGATCCCTATTCTAGGGCTGATCAACATGTAAACTTTGACTCTGCTCTGTTTCTGACCAAGAGAAGCTTCGAGCTACTCTGTTTCCATTCTGACCTAGGTGATTTCTCCTCAGGCAGCCTGGTGTCCTCCTTGCTCTTGGGGTCTCATCATACTATGCCAGACTTAGTGAGGACACCCGCACTCATGACCCTTAAACAATCCACTGGCCTCAGCTTCCCCCAGCAGCAGAGATTACAGGCAGGTACCACCACATCTGGCATTCTGTGGATTTTTGACACTTCTCATGCTTAGGCAGATTTTTACTAGATCGTGCTAAATTTGTCTCTTACTTTCATCCATTACATCTGCTAGAATAAATACTAATAGTTATCTCCTCTCTGCTAGCATTTTCCTTATTTTATGTGGAAAAATAAGTATG
Source organism: Vombatus ursinus (assembly GCF_900497805.2). NCBI lineage: Eukaryota > Metazoa > Chordata > Mammalia > Diprotodontia > Vombatidae > Vombatus > Vombatus ursinus. The sequence continues at coordinate 149,701 of NW_020944982.1, read as the reverse complement.
CTTCAAATGCACCAAGTAAATAAAGACTATGAAAATATGCGAATAAAAATAACTGACATTTACCTAGACTCAAAAGACACTTTTCATAAAGTATGTTATTTAATAAATTAAATTTCTTTGCCTTCTGTTTTAGAGCAGAGAAAGTTATTCTGGTGGTTTGTTTCTTCCAAGGTTTTGGATGTCTGGTGGTAAAACTCAGAATTCTCTTTTTCCCACAGGGTATTGGTGGGCTGCAGGAAGGGGCAGAGCAAAGATTATTCAGAGGTATTCCATTCTTGGCCAGTCAAAACAGCCTGTTCTTTTGTTTTTGTTTCTTTAACAAAGTGTCAGATAAAAACCATGCATTTGTCCCAATAGTGTCCTTTGGCTAGGTGACAGCAATACTCAAGTATCTCCTTCCTCTAGTGAGGGCATCTCTTTGCTGATGCCACTTCTCCTGGTTAGTCTATCTGATCAAGTGATTTTTAAAGTCATATGGAGGGCATTCCAATACTCTGGTTGGGGTAGGATTGATCTCGGTTGCTCCTCAAGAATTGCTAATTAATTAAATTGGGAGTTACTCAAATATTTGCAAATACTTGAATATGTCCATCTATAATCAAGTGAGCACATATGCTTTAAAAGAGCTAGTGACAGCCCACCAGCACAGGAGCAAATAGTAAATCACTCCAATAGAATGAGTGGTAAGTACATGGTCTAAATGTTATTCAGCAAAACAGTCTACTCCATGATTATGGAAACAGAGTTCTACAGGTCTTTTCTGCTTTCTCCCTGACAGTATTCCTTTTCTCCTTCCTATACCTTTAGAACATTAATGGGAAAGTTTTAATGATCTCTTAATGAGGGGAAAACATGTCGTGTGAATATGCCCTCAGAGAAGTACAAAACCTGGAGTCACTTATCCAAGAACAGCCTTTCTTAAGAGCATGACATTCATACTTTGGTCCTAAGAACCATAATGAGGGCTAGGTTCTGAGAGGGTTCAGACAGCAGGGTTTTGTTTTACTAATGTGGGTCAAAGAATTTGTTTCTTTTTGCAATTAGACATACATATTATCCAAATTCTACAAAGTACAAAAGAGAACCATCTTCTTTATACAGTCATCTCAAATGGATATCCGTCTGCATCAGTGATAACAATACTTCCCCACGTTTCATTGTCTACTACAGAAAAACAATGCTCCATGAGGTAAAGCTGTGTCTTTACTTTCTTCGCTCTTATCAGAGAATTACTCCACCAAGTATTTAATAATAATCAGGGATACTCAATGATAGAGTGTGATGGTAAATGTGTAATAATTTCTGAAGAATGATACACTTTTCAGTTTAAACTGCATTAGTACCATTTTCTCCATCACTTTAAAAAATTAGGGAATCAACAAAACAATAAATTAAGGCCTGATTTGTAGTTTTTGCAGATTTCTGAGGTATAAATATATGTTCACACTGAAAATTTAACAATTGATTCACTCCTGGTAGGAAGGGAAATCAGAGGTCATCCAGTTCAATGTATGTCTTAATACATTCTATTATTCCATAACAACCCCAACAAGTCCTGATTCACCTTCCAGGAAAAAGGAACAGAATATTGAAGAAGCAGCCCATTTTGGGGCACCTCTAAGTGATGGGAAGAAGGAGTGGCTGTCTACTTCTGGAGGGCTCTCGGTCATAGGAAGTGGACTGTGCTCGCAGGAGGCAGTTAGATTCTCACCACTGAAGAGAACAGTAGATAAACACTTGTCAGAGATGCGCTAGTAAGAATTCCTGTTCAGGTATGCCTCAGCATAGATGAAATCTATGCATTCTTCCAAAACTGAGATTGTGTGACTCTGGAAAAAAAATTCTTTGCCTTTTCCCTGGTATACAACTCAAAGGAGCAATTCTAATATTGGAATTCTTAAAAAATATATGTGAGCAACTAGTTTCCTTTTTCTTCTTTAATCACTTCACTAATTTGTCACTCTCTAGTCCTATTTCAATTTCTGCTACACACAGGTCAACCAGAGGTCATAAGTCAGAGATGCAAAACCACACAAGGACAACATTATTCATCCTAAGGGGACTGACAGATGACCCACAGCTGCAGATCCTGATCTTCATTTTTCTGTTTCTCTGCTATATGCTGAGTGTAATTGGCAATCTCACCATCATTACCCTCACCTTGTTGGATCCCCACCTTAAGACCCCCATGTATTTTTTCCTTCAAAATCTTTCCTTCTTAGAATTCTCAATCACAAATACTTACATTCCTAAATATCTCTACAGCATGTCAACTGGGGACAATACCATTTCCTGAAATGCTTGCTTCACCCAAATATTTTTTGTCATCCTTTTTGGGTCAACAGATTTTTTCCTTTTGGCCATTATGTCCTATGACTGCTATGTGGCCATCTGCAAACCCTTGCATTACACAAGCATCATGAACAGCAGAGTCTGTAACCAGCTCCTCTTGGGTTGTTTTCTGACTGGGCTGATGATCATCCTCCCACCACTTAGCCTGGGCCTCCAGTTTGAATTCTGTGACTCCAATGTCATTGACCATTTTGGCTGTGATGCATTTCCCCTGCTGGACATTGTGTGCTCAGACACAACACTCATAGAAAAGATGGTTCTCTTCACTGCTGTGTTTACACTCATTATCACCTTACTCTTAGTGTTTCTGTCCTATGGATACATCATCAGGACCATTCTGGGATTCCCATCAGTGCAGCAAAGGACAAAGGCCTTTTCCACCTGTTCCTCCCACATCATTGTTGTTTCTATGTCTTATGGCAGCTGCATCTTCCAATACATCAAACTGTCCACTAATGATGGAGTGACTTTGAATAAGGTGGTAGCCATGCTTACAATTTCTATCATTCCCAGTGTAAACCCTTTCATATATGCTTTAAGGAATAAGCAAGTGATACAAGCTTTTAAGAACTTAGTGAAAAGGATGACATTCTTCTTTAAGCAGTAAGAGACTACTGAGATTGATGTGGCAAATGGTCCAGGAAAACCTGAGTAACTTTTCATTATCTGTCCTTAGTTCGATACTTTTTTTTTATTTTGCTAATTGTTTTAGATATACAGTGTGACATCCTATATAGAGGACTAGGCCTGGAGTCAGGAACACCTAGGCTCCAGTCTTGTCTCTAAAGTACTAGATGTCAAGGTATATCAGTCATTTAACCTTCCAGGGCCTCAGGCAACTCTGTAATACTATAAATTGTAAATTTAAAAATTATTTTAGTTTTAATTTATGGGATAAGACAAGCATTTTCTTAAGGTGGCATAATAAAAAGATAATTGCACATGAAACTGCAAATCTATTATATAAAACTCTCTATTCCTTTTAAATATATAATAAAGTTATCATGTAAATTTATTTTTCCTCCTTCTTTCCTTCCCTCCCCCCTTACCACACCAGAGATGGCTACCATTAGATACAAATATATGTATATATATGTATATGTATATATATAATACATGTAATTACACACACATATATACAGATACAGACACAGACACACAGACAAAGACACACACACATATACATGTAATTATTCTATACAGACTTCTATTTATCAGTTTTTCCTCTGGATGCAGATAGCATCTTTCTTCATATGCTTTTTATTTTTAATGTGTGTATTTATAGGAGTCAAAATTACTTGGTCACTCAAAGACATTCTCAAAACAATATTGCTGTTACTGTATACACTGTTCTCTTGGTTCTGCTCACTTTGCTCTCCACCATTTCATTCAAGTCTTTCCATGCCTTTCTAAGATCATTGTAGTATTCCATCACAACCATACACCACAACTTGTTCAGCCATTCCCCAATTGATGGGGATGGCTGCAGTTTCCAGTTCTTTGCCACCACAAAGGAGCTGCTGTAAATCTCATTCCCATTCAAAGTTACAATTACTATTTGTGAATTTTCCTCCATCTTATTTTTACTCACTATTTTCTTTCTCAGCCCCTCTTTTTTATCCTATCCCCATTACTTTATTTTCTGCCTCTACCCTTCCATTCCCCATTTACCCACCCCTCCAAGAGTTTCCCCCTTCCCTTGCCTCCAATCACAATCCATATACGCCTCCAAAAGACCCTCCCAAATCCTGTTATACACACCCCTTTGAAAATCCCTCCCCCACCCTGTCTCTCAGGTTTTTCACCTTTTTATATGTTCAGAAGACTTCTACATCCTTCCAGATGTATACATTATTTCCTCTGCAACCCAGATAACAGTAAGTTTTCAACATTACCAGCCCTCCACCTCCACCTGCTTCCTCTGTATTAGTTCTTGCTTTTATGCCCCATTTTAATAATATAATTAATCCCTTTAATCTTTTCCTATACAGTTGCATTTTTTAGAATCATCCCATCATATGCTATTAAGCCCAAACCTTTCTTTCAAACTACCTTAGTAATGATGACAGTTTTAAGAATACTGATAACATTTATATATATATATATATATATATATATATATATATGAAGTAAACAGTTTCACCTTAATGAGTGCCTTGTAATTAGTCTTCAATGTTTTCCTTATAGGTTTTCCTTCTGGATTTTTATATCAAAATTTCCACTTAGTTCTGGTCTTTTTGTTACAAATAACTGAAAGTCTTTCAGATTGTCAAATCACCACCCCCCCTTTTTTTTTTCCAATTCAGGATTATACTCAACTTTGCTGGGTAAGTTATTTGTGGATGAACCTTCAGCTCTTTTGGTCTTTGAAATATAATGTCCAAGACCTATGGTCTTTTAGAGTAGAAGTTATTAAGTCTTGTGAAATCCCAACTGTATTTCCCTAGTATTTAAATTGTTTTTACTTGCTGCTTACAATGTTTTCTCCTCAACCAGGGAGTTTTGAAACTTGGCTATAATATTCCTGTAAATTTTCCTCCTGGGATCTCTTTCAGATGGTGAATGGTGGATTTTTTCTATTTCTGCTTTACCTTCTTGTTCTGCAACTTCAGGGCAATTTTCCTTAAAAATTTCTTGTAATATTCTATCCAGATTCTTTTTTTGATCATAACTTTCAGGTGCTCTGACAATTCTTATATTGTCTCTCCTCAGTCTATTCTCCAAATCAGTTGTTTTTATAATGGGATGTTTCAGATTCTCTTCTATTTTTTTTCTAGTTTTATTATATCTTGGTGTCTTATAATGTCATTTGATGCCTCTTGCTCAATTCTAGTTTTCAAGGAGTTATTTTCTTCCTTAAAATTTTGTATCTCCTTTTTCAATTGGTTAACTCTTTTCATAATTTTCTTGGATTGCTTTTGTTTTTTTCCCTAATTTTTAATCTTCCTCTCTTATTTGATTTTTTAAATTTCTTTTTAAGTTCTTCTAAGAATGCTTTTTGGGCTTGTGATCATTTGATTTTGGGGTAGGAGTTGCTTTTTTTTTAACTCACATTTCCAATTTAATGGAGGGAATTTCTCTAAGAAGAATCCTCTTTACCAGAGGTATCAAACTTGTGGCCTCTTCCAAATGTTGCCTGAACCAGATTAAAATATAATTGAGCAATGTTTAACAAAAATACAAAAAAAATAGATAATGTTAATTTGTGGTTTTCTAAGTCAGTATGCAGCCAGCAAGGATGCAGTTTCTATTTGAGTTTGACAACATTGCCCTATCCTGATGAAATCACAAGTCTCTGTCTCCTCTGGGCCTCAGATCTGTTACACACAATCTAGTCATTTTAACCTCACAACTCCTTTCCTCTTATAGGCAGAACCACCAAACATAAATGTTCTCTTTTATCCTCCTAAGCTGAATTCCCCTTGCAGTTTGAGATCAGTTCTTGTTCCCAGCAGGATATGCAGAAGAAGCTCCTAGTTGAGACAGTCATCAATCCTAGTGAATTGTAAGACTATACAGCTCTTCCAGCTCCTCTAGCACTGTATAAAGTTGCCCTTGTGATGCTGATACTTTATCTGTTACACTGATTTCTTGTCTGGATTCTCCCTTTTATTTCTCCATTTCCTTGTCCCAGTCCCTCACTCATGTTTCCCACTTTCCATTCCTATGTTCCTTATCCCTACTGCCTAATTAACCAACTAAATAGGTTCCTTATTTTCTTCTTGGGCTGAAATGTAGGAGAGATGAGGCTAATATTTCAAAAACTTGCTTGTAGAATGGAATTTAAAGGGTCCCAATGGACCTTTTGTGCACCTCCATAAGGAAAAAGAAAGTCAGGAAAGATCTCCTTAAGTCTCTTTCAGGGTTCAAATTAACTTTCTACCCTTGTTTACTCACCTAATTTTCCAATCTCTTGCCTGCTGCTGCTCTTTGCTGCTGGGAAATAACTCCATTTTGACTGTGACTCGATCCCAAGCCTCAGCTCTACTGTGATCAATGTACATGTCACCTGTGTTCTGCTGTTCTCTGGCTTACTGCATATCCAGCCTTTGATATGACTCTTTTCAACCTGTCTTTTACTGGTGAAGTTTGTCATTTTTGCTACCCAATGGTGAGATTGAAAGTATACTATACCTCACCTCATAATTGCCCTTATTGGGACCATCAAGAACCTTGTCCTCCAATTGTTCCTGGACATCCATGGTTAAATGAGCTGGAGAAGGAAATGGCAAACCTCTCCAGTGGTTGCCAAGAAAACTCCACATGGGATCACAGAGAGTCAGATGGGCTAAATTCACTCAAAAGATAAAAAAAAATTAAAAAAGAAGATAGAAGAATTGATTAGAAAGTAGGAGCCAATGATGTGTTACCTGGGCTCTTTGTTGGGCATAGGCTTCTTGGGCACTGATGTAACTTTGTTGTTGTAGCTGTTGTGGGCTGATTCCATGCTGTGCCATTCACCTACCTGGCATATTTACTCTCAGAGCTTCCATAGGTTTCTGGTAGTTTTCTTGTGAAGTCCTAAGCTGTATGGAGGCACTTGTCCCAGTTTCCCTTTGTTGTTCTTTGTGATTGTTCTTTGAGGTACAATTTTAGAGCTTCTGTAGTAACCTACTTCCATCTTGGCTGAAGGCTGACAAAGTGTGTGGGTGGTAACATTGGTTCTTATGTAGGGTTGTAGGATAAAATCCATGAGTAGACTTGGTCTTTGAATGGATATCTTTTTTAAAAGAAACAGACTAGGTAATAAGAGTTGGGGGTAGTAGCATTATGTTTTGAGAAGATATACTCATGTGAGGATATCTATGATCATAGTGAGAGGTTATTTGGATAAAGATCAATGGAGAGAAAAATAGAATTGATTTTTGTTGTTGGAATATACTATAGACCTCCTGAACAGAAAGGGGAGTTAGATGAAGAGTTTGGGCAACAGATCTCATGCTTGGTAGAGAGTCATGATATAACAGTGACCTCCCCTTGCCCTTCCCTGCCTTCTCCCCAGAATTCAGATTCCTCATTCCTCAATTTCCTTGCCTGGAAGCCTGATCTTTCTTATTGAGACGAAGCATGATATAATGGAGACAACAACAACAAGCATTTTTTTTTTAGCATTTATCATGGACTAGGTGTGGTGCTAAAATGCTGGGAATATAAGTACAAGCATGTGAGGGACTGTCTGATGTTGGCAGCTACCAGGTTGGGTGCTGTGGCAAGAGTAGCGTAAGATCTGGGTATTTTGGAAGTCGAGGCAGGGGCTATGGTAGGCAGAGTCGTGGTGAACTGGGATGGGCTAGTTACGGAGAAGCCCTGAGGCAATGGGCAGTGCTTTGTGAGATAAGCTGGGTACAAGGAAGTAGCCAGAGCTTGAGCTCCTAAGGCAAGGGGCGGTGCCATGTGGGAGTGGGACGGCAGAGGACTGAGTTCCCTTTGCTTAGTCCCCTCCCTATATGCAACGTCATCCCCAGACACCTCTTGTGACCTTCCTGACTTCCTGGGTCCCTTTGTGCAGCACTGACCCCAGACCCCTCCTGAGTCTGACTTCCTAGGTCACGTACTCTTGTCTATGCGTCAATCCCAGATGCCTCCTCCCCGTATCCGGTCCTAGCCTCCTATGTCACTCCCTCCCCCTTGGTGTGCTAAACTCAGACAGCCCCTTCCGGTATCTGACCCTACAATCATTGGCTAGTAAGAGGGCTGGGGAGGAGGGGCTAGGTAGGTACTTAGAACAAGCGTGGTCAGATCACACACGCGCTCTCTCCTGGCTCCTGCCCTGTTGCTCTGGCCTTGCTGCTTGGGCTTGCTATGATGGCTTGCTGTGTTGGCCTCTGAATAAAGCTCTGGTGTTGGCGCCTCCCGATGGCTCGTCTCTGTGTGTTGATCCGGCTGAGGACCGAAGACTCGGGAGTGAGTATGACTCTGGTAGTGTGCTCCTTATAGAAGGAGTGGGTACTGGCGTACGGCTGGCAGAAGGTTGGCATGCGGCCAGTATACAAGCAGAAAGAAAAAAAAAGTTCTTTCTATCTAGGAACTTACATTCTATAACGAAGTTAAGAATGGGAGAGTGGATGCAAGGTGGCCAGTGTCAGAGCATGCTATGGAACAGAGAGGTCAGAGACAGCTACATACAATTCACAACAGTCCCAAGTCTGGCTCAAATTAGAGTAAAATGTAATTGAGAAATATATAACAAGTCAATAAAACATAATACAATAGATAATGTTAATATGTGGTTTTCTAGAAGATGTCCTTATGTGCTTTAGTGGCCCCCAATTCTATTTGAGTTTGACACCACTGTTACAGAAATTCCAGAAATTTGGGAGTGTAGATTGTAGAGGAATGAAGACATGGTTGACCTAGGCATCCTCCTTAAAATGGAGGTTCTGGTACTTACCAGCCAATCAAAGGGAGGAACCCCAGGGATAGAGGGGACTTAGGATGTGAAAAGTATTCTGGGGGTGAAATGAGTTTCCAGGATGAAGAGGTTTCCTTGACAAGGTAGAGAAAGTCCTCTTTATAGTTAGGTGTATAACCTAGAAAGAGTCCTGAATTTGAATTTAGTTAAATGATTTAAAATCTTTGAGCCTCAGTTTCATCATCTGCAAAACTGGGATAACACTTAAAACTACATGCGTTAGAGGATTATTGTGATGAAAATACTTTTAAAAGTGGCATATACATGTGACTTAATATCATTAATATAGACACATTTTGGATTATTCCCTTACTTGAGGATGGCCAATCCCTCTATGACAATAACTATCCTTCCAGATAGATGGTATAGTGGATAGAGCACTGGGACCCTAATCAGGAAGATCTGAGTTCAAATCCAGACCCTGACACTAGCTGTGTGACTTTAGGCCAGGCACTTAATCCCTATTTGCTTTGGTTCCTTATCTATAAAATGGGGACATCCTGGAGAAGGAAATGGCTAACCACTCCAGAATCTTTGCCGAGAAAATCTCATGGAGAAGTCCATGGGATCATGAAGAGTTAGACAAGACTGAAAGGCTAAACAACAATTCTTGTTTTTAGTTATAAATCATTTTTCCAATAAAGTTGGATAAATTTATAGTTTATCTTTATATGATTCTAACATTTATGATTTCTAGCTTTTCATCATCCTCTCAACTTTTTGGGTATGGGGTAAGACCACAGAGTTGTAATAATGTTCATCATTTATTATAGATTTAGCAGTAAATTTTTCTGGACCTTTTGCATTTCTTTTTCTCCATCTAGGATTTGTACTAAGAATTTCAGAATTTGGTTCCTTTCTTGGTTTCTACAGACTGAGTAAAGGACTGTTCAATTCTGCCATGAAAGTATTGAGCCTAAACAGATATCTAATAAAGGATAGATTTTCACCCCACAGAAAATGCAAAACCCAATGGGCTTGCCCCTGATCCCTTCAACAAACAAGATAACTCTTCTTTCTGCAGAGATTTCCACTCCCCAGGGAAGGGAAACATCCTTGAGGAGTATACAGATTCCTCATCCTCCAGAGGTCTCATTATGATGAGATAAAGACCAACTCATCTGCTTTTGTTTTCTGTATCAATTGTCGTCACATTTCTCTTAGGATTCCACAGTATATAGTACACATTTTACTAATCAAGAACTCTGTACCAGTTGTACCACTGTGCTAGTCCTGGGACTGAAGATGCTCTGGTTTCCCCCTGGGTGCTTCATTATTTTCAATCACCAGTTGCTTAACACTCCTTAAGCTTTGTTAAATTAGGAAGACTTAACTTCAAATTATGCCTTAGAATTTTACTATGTGACTCTGAAGTGGAAGCATATAAAGCCCCATTCTCCATTTTTTCTTCCCACCTCAGGACTCTGCATCCACTTTTAGAAATATTAAGAAACATTTTACAAGTATCCTTGTTTGAAGTCTTTGGACTAATAAGAAAGAAGAACTCTGCTCAGTCTTTTTCTAACTATTAATTCCAAAATGAGACCCTCTTCCCATTTCTCAGATTAGCCTAGGGAGGCCTCCCTCATGAATTGATTAGGGAGGCATCTGGGCAAAGACAGAGGAAAGGGGCTCTTCATTGATCAACCTTGCCTGGATTAGGGCTATGATTCACTTTGGAAGAGCAGTCTCTTTTCCTATGACCTGGATGCAGTGGACCTAGAGAGACTGAGGATTTTTAGAAAAATAGTTCTCCAAGATTGAATCACTTTTTTTTTTCTGGATAGATGAACTAAAATGTCAACCTTTACCTTACTCTGAGTTGTGTAATTATGTTTTATTATATGGCGAAATTTCCTCTTTTCAAGAATACTGTAAATATTACTTCAAAATGTCTTGCATTAGAGAGCAATGTTTCAGAGCATGAGAAGAATCTGTTTGTCATTTCTCTTTCTAAGAATATCAATGCCTGGTCTAAAATAATGATAAATTGGTGCAATTTTTTGGCATGCCTAAAATTGTGTCTACAAGGGGGGTAAAATATTGTTTTTTTCTTTCATGTTGTGCAAATAACTTAATCTTCATCAGCTTGAGTTGGCTAGTTGGTAAAATAAGGCCAATAGTAATACCTACTTCACAGGGTGGATGTGAGGATGAAGTGAGATGATTTATGGAAAGCACTTTGCAAAAATTGAAATACTATATGAAAGTTTCTTGTTATTATTCCTTGTCTGAACAGAATTTGGAGTTGTTTTTGGCCAGAGTCAGCTCCTACACACTTTTCTGTCTTTGTCTAGGTCAGAGTCCAAATATTCTATGATCTCATTTACTCCTGATCCCCTTTGCCAAAAAATAACTTCGGTATTTTCTCTCATTGACCAGTTCCATTTAAATACATTTTATTGAATGTCTAGTATGCACAAAGGACTTAGCTACATGTTCCAGGTCATCATGCAGGTGGATATAAATAAACCTGGTCCCAGGAGCTTCTAATTTTGTTATGGAGGGAGGGAAGGTACGCACCTAATTATAGTGCAAATCTGAACAAAAAAGAATACATAAATGCATAGGAGAACTATAATTAAGGTGTTCCAGGATCTCTGAGGAGAGGCTGATGCTTCAACCTGATAGTGATAGGGAAATGGTGATGAAAATGAGTTAGGATATCATGAGAGCAAATGGACTAGGAGGTTAATTAATCAGTCAGCAAAGATAAGGCAACATAGGATCAGTGATAGTGGAAAGGAAATTTAAACATAAAGGAGAGATTCTAGGCAAGAAATATTTCGAACTGGTGTGGGCGCTGGCAATAAGAAAGGAATTTATTTTGGTGCAAAGTAATCTGGCTCTGTGACTTTTTTTTAATTGCTTAGCTCTTACATGTTTTAATTTTTTATTTTTAAACATATTTTATTTGTTTCCCCAATACATTTCAAAACAATTTTTTAGCATATTTAAAAAAAAAACTTTTGAATTCCAAGTTATATTCGTCCTTTGCTCCCTCCCCTCTCCCCTCTCCCCTCTCTGAGCTGGTAAGCAAAGCATCCCTGATAAAGCCACCGTGAGTCTTCAAGAATTTTCTTTAACTTTCTGGGAACGTTTTGGATTCTATGATTTTGTCAATTGGGGCTTTCCTATTGCTGTGTGTTGCCAAGGCAGGAATTAGTCTGAGACGGTGGGTACACCTCAACCTACAGGTAGAGATAGAAGCTTCCCTGGGGAGAGAGATGAGTGAGGTGTCAAAAAGCAGGGCAGATCCTGACAAAAGAGAAATAAAAAAAAACTGTCTCTCTCTCTCTTTCTCTCTCTCTCTCTCCTTTCCTCTTTCCCTCCTTTTCTCCCAGAATGGGAAAATAGGCTAGAAAGTTAAACAGTCTAGCTCATAGCTAAAGGATGATTAGCAAGGAAAATAGCAAAGAATTGCAAAATCTTGGAAAGCTTTCCCCTTTGGCATCTTGACCTCAGTAGCCTCTTACTGCTAGGAGAGAAAAACATTCCTATTAACTAAATCCTTAAAGGCTTGTACAACTTGCTTATTCCTCAGACTGTAAATAAAGGGGTTCATTACTGGAGTGACAGATGTTGTTAGTACTGACACCACCTTGTTCAAAGCCACTCCTTCCTTTGCAGAAGGTTTCATATACATGAAGATGCAGCTTCCGTAAGTGATGGAGACAACAATCATGTGGGAGGAACAGGTGGAAAAGGCCTTTTGTCTTTGCTGGGCAGAAGGGAATCTGAGAACTGTCCTTATAATGTAGGCATAGGACCAAACCACCATGAGTAAGGTGATGATGAGTGTCAATAAAGCAAAAATTAAAATCATCCTCTCCATGAACTCTGTGTCTGAGCATGCAATCTTCAGCAGGGGAAATGCATCACAGCCAAAATGATCAATAACATCAGAGTCACAGAATTCCAACTGGAGGCCCAGGCTAAGTGGTGGGAGGATGATCATCAGCCCAGATAGCCAGGAACTCAGCAGGAGCTGGTTACAGACTTTGCTGTTCATGATAGCTGTGTACTGCAGAGGTTTGCAAATGGCCACATAGCGGTCATAAGACATGGTGGCCAGAAGAAAGAACTCTGCTGCCCCTAAAAAGATGACAAAGAATATTTGGGCAAAGCAAGCATCACGAGAAATGGTATTGTCCCCAGTTGACATGGTATAGAGATACCTTGGAATACAGGCAGTAGTAAATGAGATTTCTAAGAAGGAGAAGTTTCTCAGAAAAAAATACATGGGTGTTTTCAGGTGGGGATTCACCAAGGTGAGGATGATGATGGTCAGGTTCCCAATTAAACTCAATATATAGTTGAGAAATAGAAAGATAAAAAGCAAAACTTGTAGCTGTGGGTCATCTGTCAGTCCCTGTAGAATGAATAATGTAATCCCTGTGTGATTTCTCATCCTCTCCTTTTGAATTCTGATGGACCTGCACAGAGAGTAGAGAGGGAGAAGTTCAGCCTGAAGATGAGAATGGAGACAAAATAATAGTCGTAAGAGTCAGGAAGAAAGAGGGAGCAAGCAGCTCACATAAATTTTGTCTTAAATATGGCCACCTCATTATATTCCACTTTTTTCTAGGTTCTATCAGGATTGCTTTTTTCCATATATCTTTAGAATTAATGTTTTTGCCCTTTTAAACACGGTCTTCTGTCAAAATTTTCGATTTTATCCATCTTCACTCAAAGCCCTTTGCTCCCCCTTTTCCTTAGCCATATCCAAGAGAGTTGAACTCTGAGTCAAGAGACCTAGTTTCCAATCCTGGAGGTGACATCTACTGGCTCTATAATATGAGTGACTCAGAACCCACATTTCCTTGTCTATAAAGTCGTGGTCACAGTACCTTTATTGCTTAGTACAGAGGGATGTTTTGGTAAAAATATATCTTTTCAAACTTAAATGTGAGCTGTCATTATTATTATTGGTGTTGTTGCTGGTACTCTGGGCTGATTGAAAACTACCTCCTATATTTGTCATATGACTTCACCTTTCCTTGTCTACTCCCCTATACGTGAAATTTTTTTCTTGGTATCTTTTTCTAGTACACTCTTTCAAGGAATAGTTAGGAACCTCTGAGATGGTAAGCGGACTGGCCTTGAGAAATATTGTTAGACTCTCCAGGATCCCTCTCCCTTCTATTTATGCTTCCAGTTCCCTTTGTCATTCAGTATGCCTGAGGTTCTCTCTTTACTGTTTCAAATACGTCCTGGATGTGGTCCTCTGTATAATTCCTTCTGTCTTTTTTTTTTTTTGTGTGAGTGACATGAGTCTCATTCTGCAGAAACCTACTTTCTGTACCTGTGATGTCTGAAAAGATGTGTCAACTCACGGTTGCATGTGTTTTTTAAGAATGGAATTTGTGTCATAGGAAGGAAATGTGGAATTTTTGGAAGTAAGTGGCACAGTGGCATTTCTGAAGGAAGTTTTGAGAAAAAGAGAAGCTTTTCTAACACTTTTCAAATCAAATAAGCAAGTGCATAATCCACTGTCAATGCAGCTATCTCTGTGACCCAACTCTAATGAGAGTATTAAATTCAACAGTTTTCCTATTCCATGTAAAATGGGACATCTCAGAAATCATGGTTGAATATTTCTCTGAGATAGCCCTAGTAATTCCTAAAGATTTGGAAATTAGAAACATGTGGGTCTGGTCATTGTGTTTCTGTAGAAAGGAAGGAAATAAACCACACAACTACTATGTGCTAGGCAGTGTGCTAAGTGCTTTACAAATATGATCTTATTTGGTTCTTTCAACAATCCTAGGAGGTAGGTGGGTTATTATCCTCTTTTCACAGTTGAGGAACCTGAGGCAGATAGAAGTTAAGTTATTTGTCCAAGGTCTTCCTGACTTCAGGCCCAGTGCTCTACCCACTATATCACTGAAATCTTTTGTATGAGGGAAATAGCCATATAAATTTGATCACGCTAGATCCAAAAGAAGGAGGATATATGACCTAATAAATTGTTGCCATACTTACATTTCTGATAGTGCTTTATGACATCAATGGCCAGAATAACCCTGAAAGTCCTTGGTGTGACTCAAAGCTGCAAATAGAGAGGAGGGAAATGATGGAATGGTGGCATGATTGGCAGGTCAACTTAATTTCAAAACTTCTAGCTATTACTAATGACTTGTGTCATATTAGATCTATCACTTCACCTCCGTTCCTCACTTGCAAATAATGAGGTTGGATTAGATGATCTCTAATGCTTTGTAGAGGTTTACTTCACAGATCCTGACTCTAGTCATTTTTATCAAAAAGATCTCTGGGCTCGAGGACATCATCACTTTACAGGCACCTTTTTGCATGATTCCCATTCCCAGGATACCCAAAGCTCCTGGACTAACCTCTCTCAAAACTATCTCTAAATTGGTTATGAATTAGTGATCCTGTACCATTTTTAAATGTCAGAAATCTTGCCATGAAGCTGAAAAAAAGCCTGGACTTCTGGAAGAGAAAGGTAACATTATTAGCACTTGCTTCTGTATCTGATGAGAAAGTATGACATGTCTGGGCACGGAGATGAGTTCTTCTCATTTTATCTGCTCAGCCTGCAGAAGGGGTTTGGGGAATTAAGTGAGTACACACACAAAAGGTTCCTTGGGGATTAAGTTCAAAATAAGTAATGAATCTACCATGTAATCACCATTAGACAAAAACACACCCTCTCCCCCACAACATGAACCCTAAAATTTAAATACACAGTGTTATTGTTGGTGTCCATTGCTACTGTTTATCCTTCCTTCTAGAAGAGGATTATGACATCAGGGAGGTGATGCCATGACATGCAAGTGAATTGGATTTAAGTGAGGGAGGACTGTGCAAAGTCACCAGCCTCACTTTCTCTTCAGGAGCCATCTGAGTGCAGTGGCCAGATATGGATCAGGACAACTGGAGATGGCCCAGAATGCAGTGGGGGATCTTGCCCTTTTTAAGCTAAGGTCTTTGATGGGTCTCAGTCTGACTGAGGCAGTGTACATTCAGTCATTAAGGCTTAATAAGAAATGAGGCAAAGAATGGCCTCTTTTTAAAAATAAATAGATCTGGGAGGGGAAGACCCTCAGGGTTTCTGGCCTAAATAGAAATGTTTTTTATTTACATTCATTCTGAGCCAATCAGGTCCCAAAAATGACCAAGTAGGACTTGACCTGTCACCCATTGTTGGCCAATGAATGAAAGCCAAAGTGATTTGTGGTTAAGGCTGGTGTTTAAGAGAAATAACAAAAACAAATTTCAGAGATTAAAATTTACATTCCCTTTGGGAAGAGATCTGGCAGGTAACGGTGTGATACCCTATGTGGAGAGAGAAGAAATAGAGAGCTGAGTTGCCCAGCTGAAAGTTTGGTCCCCAGTGAGCCTCTCCTTTTCTACTCATAGAGGTTGCTGTTTGTCCTTGGTTCTTCAAGAGAACTACAACATCAGGGAGGTGATGCTATGACATCCAAGAGAACTGGATTTAAGTGAAAGAGTGCTATACATCATCACCAGCCTCACTTTCTCCTCTGGACCCATGTGGGTCCAGTGGCCAGATAACAGGGTTGGTGTCCACAGAGACAGTGCATCTATAGTGTCAGAGTTATCAAACAGTAATATGTGGCAAAGTCCCTGACATCTTCTTGTTCCTTTATACATCATCTAAGGGATCTAATTTTGAATTCTGAGGAGAAGCTGTGGAGGGCTTCCTGAGGGACAGCAAGTTTTCATGGGATTTTCAGTCACTTTACATTCTTGGGGACCCTGAGATCTTCTGTTCCTTTTTCTGACTTCCTCTCCCAAGTTTCCTTGCATGGTACCACCCCTAGACATTAATAGATTTTTAATCTCATTGATGGGACATTCTTTCCACCTATGCAGCCTGTGATTCATCTATGCTTTACCATCCTGTGTGATTCTTGTCTATGTGATGCCATAAGTCCCCCATGGAAATTCTGCCCAGTGGACTGGAGGTCTTTCTCCATGTCTTTTAACATTTCATGGGTACCAGTGCAGTACTCAGGCTGCCCATTTGTGACTGTTTACTTTCCTTTCATGACAACCCCACTGCCTTCTCTGATCACTTCCAGTATGCTATATTTTACATTATTCCTTGCCCACAAGTCATTGTTGATCATATGCTGCAGCCTGCTTTAATGTGGTCTTTGTTTATGCATTGCTCTTTTATTTGTCCAGATGTTTGATACATCATTGAGTTCTGAAATAGTATAGCACAACCATAAATACAATATATAAAAAGTATTGGATAGAAAAAAGAGAAAGAAAAGTATAAGAGAATAGGGTGAGGAAAATGCACAGTTAATGATCATAACTGTGAATACAGATCAGCTAAACTCATTCATAAAATAAAAAAAATTAAAAAGATAGAATAGATTAGAAAGTAGAAGCTAATGATGTTTTTTTTTTTAGTAGTAAGCACACTTAAAACATAAAGATTTGATGGTGTATGGGCCCAAGCCGAGACCTTTGCCCCTTACCCCAAAAAGAATTTGGGCCAAAAAGAATTTGTCTCAGGGATTCTTCTTGAATTCTCCCACTTGATCAAGGAGGTCTCTAGCATTCTGCTTAGGCTATAATCCTATCAACTGGCCTTTCATTATCTCCAATGCCCAATCTCCCAATTCTCTGTTATCCTTAACCTATCCCAGCCCTCCATTGTCTATTACCTCCCAATGGCCCCTGGCTACTTCCCACCCTTGATCTCATCTAGAACCCCATTCTCAACCTCCCAGTCACTAGATCCTTTCTAGATCCCTCCCACAGTCTTTCTGTATGTAAGGTACATCTTGTCTCCATTAAGGTGTTCAGATTCCTTAAGAACCTAACCAATAACTGACAAATGTTCAGATTTTTTAAGAGTCTGGCCATTATGACAGATCTTTAATAAACTTTGTCTTTGGCTGAAAGCAAGCTTGGGTCAAATTCATTCAGACAGCACCCATGTGTTGTGATTTTGGGGTCCCAGCACTCCTAGACCCCTCAATCTCAACAGATTTACACAGAGTTAAAAAATCAGGGAATGGAGAAAATCTTTTATGCTTCAGTTGAAGTAGAAAGGACAAGAGTCTTCATCTCAAGCAAAGCAATTATAAGAATGGATGTGATTAAAAGAGATAAACATAGAAATCTCATTTTACTGAAAGGTACCATAAATGAAAAATTAATATCAATAGTACATATGGAAGCATCAAATGGCATAGTATCTAAAATCATAAAGCAGAAGTTAAGTGAGTTACCAATAAAAAAAAGTTAAATTTTAATAGTGGTTGACCTCCTTTTATCTTTTTCCTGACCTAGATCTAACCAAAAACACAAGAAATTAAGGCTCTGATTAGAATTCTGGAAAAGTTAGACATGATAGACCTCTGGGTATTAATGAATGACAATTAAAAAGTGTAACCTTTTTTTTTTTTCAGATGTGTATGGCAGTTTTTTTTTAAATCAAGAATGGGTAGGTCCAAATCCTAGAAACATTTGATAATTTCATTAAACATGACAACAATTAAACAACATACATAAAATTCTGGGTTTCTGTCAAAGAAGTCCTTAGGGCAAATTTTATATCTCTAAATACTTTCATCAAAAAGAGGCAGAAAGTGCAGAGTAATAAATTGTAATGCACCTAGAGAACCAATAAATTAGGTTCCTCAATTAGACACCAAAAAAGAAATGCTAAAAAAAATCAAGAAAGATATTAACAAAATTGGAAGCAAAAAACCAAATCAAACAACAATAACAAGAAAAAAGACCAAGAAAGAAAAGTGTAGGATTGTTGAGGTGTAGATGGTAGGGTTGCTGAGACTCCAAAATCACAACATTCAGGTCCTGCCTGAATGAATTGACCCAAGTCTTCTTTCAGCCAAAGACAAAGTTTATTAGAGGTGAGCCATACAGGCCAGACTCTTAAGGAAGCTGAAAATTAGTGATGCCCATAAGGAGGAGTGGGCATGAGGTAATCTCAGTGTTTAAATGGGGGCCAGGATGGATCTTATATACAGCCAAGCAATTTGGGGTATTTGGAGAAGAGTCTGGAAAGAGGATCCTGAAGCTGGGGTGACTGGGGGAGGAGTTTAGGGAGAATCCCAATGGTAATATTTAGGAGGTTGAATGCGGTCATCAGGGAATAGACAATGGAGGGCTAGGCTCCATGAGGGTAACAAAGAACTGGAAGATAGGGAAGGAAGAGGTTGAATGGGGTCTGGATAATCTCAAAGATGGGAAATATACTAGGCTTCATTAGGGTATCAAAGGAAGATGGAGTCTAGGCCATAAGGCCAGTTGATAGGAATAAGAATAAGAGATAAGGAAAGGCAAAAAATGTTTAAGGGTTTTCTGGGGCCCATAGACAAATGGGACCCCAATTCTTTTTGGGGTGAGGGACAAAGGTCTTGGCTTGGGCCCATACCCCATCAGGATGATGTGAGTATGATGGGATGATTCTAAAAAAAAAGTAAAACTGTGTAGGCAGAGATAAAAAAAAGAAGTAATTATCTCATACAAATGAAGCATAAAAGGAAAAAAAATTGATACAGAAGAAGTTAGTAAGGAGGAGGGCAGGTAGTGCTTGAACCTTATTCTCATTAGGAATGGGTTAAAAGGGAACAACATATCTGTCTAGAAGAGTGTAAAAGTCTTCTAAATTCAGAAAGAAATAAGGGGCAAGGGGATAGGGGTGGGGGAGAGGATAAAGGAGGGACTCTTAGAGGGTTGGGTAGGTTAAGCTACAGGAGGGCAAGGTAGCAGGTAAAAGTAAAACAGAGGAGTGAGGAGGGATAGGCTAAATAGAATCAGAAGGATAGTGAGAAAGAACAGGAAGGAGAAAAATATGCAAGTAATTGTAGCTTAGAATGTGAATGGGATGAATTTATCTATAGAATGGAAACAGATAACAGATTAAAAATTTGAATTCAACAATATGTTACTTTCAGGAAACATTATAGAAATGAGAGGGGCAGCTAGGTGGTGCAGTGGATAGAGCTCTGGCCTTGGAGTCAGGAGGACCTGAGCTCAAATCTGACCTGAGATACTTGACCCTTACTAGCTGTGTGACTTTGGCCAAGTCACTTAACCCCTAACTGCCTCATCAAAAAGAAAAAAAAAGAGAGATACGCAGAAAGATAAACTAAAAGGCAGGAGTAGAATGTAGTGGCCATAAATGAAAGAAGCAGAGATAATAATCATGATCTCAGATAAAGTTAAAGTTAAAATAGATTTAATTGAGAGTGAAAAATAGAGAAACTGTGCTATGTTCCAGCAATATTATTCACTATTATTTTAGACCATTTAAAATACTTAGACAATATAAAATATCTGCCAAAACAGACACAGGAACTATATGAACATAAACATAAAACGCTTTTCATACAAATAAACTCAGATTTAAATAATTGAAGTAATATTTATTGTTCATGGGTAGGTAAAGCCAATATAATTAAAAAAATGATAATTTTACCTAACTAATCTATTTCTTCAATGTCATCCCAATTAAATTGCTAAAAATTACTTTACTGAGTTAGAAAAAATAATAACAAAATTAATTTGAAAGAACAAAATGTCAGGAACTTCAAAGAAAGCAGGGAAAAAAGATGTAAAGGAAATAGATTCAGTAATATCAGAACTTAAACTATATTATAAGATGAGATAACTGTTGAAGTGTAAAAATGATAATTTTCATTATTTTAAATTAAAATTTTCATGTGTAAATAAAAGTTATGTAGCCAAGAACAGAAGGAATGCAGAAAATTAGGAAAAGAAAACTTCTACAGACAATCTCTTAGATAAGATGTGATTGGGTTAGAATATTGTTGTAATGTAGGAAATGATGAGCGGGTTGATTTAGAAAAACATGGAAAGACTTGGACTTCTGCAGAAAGATGCTTTCCACCTTCAGAGAAACAGAAGATAGGAGGAAATGAGGATAGTATGGTCCTTATTAGCGTATGAGTGAATATGTATATATGTGTTGGAAAGAAAGGAAATGTATGCGTCTATGTGTAGGGAAGGGAAAGAAGAAAAAATATAAGAAAAAAGTACCCAGTGGAGAACAAAAGAAAACCAACAAAGAAGCAAAGAAAAGCTGGGCAGCTTTGAACACAATGTGTAGTATTTATTATATAGGTTTTCTTGAAATGAAAATTTGTTTCATATTGCATCATCTCTTATGGTCTGATGTGTATGTGGCAATATTTTTTGTTTTCTTTTCTCATTTGGCATTTAAGTTTAAAACAAAAAAAAAGATTATGAGTTCCAAGAAAGATAAATGAGATTTTTCAATGCAATAGCTTAATTGTAACCTCATAGGTGTCATTGAGACATGGGGGGGATGAAACTAATGACTGAAATATGTCTCCAGAAAGGTATACCTTATTCAAAAGAAAGAGGTAGGGGAAAATGGCATATATGTTAAGAGGATATATTTATTTGAGGATATTCAAGGATTAAAGTAAGTAAATAGAATGGAGATCATTTGGATAAAGATAAATGAAGGCAAAAATAGAAGCAACATTGTCATCAGAATGTACCACAGATCAGCTGGCCAAAAAAAGTAATAGATCACGAATTCAGGAAACAGGTCACAAATATGGTACAGAAGTACAATATGACTGTGATGGGATGTATGCTGGGACACTCTTTCTTCTCAGAGCACAATAGTCTCTTTATATCTTGATTTGCCTTAGTGATAATTTTATCCTTCAGAAGGCAGAGAACCAGTGAGAGTGAATTCTATTCTGGAATAAATTCTCCTGAATAAGGAGGAACTGTTTGTTAGAGGGAACTAGAGTGTGAATGACTACTACATCTTACATTTTTAGATTGCAGTAGGGTTAGGGATGGTTACTAGACCTATTTCTTTGGCATAGGGAAAACTGCCTGTTCATATCCTTTGACCATTTATCAATTGGGAAATGACTTGTATTCTTATAGATTTGACAATGTTCTTCATATATATACTAGATAAATAATAACTAACATCTATGTAATGGTTACTATGTGACAAGCACTGTGCTAAGCTCTTTACAATTTTCATCTCATTTGATCCTCACAACAACCCTGGAAGGTAAGGCTAATAATATCCTCATTTTATGACGGGTAAACTGAGGCAAACAGTGGTCAAGCAACTTGTCACACAGCTAAGAAACATTGCATGTAAGTCTTCCTGACTCCAGGACCAGCATTTTATCCACTGAGTCACTTAGCTGCCCATCCCTAGCCAAAAGTGCTAATTTTGACTGGTTTTCAGAAATTCAAATCACATTTGTTACTGTGTAAATAAATTCAACACTGGAGTTGTTTTCCTTTTATATTTGTCTGTTTTGGTAGGAAGTCACTATTTTTATATGGTTGTAGTTATGAAAATACCACTTGTGTTCCTAAGGTCTTCAGTTTTATGTCCAGGGAAGGGGTGAGGAACTTGTGGCCTCAAGGCCACATGTGACTGTCTAGGTCTTCAAGTGCAACCCTTTGACTGAATCCAAACTTTATAGAACAAATTCCCTTAATAAAAGGATTAGTTCTGTAAAGCTTGGACTCAGTGAAAAGGTCACACTCAAGGACCTAGAAGGTCCTCAAGTTGCAATTCTCCACACCTGGCCCAGGGTTTCTAATCCTGTCTAATTCAGTGCTTCATCCCAACTTCCTCTAGGTGTCTAAAGTGAAAAGCTACTTTCAAACCTGGTCACCTGTGGGGAATACTCAACAGCTTCTCCTTGACCTCAGAATAAAAATTCCTTTGACAATATGGGAAGGAGCATTCAGGTAGCAGATACCTACTTGTCACAGTTGCACAATGTGGTTAATTCTATGATTGTACCTTCCTGACTCTGCAGGTAATGAATGGTCCCACAGTTTCTTCTTAAAAGACTTTTGCTAAAATTATTTACATAGGGGTTTCATTAGTGATTTAAAAACTAGAGTCCCCAAGGGCCTTTTTATTTATTTACCTAGTTGATCCCCTAGTATCTGTTGCAGATTAAACAAATAAAACAGAGATCATTGGTTCTTAGTGTTTCATTTAGAGGGAAACTTGTCTCCTTTCCAGATTGTATGTGTCTTGTCTTTGATGCAAACAAAGGCAGGTCTTGATGTTCCCTTACCTTTACAGTCCCTGACCTCCTTTCTGCTATGTAGAGCAAATGGAAACATGTCCTACTTTTGAAATGGACAGGCTCTTTGATGAGACATCATTTTAGAGCTGGAGGGTGGGAGAGCAAGTTGGCTCAGGAATCTTGGATGTCTGAAGATATGGGAGAGCTGTGGCAAAGCCTGCACTTGGTTGTGAGTGTGAGGGTGGGGTGCACAAGACAAAGTTTTCTCAGAAGTGCCCATGTGCTTCTCCACTAACATGTCATCTCTAAGCTTTGTGTCACACCAGAGTTAAAGTGACAACTGAGAAAATGAAGGACAGTCAGAAAAGTAAGTATGAGAATGATTTATCACATCATGTTTTCCCTTGTAGGGGCTGTGGTTATAGAACATATGTTGTTCTTTCCCTCATATCTAGGCACAGGGAATTGAGATCTGTCTCTCTCCCTGCTCCCAAATCCCAAACTTAGAAAATGACTGGATTTTTCAGTGAGGGGAATCAGCATACATAAGACGTGCTGCTTCTTCTGGTCACCTAATCTTCACATTTTCCCCTTGGATGAGAGTTGCTTTGTGGGAGCCAGCTTTTATGTATGGGGATTACATGACCTTCTATCAAGTGTACAGGAGATCTCTAATTCCCAAACTTCTTTTCCATGCTTACACTATATTCTTCCTAAAGTTCAATTCAATTCAACAAACATTTATTAAGGGCTTACGTTGTGTGAAGTACTCTGCATTTAGGAGCTGGAGTTGCAAAGATTCAAAAAAAGATAATCCCTACTCACAAGGAACTTACATTATGGCATAGGGGATGTAGTTGACATAAACCAGGTTTTCTTAGCCTTTTTTACATCATGTCCTCTTTTGGTGGTCTGGTGCAGCCCATGAATCCCTTCTTAGAATTATGTTTTTAAATGCATAAAATAAAATACACAGGATAACAAAGGAAACTAATGATATTGAAATAGTTATCAAAATATTTAAAAAACACACACAGACACACATTCATGGTCCCAGATTAAAAACTCCTGTCACACATATGTTCCTTGTGTGAGAATAGAGAATAGAATAGTTCCTCGTGGATACAGATTTAAAAAAAAATCTTTGCATTAACAATACATGATAGAGTGTATTGGAGTCAAAGAAGAAATTCCGTGAAAGTCCTCTTGGAAAATAAGAGGTGAGAGGACACCTGCCTTAAGCCATGAAGAGACAGATGACTTTATGAGTGAAAGGAGTTGGCAAATGGTATGCTAAGTTTGGGAAATGGTTAGAAGCCTAGATTAGCTGGAACACAGATGGGGAAAGGGAACAAATATGAAACAATTTGGAAAAACAGGCTGGACCCAGATTGTGGAAGGTCTTCAATTGCAGCCCAAGGAATTTGTAGTTGGTGCTGTAGGAAGTAGTGAGACACAGAAAATTTTTGAGAAGTAAAATATCATGGTAAACACTGCATTAGAAAGATTTATTTTAGCAGTTATATGATGGATGGAAGGAAAGGGAGAGACTTGACAAGATCAGTTGGTGGGCTATTTCAATTCAAGGGGAAAAAATTATTCTTCTGGGGAAAGGGTTCTTAAGCTGGGATCCATAAGATATCTGTGCATCTGTGAACTTGGATGGGAAAAATTCCATCTTTGTTTTCTAACTGACAGTAAGCATTATCTTTAGTTATTTTAAGACATTATTCTAATAGGTTGCATAGGCTTTACCAGCCTCAGATGGGTGTATGTCACAAAAAAGCTTAAGAATCCCTAGTCTAAGAGGTAACTAAAGAGAAGAGAATGGATACAGGAGAAGCCATATGGATAGAATCAAGAGGGTTGAGCAAATGATTGACTTGGGTTGGAGGAAGTGAAAGAGAAGTCAAAGATTATTTTGAGGTTCTGAAATAAGGATCATGGTGCCATTGACAGGAGGAGGAGCAGGTTTATTGAGGATCAATGTTGAGTTCAGGTTTGGGCATGTTGAGGGTGAGGTGCAAATGTCCCTTATTGGAAGTATGGAATTGAAGAGTCCAGAAAGCTCTTCCCTTACAATTCAAATACTCCTGAGAGGATTACCAGAGCATTGGAAGGTGCGGACATGATTTCAGTGGAGATGCACAGGTTATAGGACATTGAGGGAATGGGAATGTTGATGATGGAGAAGGGAACTGTGGAGTTTGGCACACCAGCTTGGGAAGATAGAGCTGGGAAATAAGAGGACCCTTGATTTCTTGGGGGTAGGCATTGCAAAAAGGAGATTACTTATGGCCAGCCCATAAGTTTTATTGGTTGGGCATTCCGTATCTGAGCGTTGAGTACCTGACCTCTCCAATAATCAGAGATTTCACAAACTGAGGTCAGTGTCCCTGACCTTTGATATTGTCTGTAAACACTTAACAATATAACTCAAGCACATTTGGGAACTTGCAACAAACTTGTTAGTGGAGAGACAATATTGTTCTTTCTCTTGTCTCAGCAAAAACTCTCTCAAGGGCTCATTGGGGGAAATGTTTTAAAATGATCAAGTACAATCCATTTTCTTAACTAATTGAGGTCTCCTGAGAGGAGCTTATTTCCAGCATATGGAGGGACTATGAAATCCAAGTAGAACACAATTATAGATGGACATATTCTAGTGTTTGAAAATATTTGGATAGCTGGCAATTTAATTAACTAGTAATTTTTGAGGAACAACTAGGCTTGCTTGTTCCCCAAGCAGAGTATTGGAATGTGAGGCATCTGACTTTAAAAACCTCTTGGAAAAAGAAAATTCTGAGTTTTATCAGCAGACATCCAAAACCTTTGATGAAACAAACCACCAGAATAACTTTCTCTGCCCTAAAACAGAAGGCAAAGAAATTTAATTTATTAAATGAAATACTTTATGGAAAGTGCCATTTGAGCCTATGTAAATGTCAGTTATTGTTATTTGCATGTTTTCATAGTCTTTGTTTCCTTGGTGAATTTGGAGCATACTTAGTTTTCATATAAGATAAGGAAAGTGCTAGCAAAGACGAGATAGCTATTAGTCTTTATTCTAGTAAGTGTAATGGATGGAAATAGCAGAGAGATAAATTTTAGCACAATCTAATAAATCTGCCTAGGCATCAGAAGTGTCAAAAACCCACAGAATGCCAGGTGTGATGGTACCTGCCTGTAATCTCTGCTGCTGGAGGTGGCTGAGGCCAGTGGACTGCTTGAGGCTCATGTCATGAGTTATGAGCTAAAGTGAGGCTAGAGTCAATTGGGTGTCCTCACTAAGTCTGGCCTAGTATGATGAGCCCCCAAGAGCAAGGAGGACACCAGGCTGCTTGAGGAGAAATCACCTAGGTCAGAATGGAAACAGAGTAGTTCAAAGCTTCTCTTGATCGGAAACAGAGCAGATTCAAAGGCTACATGTTGATCAGCCCTGGAATAGGGAATCCATGAGAGGTGGTGGTGATTTTAGCCTGGGTGAGATAGGAAGACTCATTAAACAAACAAACAAACAAACAAAGAAACCCAAACCACAAATTCACTGAACCATGGAATTCAGAGTAGGAAGCAGAGTTGTTTTGGAAAGAGAGATTTAAATGACTTTTTAATAATGATTATGCTTTCAGTAGAAATGCTTCATCATAGGGCTTTCAGAAATATTGATATGTGGGATTAGTAAAATGTGAGAATCAGAGACATGCACATATGCTTTAATAGAGCTGATGATAACCCACCAGCACAGGAGCAAATAGTAAATCACTCCAACAGAGTAATTGATAAGCACATGGTCAGAATGTTATTCAGCAAAACAGTCCACTCCAGAGGGCCATGGGACAATGGAAACAGACAGGTCCTTTCTGCTTTCTCCTTGACACTCCTTCTTCCCTCTTTCCTATATATAGCCTTAGAACATTAATGAGAAAGCCTTAATGATTCCTAAATGAGGAGGGAAAATGTCATGTGAATATGACCTCAGAGGAGTACAAAACCTGGAGTCACTTATCCAAGAACAGCCTTTCTTAAGAGCATGGCATTCATACTTTGGTCCTAAGAACCATAATGAGGGCTAGGTTCTGAGAGGGTTCAGACAGCAGGGTTTTGTTTTACTAATGTGGGTCAAAGAATTTGTTTCTATTTGCAATCAGACATACGTATTATCCAAATTCTACAAAGTACAAAAGAGATCCATCTTTTTTATACAACAAACTCAAATGTATATCTGTCTGCATCAGTGATAAGAATAGTTCCACACGTTTCGTTATCTAGTACAGAAAAATAATGCTCCATGAGGTAAAGCTGTCTCAGTCCTCTTTCTCCTTATCAGAGAAATACACCACCAAGCATTTAACTATAATGGATACTCAATCATAGAGTTACTGGAGTATGCCAGTAAACATGTAATAATCTCTGGAGAATGATACACTTCTTCTTCGTCTTCTTTTTTTTTTTGGCGGGGCAATTAGGGTTAAGTGACTTCCCCAGGATAACACAGCTTGTAAGAGTCAAGTGTCTGAGGCTGGATTTGAGGTCCTCCTGACTCCAAGGCTGGTGCTGTATCCACTCTGCTACCTAGCTGCCCCAACTTGATATACTTTTAAGTTTAAACTGCATTAATAATATTTTCTTCATCACTTTCTTCAATCTAGGCAGTAAACAATTCAATAAACCAAACCCTGATTTGTAGTGTTTGCAGATTTCTGAGGTATAAATAAATGTTCACACTGCAAATTAAATTGACTCCCTCCTGGTAGGAAGGGAAATCAGAGGTCATCCAGTTCAATGTATGTCTAAATAGCAATCTCTTCTATAACAGCCCCAACATGTCCTGATTCCCCTTCTAGGAAAATTGGAACAGAATATTTGAAGAAGCAGTCCACTTTGGGGTACCTCTAATTGATGGGAAGAAGGAGTGACTGTCTACTTCTCAATGGCTCTAGGTCACAAGAAGTGGACTGCGCTGTCTCAGGAGGCAGTTCGATTCTCACCACTGAAGAGAAGGGTAGGTAAACACTTGTCAGAGAGGCTCTAATAAGAATTCCTGAGGGACAGCTGGGTGGCACAGTGGATAGAGCACAGGCCCTGAAGTCAGGAGGACCTGAGTTCAAATCCAGCCTCAGACCAAATACATGACAATTACTATCTGGGCAAGTCACTTAATCCCAATTGCCTAAATTAAAAAAAAATTCCTATTCAGGTGTGCCTCAGAATACATGAAATGTATGCATTCTTCCAAAACTGAAATTGTGTGACTCTGGAAAAAATGCCTTGCCTTTTCCCTGGTATACAACTTAAAGGAGCAATACTAAAATTGAAATTATTAAAAAATATAAGTGAGCAAATAGCTTCCTTTTTCTTCTTCACTCATTTTACTAATTTGTCACCCTCTAGTCCTGTTTCAATTTTTTCTTTACTACATACAGGTCAACCAGAAGTCATAAGTCAGAGATGCAAAACCACACAAGGATAACATTATTCATCCTAAGGAGACTGACAGATGACCCACAGCTGCAGATCCTGATCTTCATTTTTCTGTTTCTCTGCTATATGCTGAGTGTAATTGGCAATCTCACCATCATTACCCTCACCTTGTTGGATCCCCACCTTAAGACCCCCATGTATTTTTTCCTTCAAAATCTTTCCTTCTTAGAATTCTCAATCACAAATACTTACATTCCTAAATATCTCTACAGCATGTCAACTGGGGACAATACCATTTCCTGAAATGCTTGCTTCACCCAAATGTTTTTTATCACCCTTTTTGGGGCAACAGATTTTTTCCTTTTGGCCATTATGTCCTATGACTGCTATGTGGCCATCTGCAAACCCTTGCATTACACAAGCATCATGAACAACAGAGTCTGTAACCAGCTCCTCTTGGGTTGTTTTCTGACTGCTCTGATGATCCTACTTCCACTGCTTAGCCTCGCTCTCCAGTTTGAATTCTGTGACTCCAATGTCATTGACCATTTTGGCTGTGATGCATTTCCCCTGCTGGACATTGTGTGCTCAGACACAACACTCATAGAAAAGATGGTTCTCTTCACTGCTGTGTTTACACTCATTATCACCTTACTCGTAGTGTTTCCGTCCTATGGATACATCATCAGGACCATTCTGGGATTCCCATCAATGCAGCAAAGGACAAAGGCCCTTTCCACCTGCTCTTCCCACATCATCGTTGTCTCTATGTCTTATGGCAGCTGCATCTTCCAATACATCAAACTGTCCACTAATGATGGAGTGACTTTGAATAAGGTGGTAGCCATGCTCACAATTTCTTTTATTCCCAGTGTAGAACCTTTTATATATACTTTAAGGAATAAACAAGTGATACAAGCTTTTAAGGACTCAGTGAAAAGGATGACATTCTTCTTTAAGCAGTAAGAGACTACTGAGATTGATGTGGCAAATGGTCCAGGAGAACCTGAGTAGCCTTTAATTATCTGTCCTTAATTCAGTACTTTGTTTCATTGCTAATTGTTGTTGATATACAGTGTGACATCCTGGATAGAAGACTAGTCCTGGAGTCAGGAACACCTAGGCTTCAGTCTTGTCTCTAATGTACTAGATGTAGAGGTATGTCAGTCACGTAACCTTTCAGGGCCTCAGGCAACTGTATAATGCTGTAAGTTACTTATTTGAAAAATTATTTTATTTTCGATTTATGGAATAAGACAAGCATTTTCACAACACAATATAATAAAAAGATGATTGCACATGAAACTGGAAATCTATTATATACAACTTGCTATTCCTTTTAAATTTATAATAAAGTTACTATGCATATATTCTTTTTTGCACTTCTTTTCTTCCCTTCCCCCATCCCACCCTAGAGATGGCTACCACTAGACACACACACACACACACACACACACACACACACACACACAGATAGAGATAGATAGATATAATCTATACAGACTTCTATTTATCAGTTTTTCATCTGGATGCAGATAATGTCTTCATATTTTTAATTTTTAATTTGTGTATTTATAGTAATCAAAGTTACTTAGTACCTCAAAGACATTCTCAAAACAATATTGCTGTTACTGTATACAATGTTCTCTTGGTTCTGCTCACTTTGCTCTCCACCATTTCATTCAAGTTTTTCCATGCCTTTCTAAGATCATTGTAGTTTTCCATCACAACCATACACCACAACTTGTTCAGCCATTCCCCAATTGATGGGGATGGCTGCAGTTTCCAGTTCTTTGCCACCACAAAGAGAACTGCTATAAATATCCCATTCCCATTCAAATTTATAATTGATATTTGTGAATTTTCCTCCATCTTATTTTTACTCACTCTTTTCTTTCTCAGCCTCTCTTTTTACCCTATCCCTGTTGCTTTATTTTCTCCCCCCACCCTTCCACTCCCTATAGTACCCACCCCTCCAAAATCTGAATATACATACCCCTCTAAAAATCCCTCTCCCAACCTATCCCTCAGGTTTTTCACCTTTCTACATGTTCAGAAGACTTCTATACCCTTTTAAATGTACATGTAGTTTCCTCTTCAACTCAGAGGAGAGTAAGGCTCCAATGTTACCAGCTCTCCACCCCCACTTGTTTTCTCTGTATTAGTTTTTCCTTTCATGTCCCATTTTGATAATATAATTCCTCCTTTTTACCATTTCCTACCCAATTTTGTTTTT
This sequence comes from Vombatus ursinus, assembly GCF_900497805.2. Classification (NCBI taxonomy): domain Eukaryota; kingdom Metazoa; phylum Chordata; class Mammalia; order Diprotodontia; family Vombatidae; genus Vombatus; species Vombatus ursinus. The sequence continues at coordinate 119,229 of NW_020944982.1, read as the reverse complement.
TAGAATCACTCCATCATACACAACTCAGCCCCAAACTTTCTTTTAAACTACCTTAATGATGACAGTTTAAAGAGTACTGATAACATTTTCATATATATATATATATATATATATATATACACACATATATACATACTCACATATACACTCACATACACACACATATAGAGAGATACACACATATGTATGTATAAAACAGTTTGGCTTGATGAGTACCTTATAATTAGTCTTTAATGTTTTCCTTATGGGTTTTCCTTCTGGATCTTTTATATTAAATTTTTCATTGAGTTCTGTCCTTTTTTTTTTTTTTTTTTTTTTTTACAAATACTTGAAAGTCTTTCAGTTTGTCAAATGCCCATTCTTTTTCCCATTCAGGATTATACTCAACTTTGCTGGGTAAGTTATTGTGGATCCAATCCCAGCTTTTTCAGTCTTTGAAATATAATGTTCTAAAACCTATGATCTTTTAGAGTAGAAACTGTTAGGTCTTGTGAAATCCCAAATGTCTTTCCCCAGTATTTAAATTGTTTTCTTCTTGTTGCTTGTAATATTTTCTCCTTAACTGAGAGTATTGAAACTTGGCTATGACATTTCTGTAAGTAGACTGTTTTTCTGCTTCTGCTTTACCTTCTTGTTCTGGAACTTCAGGGCAATTTTCCTTAAAAATTTCTTGTAATATTTTATCCAGATTCTTTTTTTGATCATAACTTTCAGGTAGTCTAACAATTCTTATATGGTGTCTCCTCAGTCTGTTCTCCAAATCGGTATTTTTTCTAATGAGATGTTTCAGATTCTCTTTTTTTCCCCCCAGTTTTATTATATCTTGGTGTCTTTAACATCATTTGATTTTTCTTGCCCAATTCTAGTTTTCAAGCAGTTATTTTCTTCCTTAGGATTTTGTTTCTTTTTCCAATTGGTTAACTTTTTTTCCCATAATTTTCTTGGATTGCTTTTATTTTTTCCCTATTTTTTCTTCTGTCTTTCTTACTTGATTTGTAATGCTTTTTGAGCTTGTGACCATTTGATATTGCTCTTTGGGGATAGGAGTGGCTTTTTTTTTAAACTCAAATTTCCAATTTAATGGAGGAAGTTTCTCCAAGAGGAATCCTCTTTACCAGAGGCATCAAACTTGTGGCCCCTTCCAAATGTTTCCTGAACCAGATTAAAATGTAATTGAGCAAAGTTTAACAAAAATAAAAGAAAACATAAATAATGTTGATTTGTGGTTTTCTAAGTCAATATGCAGCCAGCAAAGATGCAGTTTCTATTTGAGTTTGACAACATTACCCTACCCTGATGAAATCACAGGTCTCTCTGCTTCCTCTGGGCCTCAAATCTGTTACACACAATCTAGTCATTTTAACCTCACAACTCCTTTCCTCTTATAGGCAGAACTACCAAGCATAAATGTTCTCTTTTATTCTCCTAAGCTGAATTCCACTTGCAGTCTGAGATCACTTCTTGTTCCCAGCAGGACATACAGAACAAGCTCCTAGTTGAGACAGTCATCAATCCTAGTGAATTGTAAGACTGTGCAATTCTTCTAGCCCCTCTAGCCCTGTATAATGTTGCCCTTGTGCTCCTGATAGTACACTGATTTCTTTCTGGATTCTGCCTGTTATTTTTCCATTTCCTTGTCCCAGTCCCTCACTCATGTTTCCTACTTCCCATTCCTATGTTCCTTATCTCTACTGCCTAATTAAACAACTAAATAGGTTCCTTATTTTCTTCTTGGACTGAAGTATAGCAGAGATGAGGCTAGTATTTCAAAAACTTGCTTGTAGAATGGGATTTAAAGGGTCCCAATGGACTCTGTGGGCACCTCCATAAGGAAAAAGAATGCCAGGAAAGATATTTTAAAATCTCTTTCAGGGTTCAAATTTACTTTCTGACTTTACTCATCTAATTTTCCAATCTCTTGCTTGACTCTGCTCTTTTTTTTTTTTTTTTGGCAATTGGGGTTAAGTGACTTGCCCAGGGTCACACAGCTAGTGAGTATCAAGTGTTTGGTCTGAGGCCAGATTTGAACTCAGGTCCTCCTGACTTCAGGGTCAGTGCTCTATCCACTGAGCCACCTAGTTGTCCCTTGACTCTGTTCTTTGTTGCTGGGAAATGACTCCATTTTGACTGTGACTCAATCCCAGGCCCCAGGTCTACTGTGACCAAGGTACATCTCACCTGTGTTCTGCTTTTTCTGACTTACTGCATATCCAGCCTTTGATATGACTCTTTTCAGCCTGTCCTTTCCTGGTGAATTTGGTCCTTTTTTTGCTACTCAATGGTGAGATTGAAAGTACACTATACCTCACCTCATAATTGCCCTTATTGGGACCATCATGAACCTTGTCCTCCAGGTGGTGATGGACATCCTTGGTTAAATGAGCTGGAGAAGGTAATGGCAAACCATGCCAGTATCTTTGCCAAGAAAACCTCACACGGGGTCACAGAGAATCAGACAGGACTGAATAACAACAACAAAGTAACACAAATCAGTCACAGTTTCTGGGTGGCCTTAGAAGTCTACCTCTGATAATTTCTTTCACCTTTAGAAGCCCATCTCTGCTCTTTGAATCACTGGCATTTGGCCCAGTTGTGCCTGCTGAATTCCCAAAGATTACCCCTGAATTTCTCTAGATGTTAAAATTGACCCCTGAGTCTTCCAAGTCACAGAAGCTTGCTGGTGTTTCCTGAGAAACACCTAAATCTGTCCCAGTTCTTTGGTCAACACCTCAAAATTCGGCTCCAGTTGCTTCACTATTGATACAGCTATTTCCCCTGCCCCCCACTCCCCTATCCTACTCTTATCACTGAGTTCAATTTCAGTCATTACCTAGGAGGTTAAATTCCATCTGTTCTGAGTTAAAGGAAAGGTGCCACCTGAATGAAGAAAATAGATCCAAACTGGTTCATCTGAATTTTGAAAGCCACAGCCAACTGTTCTCCCCTAAAACGGGAGAAAGTTTTACCTTCTGTGTCAGTGGAAGAAGCACACTGTGCCTTTGGAAGAAAAACTCTCCCCTAGAAAGATTAAACCTGCACGAGGTGAGCGCCTCCATGAAGAAAATGCATGTGGGGAAATGTCTCTAAGTCTCTTACCAATGGAATAATCGTTTAGGCACAGTTTGGACAATCTGTCTCCTGATGTGGGGCTAAGTCACTAAAGACCCTGGAAATTGTCTTTTTTTTTTTCCTCCAAGGTCTCTCTTTTTATTTATTCATTTTTATTTTTTGCTTTGCAAACCTACCTTTTTAAAAGCATTTTAATTTTCCCCCAGTTGTATGTAAAAACGATTTTTAACATTTGTTTTTGAAACTTTTGAGTTCCAGATTCTCTCCCTTCACCCCTCTCATAGAAAAGGCAAGTGATTCAATATAGGTTATACATCTGTAGTCATGCAAAAACATTTCCATAATAGTCATGTTGTGAAAGAAAATATGGACAAAAATACTCAAGAAAAATAAAGTCAAAAAAAGTTGCTTCAATCTCTATTCAGATACCATTAGTGGACTAACATTTTTTCATCCTAAGTCCTTCAGAGTTGTCTTGGATCCTTGTATTGCTGAGAAGAGTTAAGTCATTCGCAGCTGATCACCTTACAATATTGCTGTTACTTTGTACGTAGTACATTTCACTTTGTAACAGCTCATGAAAGTCTTTTCAGGTTTTTCTGAGAGCATCTTGCTCATTGTTTCTTGTAAGTACAATAGCATTCCACCACTATCACACACCACAATTTGTTCAGCCATTCCTCAAATGAAGAGCATCCCCTGAATTTCAAATTCTTTGCCTCCAGAAAAGAGCTGCTATAAATATTTTTGTACATATACATCTTTTTCCTTTTTTTTTGGTCTCTTTTGGGGTATACTACAAGTAGTGGTATTGCTAGGTCAAAGTGCATGCATGGTTTTATAGCCCTTTGGGCATAGTTCCACATTACTCCACAGAATGGTTGAATCATTTCACAACTCCAACAACTTAATGTTTCATTTTCCACACATCTCCTCCAACATTTGTCATTTACCTTTTCTGACCTATTAGCCAATCTAATAAGTATGAGATAGTACCTCAGAGTTGTTTTAATTTGCATTTCTCCAATTAATAGTGAGAGCATTTTTTTATATGGCTATTGACAACTTTGATTACTTCATCTGAAAACTGACCATATCTTTTGATCACTTATCACTTGGGGAATTGCTCTTATCTATAAATTTGAATCAGTTCTCTATATGTTTGAGAAACAAAGCCTTTATCAGAGAAACTGGCTTCAAAATTTTTTTCCCCCACAATTACTGTTGCTAACTATATTTTCCTCCATTCAACTCTCCCCCCATTCACTCTATTCTCTCTTTTTATCCTGTCCCTCCTCAAAAGTGTATTGCTTCTGAGTACCCCTCCCCCAATCTACCCTCCCTTCCATCACTCTCCCCTTCTCTTATCCCCTCACCCTCCTTTCCTATAAGATAAGATAGATTTCTATACCCAATTGAGTGTGTATGTTATTCCCTCTTTGAGCCAATTCTGATGAGGGTAAGGTTCACTCACTCCATCTCACCTTCCCCCTCTTTACCTCCACTGTAAAAAAATTTTTCTTGCCTCTTTTCTGAGAGATAATTTACCCCACTCTACATTTCCTTTTCCATTTCTTACAGTACATTCCTCTCTCACCCATTAATTTTGTTTTTTTTAGATATCATCCCTTCACATTAAACTCACACCTGTGCATGCTTTTTATATATCTATTCCTTCTATCTGCCCTAATAAACAAAACAGTCCCTCCTCTCCAGGAACTTATATTCTATAAGGAAGCTGAGAATGGGAGAGAGGAATCAGGGTGGCCAGTGTCAGAGCATGCTACGGAACAGAGAGGTCAAAGACAGCTACATACAGCCACAACAGTCCCAAGTCTGGCTCAAACCAGATTAAAATGTAATTGAGAAATATTTAACAAGTAAATAAAACAATACAATAGATAATGTTAACATGTGGTTTTCTAGAAGATGTCCTTATGTGCTTTAGTGGGCTTCATTTCTATTTGAGTTTGACACCACTGGTATAGAAATTCCAGAGAATCAGGAGTGAAGACTGGAGAGGAGTGAAGACATGGTTGGCCTAGGCATCTTCCTTAAAATGGAGGTTCTGGGAGGTATCAACTCATCCAAAGGAGAGGTCCCAGGGACAGAGGGGACTTTTGTTGTAACAAGTAGTCCAGAGGTAGAATGAGCTTCCAAGGTGAAGAGGTTTCTTTGGCACAGTAGAGAAAGTCCTATTTAGAGTTAAGAGTATAAACTGGAAATTTAGATTTAGTCAAATGATTTAAAATTTCTGAGTCTCAGTTTCATCATCTGTAGAATTGGGATAACACTTAAAACTATGTTTTTCATAGGTTTACTGTGAGGAAAATACTTTAATGGCATGCACATGTGACTTGCCATTATTAATATATAGTCATTTTGAATTAGTCCCTTGTTTGAGGGTAGCCAAACCCACTGTGACAACAACTATCCTTCCAGATAGGTGGTGTAGTGGATAAAGCACTGGGACTCGAGTCTGGAAGATCTGAGTTCAAATCCAGTCCCTGACACTTACTAGCTGTGTGACTCTAGGCCAGTCACTAAACCTCTGTTTGCTTCAGTTCCTTATCTTTGAAAATGGGACACCCTGGAGAAGGAAATGGCAAACCACCTTAGTATCTTTTCCAAGAAAACCCCATGAGCAAGTCCATGGGATCATGAAGAGTTGGACAAAACTTGAAAGGCTGAACAATAATTCTTGTCTTATATAGTTATATGTTATTTTCCAATAAAGTTGGATACATTTATAGTTTATTTTTATATGACTCTAACATTTATGGTTTCTAGCTTTTCGTCATACCCTCAACTTGTTGGGTATGGGGTAAGACCACAGAGTTGTAATAATGTTCATCATTTATTATAGATTTAGCAGTAAGTTTTTCTGGATCTTTTGCATTTCTTTTTCTCCATCTAGGATTTGTACTAAGAATTTCAGAATTTGGTTCCTTTCTTGGTTTCTGCAGACTGAGTAAAGGACTGCTCAATTCTGCTATGAAAGCAGTGAGCCTAAATAGATATCTAATAAAGGATAGACTTTCACCCCACGGGAAATGCAAAACCCAATGGGTTCAACCCCTGAACCCTTCAATAAGCAAGATAACGCTCCTTTCTCCAGGTGTTTCCATTCCCCAGGGAAGGGAAACATCCTTGAGGAGTATACAGATTCCTCATCCTCCAGAGGCCTCATCATTATGAGATTAAAGACCAACTCATCTGCTTTGGTTTTCTGTATCAATTGTTGTCACATTTCTCTTAGGATTCCATAGTATATAGTACACATTTTACTAATCAAGTACTCTGTACCAGTTGTACCACTGAAGATGCTCTTGTTTTCCCCCAGGTGCTTCATTATTTTCAATCACCAGTTGCTTAACATTCCTTAAACTTTGTTAAGATAGGAAGACCTACCTTCAAATCCTGCCTTAGAATTTTACTATGTGACTCTGAAGTGGAAGCATATAAAGCCCCATTCTCCATTTTTTCTTCCCACCTCAAGATTCTGCATCCACTTTTAAAAATATTAAGAAACATTTTACAAGTATCCTTGTTTGAAGTCTTTGGACTAATAAGAAAGAAGAACTCTGCTCAGTCTTTTTCTATCTATTAATTCCAAAATGAGACCCTCTTCCCATTTCTCAGATTAGCCCAGGGAGGCCTCCCTCATGAATTAATTAGGGTGGTGTCTGGGCAAAGACAAAGGAAAGGGGCTCTTCACTGATCAACCTTGCCTGGATTAGGGCTATGATTCACTTTGGTAGAGCAGTCTCTTTTTCCATGACTTGAATGGAGGGGTCATAGAGGGACTGAGGGGTTTTAGGAAAATGGTTTTCCAAGATTGAGTGACTTTTTTTTTTGGATAGATGAACTAAAGTGTTTACTTTAGCTTTACCCTGAGTTGTGTAATTGTTTTGTCATATAGTGAAATTTTCTTTTTTGAATTTGCAATGACGTAAATATTACTCCAAAATGTCTTGCATTAGAGAGCAATGTTTCAGTGCATGAGAAGACTCTTTTTGTCACTTAGTTTTCTAAGAAGACCAATGCTTGGCTGAAAACAATGATAAATTAATTTTTTGGTGTGCCTAAAATTGTGCCTACAAGGTGGATAAAATATTATTTTTTCTTCCATGTTGTGTAAATCACTTAATCTTCATCAACTTTAGTTGGCTAGTTGGTAAAATAAGACCCATAGTAATACCTACTTCACAAGGTGGTTGTGAGGATCAAATAAGATGATTTATGGAAAGCGCTTCGTAAAAATTAGAATACTATCTAAAAATTTCTTATTATCACTCCTTGTCTGAACAGAATTTGCAGTTGTTTTTGCCTAGTGTCAGCTCCCACACACTTTTCTGTCTTTGCCTAGCCAGAGTCCATCTGATCTCATTTACTTCTGACCCCCTTTGTTAGAAAATAACTTCAGTATTTTCTCTCATTGACCAGTTCCATTTAAATACATTTTATTGAATGTCTGGTATGCATAAAGAACTTAGCTGCATGTTCAGGGCATCCTGAAAGTGGATAATAAATAAACCTGCCCCCCAGGAGCTTCTAATTTTGTTATGAAGGGAGGATAGGCACATAGATAATTATAGTGCAAATCTGAACAAAAAAGAATACATAAATGCATAGGAGAACTATAATTAAGGTGTTCCAGGATCTCTGAGGAGAGGTTGATGCTTCAACCTGATAGTGATAGGGAAATGGTGATGAAAATCAGTTAGGATATCATGAGAGAGAATGGACTAGGAGGTTGATTAATCAGTCAGCAAAGATAAGGCAAGATAGGATCAGTGATAGTGGAAAGGAAATTTAAACATAGAGGAGATAATCTAGGCAAGAAATGTTATAACTGGTACGGGCACTGGCAATAAAAAAGGAATTTATTTTGGTGCAAAGTAATTGGGCTCCATGACTTCTAAAGAACTTTCTAATTGGGAATCTTTGGATTCTATGATTTTGTCATTTGCAGCTTTCCTATTGCTATGTTATGTCAAAGCAGGAATTAAGTCTGGGAGGGTGGGTGTACCTGAATCTGTAGGTAGAGGGAGAAGTTTCCCTGGGGAGGGAGGTGAGTGAGGTGTCAGAAAGAAGGGCAGAACCTAAGAAGAGAGAAGCAAAAAACAAATTAACAAACCTCTGTCTCTTTGTCTCTCTCTGTCTCACTCTGTGTCTCTCTGTGTTTCTCTTTCTGTCTCTGTCTCTGTCTCTCTCTGTCTCTATCTCTCTCTCTATCTCTCTGTCACTCTCTGTCTCCTTTTCTCCCAGAATGGGGAAAATAGGTTGGAAAGTTAAACAGTCTAACTCATAGCTAAGGGATGATTATCAAGGAAAATAGCAAAGAATTGCAAGATCTTGGAAAGCTTTCTCCTTTGGTGTCTTGATCTCAGTAGCCTCTTACTGCTTGGAGAGAAACACAATCCTTTTAACTAAATCCTTAAAGGCTTGTACAAGCCTTATTCCTCAGAGTGTAAATAAAGGGGTTCATTACTGGAGTGACAGATGTTGTTAGTACTGACACCACCTTGTTCAAAGCCACTCCTTCCTTTGCAGAAGGTTTCATGTACATGAAGATGAAGCTTCCCTAAGTGATGGAGACAACAATCATGTGGGAGGAACAGGTGGAAAAGGCCTTTTGTCATTGCTGGGCAGAAGGGAATCTGAGAACCGTCCTTATAATGTAGGCATAGGACCAAACCACGATGAGTAAGGTGATGATAAGTGTCAACACAGCAAAAATTAAAACCATCCTCTCTATGAATTCTATGTCTGAGCTCACAATCTTCAGCAGGGGAAATGCATCACCGCCAAAATGATCAATGGCATTGGAATCACAGAATTTCAACTGGAAGCACAGGCCATGTAGTGGAAGCATGATCATCAGGTCAGATAGCCAGGAACCCAGCAGGAGCTGGTTACAGACTTTGCTGTTCTTGATAGTTGTGTACTACAGAGGTTTGCAAATGGCCACATAGCAGTCATAAGACCTAGTGGCCAGAAGAAAGAACTCTGCTGTCCCCAAAAAGATGATAAAATAATTGGGTGAAGCCAGCATCACGGGAAATGGTATTGTCCCCAGTTCATATGCTATAGAGGTACCTGGGAAACAGGCAGTAGTAAATGAGATTTCTAAGAAGGAGAAGTTTCTCAGAAAAAAATACATGGGTGTTTTCAGGTGGGGATTCACCAAGGTGAGGATGATGATGGTCAGGTTCCCAATTACACTCAATATATAGTTGAGAAATAGAAAGATAAAAAGTGAAACTTGTAGCTGTGGGTCATCTGTCAGTCCCTGTAGAATGAATAATGTAATCCCTGTGTGATTTCTCATCCTCTCCTTTTGAATTCTGATGGACCTGCACAGAGAGTAGAGAGGGAGAGGTTCAGCCTGAAGACAAGGATGGAAACAGAATAATAGTCATAAGAGTCAGGAAGAAAGAAGAAGCAAGCAGCTCACATAAGTTTTGTCTTAAATATGTTCACCTCATTATATTCCACTTTTTTCCAGTTTCTAACAGGATTGATTTTTTTCTATGTGTCTTTAGAATTAACATTTTTTTTTGCCCTTTCAAACACAATCTACTGTCAAAATATTCTATTCTTCTCTCAAAACCCTTCCCTTCCCCTTTCCCTTAGCCACATCCAAGAGAATTGAACTTGGAGTCAAGAGACCTAGTTTCTAATCCTGGAGGGGACATCTACTGGTTCTATAATATGAGTGACTCTGAACCCACATTTCCTTGTCTATAAAATGGTGGTTGCAGTACCTGTACTGCTTACTGCACAGGGATGTTTTGGAAAAAAAAAATCTTTGTAAACCTTAAATGTGAGCTATTATCATTATTGGTGTTGTTACTCTGGGCTGATTGAAAACTACCTTCTATTTTCCTCAAATCATTACTTCACCTTTCCTTCTCTACTCCTCTATACATGACTTTTTTTTCTTAGTATCTTTTTCTAGTACACTCTTTGAAGTAAAATTTAGGAACCTCTGACCCAAGATGGTAAACAGGCTGTCCTTGAGAAATATTGTGGGGCTCTCCAGGATCCCTCTCCCTTCTATTCATGCTTCCAATTTCCTTTGTAATTCAGTTTGCCTGAGGTTTTCCTCTTACTGTCTCAAATATGTCCTGGCTGTGATCCTCTGTACAATTCCTTCATTTTTTATTTTTGTGAGTGACATGAGTCTCATTCTGCAGTAATCTACTTTCTGTACCTGTGATGTCTGAAAAGATGTGCACTGGAAATCAGAGTTTCAAATTCAGCCTCTGTTCTTAAAATTTTTTATCTTGGGCAAAGTTCTTCATTTGTTAGGGCCACAGTTTCTTCATGTGTTACATGAGTGGACTGTACTACTTTGTTTTCCAGTTTCTTTCCTGCTCTAAATCGCATAGTCCCATGTAAATGAGTTCACAATAAGATGTAATCAATGATTTCTCCTAAGGGGGTAATTTCATTTCAAGTGGTGATTGAGTTGTTACTTTCCTAAGAAAATCTCAAATTCTTTCTCCCTACAGAGATGTGATAAGATATTTCAGACTTTATTAAAAATGATCTAATATAATGTCCTACTCTTTTTAACTCAAATTCTTTGTTATATTACATTTGTTCTCTGTTTCTAGTATGCTTAAATGAGCTATTTCAGATAGATTTTTTTTTAAAAACAACTAACTCATGGTTGCATTCATTTTTAAACAATGGAATTTGTGTCACAGGAAGGAAATATCTTCACTTGTGAAATTTTTGGAAGTAGGTGGCACAGTGGCATTTCTGAAGGAAGTTTTGAGAAAAAGAGAAGCTTTTCTAACACTTCTCACATCAAAGAAGCAAGTGCATAATCCACTGTCAGTGCAGCTGTCTCTGTGACCCAACTCTAATGAGAGTATTAAATTCAAAAGTTTTCCTATTCCATGTAAAATGGGACATCTCGGAAATCATGGTTGAATATTTCTCTGAGATAGCCCTAGTAATTCCTAAAGATTTGGACATTATAAACAGGTGGGTCTGGTCATTGGGTTTTTGTAGGGAAGAAGGAAATAAACAACACAACTACTATGTGTCAGTCAGTGTGCTAAGTGCTTTATAAATATGATCTTATTTGGTTCTTTCAACAATCCTAGGAGGTAGGTGGGTTATTATCCTCTTTTCACAGTTGAGGAACCTGAGGCAGATAGAAGTTAAGTGATTTGTCCAAGGTGACCTGGTATTTGAATCTAGATTTAAATTTAGGACTTCCTGACTTCAGGCCCAGTGCTCTACCCATTGTGTCTCCTAAATCTTTTTTTTTTTTTTGGCTAGGCAATGGGGTTAAGTGAGTTGCCCAGGGCCACACAGCTAGTAAGTATTATGTGTCTGAGGCCTGATTTGACCTCAGGTCCTCTTAAATTCAGGGCTGGTACTCTATCCACTGTGCCACCTAGCTGCCTCCACCTAAATCTTTTGTGTGAGGGAAATAGCCATATAAATTTGATTGTGCTAGATCCAAAAGAAGGAAATTATGTGACCTAATAAATTGTTGCCATACTTACATTTCTGACAGTGCTTCATGACATCAGTGGCCAGAATAATCCTGAAAGTCCTTGCTGTGACTCAAAGCTGCAAATAGAGTGCAGCGAAATGATGGTAGCATGGTATGATTGGAAGGTCAAATTGATTTGAAAACTTCGAGCTATTACTAATGACTTGTGTGACATTAGATATATCACTTCACCTCTCTGATTTCCAAGTTCCTCACCTGCAAGTAATGAGGTTGGATTAGATGATCTCTAATGCTCTTTACAGGTTTACTTCACAGATCCTGACTGTAGACATTTTTGTTGAAATGATCTCTGGGCTCCAGGACATCACTTTACAGGAAACTGTTTATGTGATTCCCATTGACCAGAATGCCCAAAGCTCCTGGGCTAATCTCTCTCATAATTATCTCTAAATGATTATGAATTAGAGATCCTGTACCATTTTTAAAAGTCATCAATCTTGCCTTGAAGCTGAAAGGAAGCCTGGACTTCTGTAAGAGGGAGGTAATGTTATTAGCACTTGCTTCTGTATCCTTCAGATGAGAAGGTGTCACATGTCTGGGCAGGAAGATGAATTTCTTCTCATTTTATCTGCTCAGTCTCCAAAAGGCATTTGGGGAATTGAGTATACAAACAAAAGGTTCCTTGGGGATTAAGATTCAAAGTAAGTAATGAATCTACCATGTAATCACCATTATACAAAAACAACGTCCCTTTCCCCCACATCAACCCTAAAATGTAAATACACAGTGTTGTTGTTGGTGTCCATTGCCGCTGTTTATCCTTCCTTCTAAAAGAGGACCAGGACATCAGGGAGGTGATGTCATGACATCTAAGTGAATTGGAATTAAGTGAGGGAGGACTATGCAAAGTCACCAGCCTCACTTTGTCCTCAGGAGCCATCTGGGTCCAGTGACCAGATATGGATCAAGACAACTGGAGATGGTTCATCTAAGGTCTTTAAGAAGTCTCAGTTTGACTGAGGCAGTGCCAATTCAGTGATTAAGGCTCAATAAGACAAGAATGGGCTTAAAAAAGTAGATCTGGGAGGGGAAGACCCTCAGGGTTTCTGATCAAAATAGAAACATTCATTGTTTACATTCATTCTGAGCCAATTAGGGCCCAAACAATGACCAAGTAGGGCTTGGACTGTCACACATTGTTGTCCAATCAATGAAAGCCTGGCTGATTTGAAGTTAAGGCTAGTGTTTAAGAGAAAAAAAAAACAAAAACAAATTTCAGAGATTAAAATTTACATTCCCTTTGGGTAGAGCATTTGCAGGTAAGGGTGTGATACCCTATGTGGAGAGAGAAGAAAGATAGAAGGGAAGAAAGGAAAAAAGAAAGACAGCAAGCCATGTTGCCCAACTGGAAGTTTGGTCCCCAGTGGACTTTTCTACTCATAGATGTTGCTGTTTATCCTTGGTTCTCAAAGAGGACCACGATATCAGGGAGTTGATGGCATGACATGAAGGTGAATTGGATTTAAGTGAGGGAGGACTGTGCAAAGTCACCAGCCTCACTTTCTCATTGGGAGCTATCTGAGCCCAGTGGCCAGATATAAGAGTTGGTCTCCACAGAGACAGGAAAGTGCAGCCACAGTATCAAACAGAGTTGTCAAATAGTAGCATGGGGCAAGGCCCCTGACATCTTCTTGTTCCTTTTTATATCACCTAAGGGATCTAAGGGGGAGAAGCTATGGAGGGCTTCCTGAGGGATAGTAAGTTTTCATGGGATTTTCAATCATTTTATATCCCAGGGAACCCTGAGATCTTCTGTTCCTTTTTTCTGACTTTCTTTCCCAAGTTTACTTCCTTTATGTCACATCTAGACATTGATAGATTTTTAATCTCATTCATGGGACATTCCTTTCACTTACCTAGCCTGTAACTCATCTATGCCTCACCATCCTGTGTGATTTCTGTCTGTGTGATGCCATAAGTCCCCCAGGGAAGTTCTACACAATAAACTGGAGGTCTTTCTTCTTGTCTTTTAACATTTCATGGGTACCAGTGCATTACTCAGGCTGCCCATTTGTGCCTGTTTGCTTTCCTTTCATGGCAACCCCCCTGCCTTCTCTGATCATTTTCTGTGTGTTATAGTTTACACTACTCTATGCCCACAAATCATTGTTGATCATATCCTGAAGCCTACTTTAATATGCTCTTTGCTCATCCATTGCCCCTTTAGTTGCCTAGATGTTTGATACATCATTGAGTTCTGTAATAGTATAGCACAACCATGAATATGATATATAAAAAAGATTGGGCAGAAAAAAGACAAAAATATAAGAGAATAGGGTGAGGAAAATACACAGTTAATGATCAAAACTGTGAATATAAATAGGCTAAACTCACTCACAAAGTAAAAAAAAATTTTAAAAGTAGATAGAAGAATGGATGAGAAAGCAGGAGCCAATGATATCTTATTTTTAATAGTAAACACACTTAAAACATGAAGATTTACACAGAGTTAAAAAATATGGAAATGGAAGAGAATCTTTTATGATTCAGCTGAAGTAGAAAGGACAAGAGCCATCATCTCAAGCAAAGAAAGTGTAAAAATAGATGTGATTAAAAAAGATAAATGTAGACACCTCATTTTACTGAAAGGTACCATAGATGAAAAATTAATATCAATAGTAAATATGTAAACATTAATTGGCATAGTATCTAAATACATAAAGGAGAAGTTAAATTAGTTACAGATAGAAAAAGAAAGTAAATTTTAATAGTGGTTGACCTCCATTTATCTTTTTCCAGACCTAGATAAGTCTAACCAAAAACACAAGTAATTAAGGCTCTGATTAGAATTTTGTTAAAGTTAAATATAATAGATCTCTGGGGATTAATGAATGGCAATTAAAAAGTGTATATATATATATTTTTAAGATGTACATGGCATTTAAAAAAAATCAAGAATGGGTAGGTACAAAAACAAATCCTAGAAACACTTGATAATTTCATTAAACATGATGACAATTAAACAACATACATAAAATTCTGGGGTGCTGTCAAAGAAGTCCTTAGGGGAAATTTTATATCTCCAAATACTTTTATCAAAAAAAAAGAAAATCCAGAACAATAAATTGGAATGCACCTAGAAAACCAATAAATTAGCTCCGTCAATTACACACCAAAAAAGAAATTCTAAAAAAATCAAGAAACAGATTAACGAAATTGAAAGCAAAAAACCAAACCAAACAACAACACAAAGTCTAACCCAGCAAATCAATAGGTAAAACTAGGATCTGGCTTTCTGAAAAAAAAAAAAAAAAAACAAAACCAAAAAAAACCCCAAACCAAAACAAAACACCCAAATAATAGATAAATGATAGCTAATTGGATTTTTCAAAAAGAAAAATGAAAAGCAGAGTTTAGAAAGAAAGAAAAGAGCAAATTTATATACACTAAAGAAATTAAGGAATTTCTTAGAAATAAATTTTGCCTAATCATAGGCCAATAAACTGACAATGTAAATGAAATGGATGAATATTTATAAAAATATAAGGTGCCCAGATGAACAGAACAAGTAATAGAGTACTTAAATAACTCAATCTCTGAAAAATAAATTGAACTATCCATAAATAAGCTCCCAAAATAAAAAAAAAAACCTGGAAAAAAGAAAAAAAAAGCAACACTTGAGAACTGATTGGACATATGGGTTGCAACAGAGAGGGGTGTTGTGGATGACTCTCGGGTTATGAACTTCATTAAATGAAAGGTTGGGATTGCCCTCAACTGAAAATTGGCAATCCATAAAATTGGTAAGTTTGAGACAGTTAAAATGACACATAATTTGGACATACTGAACTCAATATACAAACTGGACATTTAATTTGCAATGTCTAAAAGGCAGTTTGTGGTTTGAATGTACAACATTGTCTATGATAGTGGCTCCCATTTAGTGGATTGGAAATCCCTTGAAAGTTTTTGATTGTCTAAAAGGGTTGTTCTAATAATTATTTAATGACTCCTTAAGTAGTAAATGATTGCCTAATTATGTTACATGCACACACACATACACACACATATTACTCTGTGATAAGCACATGCAAGTTGGAAAGACTATAGTTTTATTTTTGCAGTGATTCAAAACAGTAATACATCATTGATGTAATTGTAACAATTTTGGCTTCATGCTGTTGTTTGTCCTTCCCTCTCAAAGTGGGTCATGACATCAGGGAGGTGATGCCATGATATACAAATGAATTGGATTTAAGTGATGGAGGGTTGTGCAAAGTCACCAGCCTCACTTTCTCCTCAGGACACCATCTGGGTCCAGTGGCCAGATGTGGATCAGGACAACTGGAAATGGCCCAGGAAGCAGTGGGACATCTTGCCTTTTTCAAGCTAAGATCTTTAAGAGGTCTCAGTCTGACTGAGGCAGAGCTCATTCAGTGATTAAGGGTTATTAAGAAACGGGGTAAAGAATGGCCTCTTTTTAAAAAAAAATTAGATCTGAGAGAGGAAGAAGACCCTCAGGGTTTCTGGCCAAAACAGAAACAATTGCTATTTGTGTTTACTCTGAGCCAATCAGGGCCCAAACAATGACCAAGTAGCCTTGGCCTGGGACCTATTGTTGGCCAATCAACAAGAGCCAGAGTGATTTGGTTTTAAGGCATGGTGCTTAAGAAAGAAATCTAGCCTGTAAACCCCAAGACATCTTCTGAGCTTTCAATGATCAAAATTTATTTTCCTTTGGGCAGCACACCTGCAGGTAAGGCTATGATACCCTATGTGGTGAGAGAAGAAAGAAAGACAGAAAGAGTTGTGTTGACCAACTGGCTAGTTCCAGTTGGGTCTGCAGTGGGGCAGCTCATACTACTCTCATAGAGGTTGTTGTTTGTCTTTTGTTCCCAAAGAGGACCATAACATCAGAGAGGTATTGCCATGACATGCAAGTGAATTGGATTTAAGTGAGGGAGAGCTGTGCACAGTCATGAGCCTCACTTTTTTCTCAGGAGCCATCAGGGTCCAGTGGCAAGATATAGATTAGGATGATTGGAGATGGCCCTGGATGCAGTGGGAGATCTTGTTCTTTTTAAGCTAAATATTTATACAATGATTACATCAAACTCTGCTTCTGACTAAGTGAAATGTATTTTCACTGATTCTTAACCTGTTATCAAATTGTTTCCAAATTACTACAAGGGTTCAGTATGAGTGCAAACTGATTCCCAACATGTGGTCAAATTCATGCATGTACCCTCATTTTCTCCCCCCCCACTTAATAGCATTTTATTTTTTCCAATGACATGTAGAGATAGTTTTCAACATTCACTTTCATAAGATTTTTAGTTCTAAATTTTCCCCCCTCCCTACTTTTCCCCCTTTCCAAAATAGCATGCAATCTGATAGAGGATATAAATGTATGATCATATTAAATATATTTCCATGTTAGTCATATTGTGAAAGAAGAATCAGAACAAAAGGGAAAAACCAGGGGAAAGAAAAAACAAAAAGAACAAAAAAGAGAAAATATTATACTTTGATCTGCATTCAGACTCTGTAGTTCTTTCTCTGGATATGGATAGCATTTTCCATCATGAATCTTTTGAAATTGACTTAGATCATTGCATTGCTGAGAAGAGCTAAGTCCATCAAAGTTGGTCATAGTAAATGTTGATGTTACTGTATACAATACTCTCTTGGTTCTGCTCACTTCAATTTGTATCAATTCACATAAGTCTTCCCAGGTCTTTCTGAAACCATTTGGCTCATTGTTTCTTATAGCACAGTAGTATTCCATCACAATCATATACCCCAACCTGTTCAGCCATTTCACAATTGATGGGCATCCCTTCAATTTCCAATTCTTTGCCACCACAAAAATAACTGCTAGAAATATTTTTGTACATGTGGGTCCTTTTCCCATTTTTATGATCTCTTTGAGATGTAGCCCTTGAAATGGTATTGCTGGGTCAAAGGGTATGCACATTTTTATAGCTCTTTGGGCATAGTTACAAATTGCTCTCCAGAATGGTTGGATCAGTTCACAATTCCACCAACAATGCATTAGTGTTCCAATTTTCCCACGTCTTCTCTGACATTTATCATGTTCCTGTTTTGTCATGTTAGCCAATTTGCTAGGTGTGATGTGGTACCTCAAATTGGCATTTGATGCAAATGCATTTGCATTTCTCTGATCAATAGTGAATTAGAGCATTTTCCTATCTAACTATAGATAGCTTTAATTTCTTCATCTGAAAACTGGCTATCCATATCCTTTGACCATTTATCAATTGGGGAATGACTTGTATTCTTATAAATTTGACTCCATTTTCTATATTTTATGAATGAGGTTTTTATCAGAGATATTAGCTGTAAAAATTGTTTCCCAGCTTTCTGCTTCCCTTCTAATCTTGGTTGCATTGACTTTGTTCATGCAGAACCTTTTTAATTTAATGTAATCAAAGTTATCCATTTTGCATTTCATAATGTTTTCTATCTCTTTTTGGTCATAAATTCTTTTGTTCTCCATAGATCTGACAGATATACTATTCCTTGCCCTCTTAGTTTAGTTATAGTCTCGTTCTTTATATCTAAATCATGTACCAATTTTGACTTTATCTTGGTATAAGGTGTAAGATGTTGGTCTATGCCAAGTTTTTGCCATACTCTTTTCCAGTTTTCACAGCAGTTTTTGTTAAATTGGGATTTCTTATCCCAAAAGCTGGAGTCTTTGGATTTATCAAATAGTAGATTAGCATAGTCATTGACATAAACTTGCATATGTGTCTTGCATACTTAAACTATTCCATTGATCCACCATTCTATTTCTTAGCCAGTACTAAGTAGTTTTGATGCTTGCTGTTTTATAATGCAGTTTTAGGTCTGGTAGAGCTGGGCCACTTCCCTTGCATTTCTTTACATTGGTTCCCTTGATATTCTGGACTTTTATTTTTCCAGATGAATTTCATTATTATTTTTTCCTAGCTGTATAAAATAATTTTTTGGTAGTTTGATTGCTATGGTGCCGAATAAATAAATACATTTAGGTAGAATTGTCATTTTTATTACATTAGCTCAGCCTACCCATGAGCAACTGATATTTAGATCTGTCTTTATTTGTGTGAAAAGGGTTTTGTAATTATATTCATACAGTTCCAGGGTTTATCCTGGCAGGTAGACTCCCAAATATTTTATGTTGTCTACAGTTACTTTAAATAGAATTTCTCTTTTTATCTATTGCTGTTGGGCTTTGTTAGTAATATATAGAAATGCCAATATTTATGTGGGTTCATTTTATATCCTGTAACTTTGCTAAAGTTATTACTTATTTTAAGTAGTTCTTTTAGTTGATTCTCTAGGATTCTCTAAGTATACCATCATATCATCCACAAAGAGTGATAGTTTTGTTTCTTCATTGCCTATTCTAATTTCTTCAATTTCTTTTTCTTCTCTTATTGCCAAAACTAACATTTCTAGTACAATATTGAATAACAGTGGTGATAATGGATATCCTTATTTCACCCCTGATTGTACTGGGGATGCTTCTAGCTTATCCTCATTACACATAATGCATGCTGATGGTTTAGATAGATGATACTTATCATTTTAAGGAAAACTTCATTGATTCCTATGATCTCTAGTGTTTTTAATAGGAATGGATGTTGTATTTTGTCAAAAGCTTTTTCTGAATCTATTGAGACAATCATATGATTTCTGTTAATGTTACTATTGATATGGTAAATTATGCTGATAGTTTTCCTCGTATTGAAGCAGCCCTGTATTCTTTAGTATAAATCCCACTTGGTCATAGTGTATTATCCTAGTGATAATTTGAAGTAATAGCTTTGCTAATATTTTATTTAAAATTTTTGCATCTATATTCATTTGAGAAATTGGTGTATAATTTTCTTTCTCTGTTTTGGCTCTTCCTGGTTTAGGTAACAGCACCATATTTGTATCATAAAAAGAATTTGGTAGGACTCTTTTACTTACTTTTCCAAGTAGTTTATATAGTGTTGGAATGAACTATTCTTTAAATGTTTGATAGAATTCACTTGTAAATACATCTGACCCTGGAGATTTTTTCTTAGGGAGTTCTTTGATGCTTGTTCAATTTCTTTTTCTGAAATGCTCTTATTGAAGTATTTTATTTCCTCTTCTGTTAATTTGGGCAATTTATATTTTTATAAATATTCATCCATTTCACTTAGATTGTCAGACATCTTGGCATACAGTTTGTCAAAATAGCTCCTAATTATTGTTTTAATTTCCTCTTCATTGGTGGTGAATTCACCCTTTTAATTTTTGATGTTGGTTATTTGGTTTTCATTTTGCTTTTTAAAAATCAGATTAACCAAAGTTTATGTATTTTTTTCATAACACCAGCTTTTAGTTTTATTTATTAGCTCAATAGTTTTCTTAATTTCAATTTTATTAATCTCTACTTTGATTTTCAGAATTTCTAACTTGGTATTTAATTGAGGATTTTAAATTTGTTCTTTTTCTAGCTTTTTTAGTTACATGCCCGATTCATTGATCTCTTCTTTCTCTATTTTATTCATATAAGCATTTAGAGGTATAGCAATTCCTCTAAGAACCACTTTGGCTGCATCCCATAAGTTTTGGTATGTTGTCTCATTATTGTCATTCTTTTTGATGAAATTATTTATTGTTTCTATGATTTGTTGTTTGACCCACTCATTCTTTAGACTTAGTTTATTTGGCTTCCAATTCATTTTTAGTCTATCTTTCCATGGTCCTTTATTACATGTAATTTTTATTGCATCATGATCTGAAGGGGATGCATTTAATATTTCTGCCTTTCTGCATTGGATTCTGAAGTTTTTATGCCCTACTACATGGTCAATTTTTGTGTAGGTGTCATCTATGGCTGAGAATAAGGTATATTCTTTTCTATTCCCATTCAGTTTTCTCCAGAGTTCTACCATATCTAACTTCTAAAGTTCTATTCACCCCCTTAACTTCTTTCTGGTTTATTTTGTGGTTAGATTTATTTAGTTCTGAGAGGGGTGGTTGAAGGCTCCCACTAGTATAATTTTGCTGTCTACTTCTTCCTATACCTCCCTTACCTTCTCCTCTAAGAATTTTGATGCTATAGCATTTGGTGCATATGTGTTTGGTATTGATATTGCTTCATTGTCTATGGTAACTTTTAGGAAGATGTAATTTCCTTCCTTATACCTTTAATTAGATCTATTTTTGTTTTCACTTTGTCTGAGATCAGGATTGCTACTCTTGCTTTCTTTTTTTTTTACTTCAGCTAAAGCCTAATATATTGTGCTTCAGCCTTTTTACCTTTCCTCTGTGTGTATCTCTGTTTTTTTTTGTAAACAACATATTGTATGATTATGCTTTTTAATCTACTCTGCTACCTGTTTCTTTTTTATGGTAGAGTTCATTCCACTCACACTCATTGTTATGATTACTATGTCTTTCTTTCCATCTTATTTTCCTCCCCATTTATTCTTTTCTCTCTCCTTTCACTCTTTGCCTCCTCACTAGTGTTTTTCTTTTGACCACTGCTTCCCTCAGTCTGCCTTCACTTCTATCAGTCCCCTTCCTTTTCTTTCACCTTTCTCCTACTACTTCTTCCCTCCCTTCTATACATCTCTCTCCCTTTTCTTTCCCCTTTCTCCTCCTTCTTCCAAGTAGAGTAAGATAGATTTCTATAACCAACTGAATGTGTGTTATTCCTTCTTTGAGCCAATGAGAGTAAGGTTCAAACAATGTCTACCTCCTTCCCTTCTTTCCCTCTAATGTACTAGGTCTTTGTGCCTCTTCATGTGATGTAATTTACTCTATTTTGCCTCCCTATTTCCTCTTCTTCCAATACAATATTTTTTCACCCCTTAATTAATTATTTTTAATCATCACATGAAAGTCAACTTCTACCCCCAACCCTCTGTCTAGGTATAATCCTTCTAAATGCCATGATAAAGACACCATTCTCAAGAGTTACAAGTATCTTCCCATGTAGGGATTTAAACAGTTTAACCTTATTGAATAATATGATTTTTTTCTTTCTTGTTTAACTTTTTATGCTTCTCTCGAGTCTTATATTTGAAGATCAAATTTACTGTTCAGCTCTGTTTTTTTCATCAGGAGCGATTGAAAGTCCCCTATTTCACCGAATATCTATCTTTTCCCCTGAAAGATTATACTCAATTTGTCTGGGTAGTTGATTATTGATTATAATCCAAGCTCCTTTGCCTTCTGAAATATCATATTCCAAGTCCTTTGATTCTTTAGTCCTGCACAATCCTGACTATGGTTCTGTGATATTTAAATTGTTTCTGGCTGCTTGCAGTATTTTCTCCTTGACCTGATAATTATAGAATTTGGCTACAATATTCTTTTGAGTTTTCATTTTAGGATCTTTTTCAGGAGGTGACTGGTGGATTCTTTTAACTTTATTTTTTACATCAATATATTCAGTTCTATATTTTTCCTTGCATTTATCTTTGCATTAGACATATGCAAAACTGAGAAAGGAATACTGAATTCTCCTTCCATTGTTGTGTCACTCTCTATGTCTTCCTGTAATTTAGTTAAGTTTTAATCTGTGAATTTATATGTTAAGGCATTGGGAGCATATATGTTTAATACCGATATTGATTTGTTGTTGCTATTACCTTTCAGCATAACATAGTTTCCTTGTTTATCTTTCTTTATGTTGGGATTTTTTTTTTTGCTCTGATAGTAGCATTATAACTTCTGTTTATTTGGGCTTATCTGATGCATAGTAAAATTTGTTTCCAGTCCTTTATTTTTATTCTGTTTCTATTTTTATTTTGTAAATTTGTTTCTTGTAGGCAAAAAAAAATTGTGGGCTTTTAAAAAAGTGCATTCTCTCACTTTAAAAATTTTATTGTATTGTTCAATAAATCATTTTTAAAGTTATGAGAATTAAGTTTATATTTTTCTCCATTTGCTTGTAATATTGTGTTTTTATTCCTATTTACAATTTCCCATCTTACTCTGTAAACACAGTCCTATGTCTCTTCTGTTATTTTAACTTAATCTTTATGGCACCCGTATTTCAACCAGCTCTTTCCCCCACACCTTCCTCCTTTCACTCAAGTCCTTCCATTTGTTACTTCTTTCCCTAGTTTTACTCAACTTACTACTACTTTTCTCCTTCTTGCTTTTATCTAGTTTTTATTTCTTTCCCTCTTTTTTTCTCCTCTCAGTTAAGCAGTCAAGTAAAGTGCCTACTCTTTTCCTCCCCTTCAACTTGTTAGTACTTAAAATTTCATTTTCTGCATATTTGTCTAAAGAAAATTTCTTTTTCTCATTCTCTTCATTATTTATCTCTTTCTGTCTATTCTAGATTTTTATCCTTTCATTTATGGCCCTCATTCTTATTTAGTCCTTCTTTAGTCTCTATATTCTTCATAGAATTAAAGCTTCTATGATGCCTATTTTGGGCTTCCACTTCTAAATAGTTTCCATGTTATTGCATTGTATATATTACCTCAGTTTTTTTTTTTTTTTTTTAGTGCTGACTCATTTTTAGGAGTGTCAATTTCTGAAAGAGAAGACATTCCATGGTAGGTATTTTTCTGTGTCTCATTGTGCAATTGATAATTAATTAATCTTTGCCTTCCCCATGTTCTTCTCCACCACACCATTTGTCTTATAATATTCTTGGGTCTATGAACTCTCACTCTTCTTGTCAGTTGCCTGCAGGAGCTCTGATTCGTCTTCTTCTGGGTTAGGTTGAGTGGTCTGTCTAAGTGTGAATCTCCTATAGCTTATACCCATTGTAAGGTCCACCTTTATAAAATAAGATCCCTTTATCGAATTTCTCTTTTCCCATAGGATCATTCCTCAGCAGCACCCTTTACCATCACCGAAACAAATTTTCCACTTTCTTTCCCTTTGTATCAATCTCTGCTTTTTCTCTTCACTCATTCTTCTGTGGGCTATTTTCTTCCTCTTAGACTATAGGAATGATTTTCTTTTCAACATGAGCTTTTGACTTGATTAGGGTCTCTCACATACTCCCCATCTTTCTCACTTTATTTGTACTTCCATTATGTAATATTCTCTCTCTCTCTGTCTCTGTCTCTCTCTCCCTCTGCTCCTCTCCCTCTCTGTCTCTTTTGTCTCTCGCTGTCTCTGTTTCTCTGTCTGCCGTTCCCCTCCCATATCTCTTCTCCCCCCCCCCCGCTGCAAATGTTTCAGTCCTGTTTCTCTATCATCACTTCTATTTGACTTCTGCTTTTAACTTTGTCTCCTTGTATACTTTCACATTGAAATTTATTATTGGTTTGTTTTGTTGTTATTTTGTTGTCCTTAGTTTCTGTATTCATTTAACCTTTTCTGTATATTTGTTTTCTGGGGTGCATGAAAATAAAATAATTCATATTTTTTTCTAGGAATACTTTGAATGTCTCTTTTGTATTGAACGTCCACTTTTTACACAATGATTAGGCTCAGTTTTGCAGGGTAGGTTACCTTGTGTTTTATCTTCTTTGCTTTTTGGAATACATCATTCCATTCCCTCCTGCTGTTTCAGGTGGGGGGGCAGAATCATTTTATGGTATCTTATTTTACTTTATTGTATATTTGAAGGTTTTTCTCCTAGTCACTTGAAGAATTTTATTTTTTTGGCATGGCCCAGTCATGAGCACTGAATATTCTTCCAGAAACTTAAGTTGTCTTTTTTTTTTTTGTCTATTTGAGAACCTCTTTGTAATTGAAACTCTAAAAGTATTATTTTCACTTCAGTAGGCTAGTTTAAAAATGTTTTAAGGTATTTTGTGCTTATCTTGAATAGGACTTCTTTTTCTATTATTGTATCTTTCATTTTTTACTTATATAAAATGTTTATTTTGGTTTATTTTTTTATTCTGATACTTTTCAGAGGCTATTATTTATCTCATTTTCTCTGCTTCTTCCCTCAGGTTTTTATATCCTCTTTGTTTATCTTTATGCCTTGAATTTTTTTTTCTGTTGTCTTATTGCATTTGTAGGACTTTATCAAATCACAGAAGGGAAATTGGAAATTATTTATTTGCTCCTTCATTAGTAAAGATTGTAGTGTATCCTCATTGTCTATAGTGCTTGATTTTGCTTTTAGACAGATTTTTTTCAAACATATCTTCTTCATTATCTTTTTTTTTTTTTTTTTACCAAATGAGTATTGTACTTTATCAAGGATTTTTCTGCCTTTTTTGAGTTAATCATGTAGTTTAGGATCTTTTTGCCTTTAATGTAATTAATCATGTTGACAATCCTTTCTTCCCTAGTATAATCTAACTTGGTCATTATGAGTGACATTTTGGATATATTCCTGTATTCCCTTTGATAAGATTTTAGTTAAAATTTTTGGATGCATATTAACAATATTGGTCAATGCTTCCCCCAAGATAATTATTTTTATTGTTTTATGATCTATAAAGGATGTGTTTAGTATTAGCACATAGTAAAATTTTTGTATAAATACCAAAAGTGTTGAAAATAAGTATATTCCTTAATGGTTCCATTCAGGAGGTACTACAAGTCTTTAAGCTCTAAATCCTTCAATAATTCATTCAATTCCAAGTTTATCTTTTAATTAAATTTTACAACATCAAAGGAGGAATATTAAAGTTTCCTATTATCATTGTGTTACTATCTATGTCTTTTGGCAATTTAGTTAATTTTTCCTTTCTGAAATTAGCTATGGAACTTGGATCATATAGATATAATGTTGATACTTGTTGTGTGTGATTCCTTTAACCAATATAATTTCTTTAAGGATCTGTTGATAAAATGATTTTTTGACTTTTCTGATAGAATAATTGTAGCCCCTCATTTATATTCTTAGTATTTTTTTGAATATTAAATTTCTTTCTTATTAGCCATTGGTTGTAGAGTTTTGTTTTCTTATCCATTTTGTCACTCTCTTTTTTGATCACATTTTTTTAGTTTATTCAAATTTAAAGTTGTAAGAGTTAATTTGGTATTTGCCTGCATTTATTTATTTATTTCTAGAATATTTAAAAAACTAGAATTTTTTGTTTCTTTTCTTATTTTAAGTTAATGATATGTCTCCACAATTTTTTTCAATAATCTATTTTAATATAACCCTATTTCCACAGGCTCTCTTCCACATATCATTTCTCTTACCTCACTTAGCCTTTGATCTCTTCAGCATACATACCGAGTATTGGTAAAATTGGGGCAAGGTTATGAATAATTTAATTTTTCTATTATAGTTCTGAATTATTATCCAGAAAAGTTGGATAATTTGATATTTCCATCAATATGTATTAATATACCTGTTTTTGCACAGCATTACCACATTGACTCTCTTATCTCCTTTGCAAATTTGCTGAATATTAGATGAAACTTTATTGTTTTATACAATTATATTCCTTTATTTGCAAATTAGATACTCTTCATGTGGCTTTTGACCAGATGCATTCCTACTTCTCTGCCTAGTATTTCAACTGGCAGCCTCAGCCACTGAATCTTGGATTAGCCACTATAAAAAAGATAAAGTGCCATTATATGTGATATTTTAAAGGATGGCCTTTATTTTACTGCACAGAAAATACAAACAGAAAATGCTTAGTCCTGTGTCAATAAGAAGGCAAGAGAGTTCTTATGACCACACTACTTCCCCCAGGAAGCTGCATTTGAGTTATATATAGAGATGAATTCTCATTTCCCAGTGAACCCTACCTTAGTGTAGAAACAGTCATAAAATTACAGGATCATAGTATGGTAGTATCATAGATTTGGAAGTGAAAGGAACATTATAGACCATTAAATCTACCTACCTCATTCCCTTTTGTAGATGGTTGAGGCTCCTAGAGAAGGAAAACTGAGATTGCTACAAAGTGAACTCCTTCTCCATAGACACTATACAGTCCATTTTCACTTCCAGTGAATGAATGAATGAAACAGTAATTATTAAACACTTACTATATACCAAGCTGAGAAATGGAGACACAAAAATATACAAAATACAAAATATAAAACAGGATAGTCTCTGATCAGAACATACTTACATTCTAATAAAAAGCAACATCTATAGGGGAATCGTGGCCAAGGAGGAATGTTTTGGTATGAAAAGTCAAAGGGACGGTAGGATGATGGAACCACAGGGGAACAGATTGAAATAGCTGTTCCAATTACAATGGTGGAATTAGCTTGATTATGATACCAATGCTGGCATAATCCAGAGGAAAAAATATTGGATTTGGAGACAGAAGCCCTGGCTTGAAAGCTTGGCTCTGTAACTCATTTATTTCTATGAAATTTGGCAAGTCATTTCAAAATTCTGGTCCTTAGTTTTCTTGTGTATAAGATGATAAGGTTGGACTGCATGGCCTCTAAGATCCATTCTGGTGACTTGTCAGAGATATAGAAAAGGTAAGTGCCTGAGGATGTAGTTGAACCTTGGTCTTCTAGACTGTAAGAACAGCACTTTTTCCATCATTCTCATGTGTCTGAGAGTTTGATTAAACAGCCAATGGGTTAGAAAAGTAGCTGTACTGGGCAGTGAGGATTGGAGGAGAGATGAGTGAGAAGCCAGAAAGCATTACAGATTCTGACAAAAAAGGAGGGAAGACTTTTACCTGTGTGTGTATGTATGTGTGTGCATGTGTGTGCATGGGTAGTTGTCCTACTTACATAAGTGTGTGGATGTGTATTTGTGTGCACTCATGTGGGTAAGTTTATATATGTTTCTTCATGCATTAGGAAATGGGCTGTGTTAAGATTAAACTCCATAGTGTTTAGAAAAGCTCATTAGCAAGAAAAATTACCCAGGGTTTCAGAATCCTGAACAGTTTTTCTTTTAGCATTTGGCATCCCATACTTCAGTTTTATCATTTGGCATCTTTTACTGCTTTGTGAGAATTGCAATCTTTTTGACTGAATCCTTAAAGGCTTGTATGACTTGTTTGTTCCTCAGGGCATAAATAAAGGGGTTCATCACTGGAGCAACAGAGGCCATGAGAACTGACACTGCCTTATTCAAATCCACTTTTTCATTTCCAGAAGATTTGATGTACATGAAGATGCAGCTTCCATAAGAGATGGAGACAACAATCATGTGGGAGGAACAAGTGGAAAAGGCCTTTTGTCTTTGCTAGGCAGAGGGGAATCTCAGAATAGTTCTGATAATGGAGGCATAAGACAAAACCACTAAGAATAATGTAATAATGAGTGTTAATATAGCATCAGTCAAAACTATCTTCTCTATGAACTGTGTGTCTGTACATGAAATCTCTAGCATAGGAAATGCATCACAGGCAAAATGATCAATGACATTGGAATCACAAAAGTCCAATTGGAGGCCCAGGCTAAGTGGTGGGAGGATGATCATCAGCCCAGCCAGCCAAGAACTCAGCAGAAGCTGGTTACAGACTTTGGTGCTCATGATAGCTGTGTAATGCAAAGGTTTGCAGATGGCCACGTAGCGGTCATAGGACATGGTGGCTAGAAGGAAGAACTCTGCTGCCCCAAGAAAGATGAGACAAAATAGTTGTATGGCACAGGCACTGTAAGAAATTGTATTGTCCCCAGTTGATATGCTATAGAGATACCTGGGAATACAAGAAGTTGTGAGCAAGATTTCTAAGATGGAAAAGTTTCTGAGAAAAAAATACATGGGAGTTTTCAGGTGGGCATCCACCAAGGTAAGGGTGATAATGATCAAGTTCCCAATTACACTCAACATGTAGTTGAGAAACAGAAATATAAAAAGCAAAACCTGTAGCTGTGGGTCATTTGTCAGTCCACGCAGGATGAATAATGTAATCCAAGTGTGATTTCTCATCCCTGACTTCTGAATTCTGATGCACCTGCACAGAAAATAGAGAGGAAGAATTTGGATCTGGACAAGAGGATGGAGACAAAACAGGGAGAGCAATGGGAGATGGTGGGAAAAGGGAGGCAAGCAACTTACAGTTTTCCAGAGTTTCTACCTCTAGCAATTTCTTTTGGGAATTAACATATTTTACTCACTCAGATATGGTCCCTTGTCAAAATCTTTCATTTCATCCTTTTTCACAGAGCCTTTCATCCCTTAGCTACAATCTGTAGCACTGGACATGGAGTCAGGAGACCTAGTTTCATGTCCTGACTGTTCCTAGTATGTGACTAGGTAGAAGTCTCTCAGCTTCTCAGAATGCAACTTACTTTTTATGTTAAATGGTTGTTCACATACTTGCAGCACTTACTATGTGGGCTGCTACAAACAAAGGACTTTGTACATTTTAAATGTGAGTTATGCTGATTCTAATGATTACTCTGCGCTAACTGGTATTCCTTCTGCTCCCCACATCATGACTTTGCTTTTATATCTATACTTTCTCATATGTGTTATTTTCCCCAGCATCTTTTTCTAGGAGATCACCTCAAGGCAGAGTTAGGAACATCTGACCTAGGAAGGTAAGCAGGGCTGGCCATAAGAAATATTGTTGAGAAGATGCAGATTGTCTTTGGGGTCCTCCCGTTTCCCTGTCCATGTACTTTTCCCTCCTGTTTATGCTCCCAACTCCTTCAGTTACACAGGGTACCTGAGCTTTTCCCCTCTCTGTCTAAGTCCTCAAGAAGATCCTGGCTGTAGTCCTCTGCCCAATTTCTTCTGACTAAAGTTTTGAAATCTGAGTCTAATGTGGTAGAAATCTTTTGTCTGGGAACTGCCATGTCTGAAAAGATCCCCATGGGAAACCAGAAGACCTGCTTTCCTATCTAGCCTCTGCTCCTTAAAAATTGTGTTGTTCTGTGCAAGTCATTTAATCTCTCAGGACCTTAGTTTCTTTGTCTCTTAAATGGGGTGATTATTCTCAAGAAGATCCCTCAGGTTCTTTCTAACTCTAAAGCCTTTAATCCTTTGATAAGGAATTAATTATAAAGTTTGAATAGCTAATAATGTTTTCTTCCAAGGAGTGTTTTTTGTTTCAACTGGTGAATGACTTGTTATTTTTATGGGAAGTACTCCAATTCTTTATCTTTATAGGGATATATAGTGAGCACTTCTATGAAATACTAAAAAGCTTCTCAGAGTGCCCTGTTCTAGTGACTCAAATCACTTGTTAGTTATGTTTCTCTGCTTCTGTATCTCTCTCTGTCTCTGTCACTTGAGATTTTTTTTTCAGATAGAAAATGTATAATCGGTCTATCTTTCTGTGGAATTGACCAATAACCCCTTAAAGCAGGGATCCTTACTGTTTTTGTTTGGCAACAAACA
This sequence comes from Vombatus ursinus, assembly GCF_900497805.2. Classification (NCBI taxonomy): domain Eukaryota; kingdom Metazoa; phylum Chordata; class Mammalia; order Diprotodontia; family Vombatidae; genus Vombatus; species Vombatus ursinus. The sequence goes on along the minus strand of NW_020944982.1, from coordinate 89,473 downwards.
GCAGCTTTGACAGCATTGTGAAACAACTCTATGAATCCCTTCTGAGAGAAATATTTTAAATGCACAAAATAAAATACATAGGGTTACAAAGGAAATCAATTATATTGAAATATTGCCATCAAAATATTTAAAAAAACAAATTCATATACAATAGCTTGAGAGTCACTATGTTAAACCATTCATCCTTTCAGGGTGCATGGTTTTGAAAAAAGGGATTTTTGTCATGAAATGGATTTAACTTCAGCTGTAGAATTTCTGTAAGTGGGCACCGTAGGGCCACTTGTGGTTGGTATCTTTCCCAAGGGGGACTTTTTTTCACACCCTGCAGATCATAGAAGGGCACACATAGTCCAGTCTCACCAAAGCGGACTCCATAGTCATCTATTGCAAAGAGGGTGTAAAGTTCAAATGTCATATTATTCTAAAAAAAAAAGAAGTAACAGGGCAGCTAGGTGGTGTAGTGGATAGAGTTCTGGCCTTGGAGTCAGAAGGACCTGAGTTCAAATCCAAATCTCAGACACTTGATACTGGCTATGTGACCCTGGTCAGGTCACTTAACCCTGATTGCCTCACTAAAAAAAAAAAGTTACCTCTCAGAAGTGATTGCTGATTCTCTCCTTTAAATAGCCAATGTAATTTCATAAATTTTTGTTGTCTGAAGTGGATAAGTTTGCCTAGTGTGTTTTTCTATATGGAAAATAGAAAAGTACAGTGAATCTTCATGGACCCAAAATGAGAAACTGTGTGATGAGAAAAACTTTTTCATACTTACGTTTCTGAAAGTGCTTCATGGATAACATCAATGGCCCAAATAAACCCAAAGGTCCCTGGTATGACTCAAAGATGCACTGTAAGACAGGCAGGTGGCAGGAGCATAGTGAAACTATTGCCTAGGTCATAACACCGCATGGAATATTTTGCCTATGAATTGAGTCTATCAGTACATTTGCACCTGCTCCAAGGAAGCTTATCTAGACTTGACTTCCAGTTGTTACTTGTGATTTCTGGGACCTTGATCTCCCTAAGTCTCAATTTCCTCACCTGTAAATAAGGAAGTTGGTTTAGATGATCTCTAATATTTGTTATAGGTTTAATTCAAAGATTCTAGTTCTATGGATTTTTTTGGTAACACTCTGCTCCCTAGAACCTTACATTCACAGGCAGCTCTGTGGCTGATTGTCATGTGCCAAAACATTCAATGCTTCTGGGCCATCCTTCTGTCTCCTAAATAATTATACAATGTATTTGGATCAGAGATCTGGTCTCATGTTAAATGTCAGAAGTCTTGCCCTACAGCTAAAAGGAAGCTGGGATCCCTGGAAAGGGAAGGCACCATTAAGACCTGACTCTGGGTACTACAGAGGAAAAGTACTGAAATATCTGGGCAAGATGATAGATTTTCCCTTCTAAATTTTATTTGCTCAATCCGATGAAGGTGTTCGGGGAAAATCAAGTGGGAGAACAAACAAAAAGTTCCTAAGGGATTGAAGTTCAAAATTACTAATGAATCTACCATATAATCATCATTAAATTAAAAAAAATCACATTAATAAAGCAGCTATGAGGGCTGTGTCCACAGAGACAGGAAAGTGTCATCACAGCATTAGATACAGTGCTTGAACAGTGTGGGTCATGCAGTAGAGCAGGCCCCTGGCATATCCATGCTCCTGCTCACATCATCTAAGGCAGACATTTTAAACATAAAGCTGGCAGTTCAAACCAGAGACCAATGTAATTGGGAAATAGTTTTAAGAAATAATAAAAATAAAACAAAATATAGAAATATTGTAAAACTAAGTCAATGTGCTGGCCCACAGACTAGTGTCTCCATTTTCTTTTTGAGTTTGACACCACTGATGTAAGAAATCATTTCGAAGTTTAACTCAGGAGAAAATCTATAGGGGATTCTCAGAATGAGTCAGATGTCAGGGGAGTCCCAATCACCTTATATCCCAGAAGATACTGAAGTAATCTCTTCTTTCCTCCACTCTTTCTCTCCTATGTTTAATTCCATGGTACCACATCTGTATTTCAATGGGTTTTCAATCACATACCTCAGTCATACTTTCCACCAGTGCAGCCTGTGACTCCTCTATGCCTTCTTTTCCTGTGGGAATCTTGTCCATTGGCTTTCATAGGTAGCCAACAGATGAATGTGTTTATACAAAAATATTCAAAATTAACTTTCTACTCCCCAGCCTCTAGGCTTTGTTGTTGTTCAGTCTTTTTTCAGTTGTGTCTGACTCTTTGTGACCCCATTTGGGGTTTTCTTGGCAAAGATACTAAAGTGGTCTGCCATTTCCTTCTTCAACTCATTTTACAAATGAGGAAACTGAGGCAAACAGAGTTAGGCGACTTGCCCAGAGTCACATAGTTAGTAAGTGTCTGAACTCAGGAAAATGAGTCTTCCTGACTCCAGGCTTGGCACTCTATTTACTGTGCCCTCAGCTGCTGTACTGGTAGAGTATTATTATGTATTTAACAAGATTGAACACAAACATAAAAATTTTAAAGAAATATTTTTCATTTTATTTTTTAAAGTACAGAAACCCCAACTGATTATTTGACGAAGGCTGGAAGTGTACCAAAAAAAAAAAGAATGTTGAAAAATGAGAAATTTAAAAAATATTCATTCAGATTCAGCATACTGCAATTAATACAATTCTGATGTAAAACACAAAGATGTTCAGGACACTTATATTATGGTGGGTTTGAAAAAGAAGAAATATTTAATGAAGAATATATCAAATTTGATTTTTCATTTCTTGGAGAAAATATACGGAACTGGCATATGTAATTTATGGAGTTATTGAAATAGCAGCTTAAAATCTTCTGTCTCTACATTTACAGTCAAAGCATGAAAGCTTTGTAGATAAGCCTGTTGATTCTTCTCATGTGCTAAGAACAAGATTCCAAAATATTCAGTTTTCACTCTCTTATTCCTGTAAATAAAAAAGTCTAAAAGCAATTGAAGGTTTATTATGAGTAAGCATCAAATTGGAAAAAGTGAAGGTCATACTGTTGCAGAAAAACTTATTTTGCCCTGTGCCAATGTAATTGTTAAGTGAATTTTTGAAGAAGTTACCATTAAGAAATTTGAGATGATACCTATTTTTAACAATAGTACTTCGTTGGATACGTGATATGCCCCATGACATTGAATCAATTATTATAGAAAGAGTTTAAAAAGATAACAATTTTGCTTTGCATTAGATGAACCAACTGATGTTTGTAATTTTGAAATTTTAATGGTATTTGTAAGATGCCTACATGATGGCGAAATGGATAAAGATATGTTGTATGATATCAGTTAACAGGATGTATGAATTGGGAAGATATTTTTAATCCAATTAGTTCACACTTTGAGGCAAAACAAATCAATTGGTCCTCTTGTGTAATTTGCGGGAATGGAGCAAAAGGAATGATTGGAAAGCTTTTGGACATTTTTAAATTAAAAATTAGTAAAAATAGAGTCTGCACATTCTATAGCATAAACAGACAAGTTTTTGGCATCACAAAGAATGCCATAAAAAGGTAAAAGTGTGTTAGATGATGTAAGCAGAATAATTAATTAAAAAACCCAAAGTCTACTTAGTTGTTTGCCATTTTATGCAGTGAGAGATGAGCAGCCAGCATGTTATACTTCTAAGATGCACATATTTTAGATGACTTTTCCATGACAGAGTTATTACCCATCTATTTGAATTAAGCAAAGGGTTTTTTGTCTTCTTCACTGAACATCCTTTTCACCGGAATAAGTGTATGAGTGATATGACATGACTGCAAGGATTAGCTTACTTAGTAGACAACTTTTTTTTTTTTGGCAATTGGGCTTAAGTGACTTGCCCAGGGTCACACTGCTAGTAAGTGTTAAGTGTTTGGTCTGGGGCCGGATTCGAACTCAGGTCCTCCTGACTTCAGGGCTGGTGCACTATCCACTGTGCCACGGAGCTGCTCCAGCAGACAACTTTTTTAAATAATTAAGGAACTCAATACTTTATTACAATGTGCAAATACATATTTAGTGCTAAAGAGAAAGTAAAAAGTATGATCAAGAAATTAAAATTTTGATACTACACAACTGAGAGTGCTTTTGTATATTGCATAACATCTTATGAGAAAATTAACTATTTCTAGATCAGGCCATTAAGGAACATATCAGTGATCATCTGAAATTTTTAGAATTGACTTTCAATGAATATTTTCCTGAAATTTCCAATAAATTAAATTAGATTGACAACTCAGTTGATATCCTTTTTATGTCTCTGACTGATGAATTGATAATGGATGTAAAAGAAAATTAATGGACATATCAAAGATTTCAGTCTATGAACATTATTGAAGAGTGACAGTCATCAATTTTTGGCTAAAAATAAAAAACGAATTAACATTTCTTAGCAAGAGAACTTGGTAAGATTTTCCTACTACTTATTTGTATGATTGAACATTTTTACTTTGTTCTTCTTTAAATTCAGAATTTAATTCAGGACCAAATTTAAGACTGTCTTTGATAACCTTTCTTTTAATAAAAGTCCAATAAAGAAATGAAGTTTAAATATGGTTATTGTTATGTTAAACATCTTCCATGTTGTAACTTATTTCAATAAAATATTTGTATTCAATGCATTTATAATATAAAGAAATTTAATGTGAACTCTTGCAAGTAATAAATAATAAGCTTATGAGGTCTTGCCAGATGACTCTTTTAATTATTACAGAATTATCCCACATAAAATATTCATTTTATATTGAGTTGTCATGAGTAAAGGTAGAATAACTTCTCCATTTTACAGTTATATGAAATAAAATTTAATTTAGAACTTTTTAGCACATTTAATAAATCTAAAATAATATTTATTTGCAGTATACTATGTTATCACAGGCAGAGTCAGAACAAATTTTTTTGTCTTTGTTGTAAAGGATTTGTAGAACAAAAAACATTGAGAAACATTACCATATAACAAACAGTATTTTTCTAAAGACAAAAAGAAGAAAAAGCATTATTGAACACTGGAAAAAGTCTGAAACTATGGACAATGTATACCTCTTGTGGACCTATTGGCTTTGTGAAATGCTGGGGTTGGGGTATCTTATCCAATCTCTTTTTGATCCATGCTTATTTATAATTTTGCAACATTTACTTTTGATTTTTTTTAGTGGTTGTTCTTTCCTTTTACATTGCTATAGTCATTATATATATTGTTTTCTTGGATCTTAACTCTGTTTTATTTCATATAAATCTTTCCATTTTTCTCTATTTTCATTTTATCATTTCTTACAACATAGTAGTATTCCATTATATTCATAGAAAGAATTTGTTTAGTCATTCTCCATTTGATGGGCATCTACTTTGTTTCTAATTCTTTGTTATCACAAAAAGCGCTGCTATAAATGTTTTGGTAGAAATGGAAACTTTCTTCTTATCAATAACCTCCTTGGAGTATAAGTTCATTAAGGGAATTCATGGGCAGGAGTATGGGTATGGAAAGGTATGGAGTTTTTAGTCACTTTATTTGCATAATCTAAATTGCCTTTCAACATGGTTGTACTAATATACAGCTCCACCAATGATTCGCTGCTGTGCCTTTCTTCCCATAACCCTTCTAACATTGTCTATTTCCATCTTTTGTTATTTTTGTCAGGTTGTTTTGATTTGTATTTTTCTTATTATTAGTGATGTGGAGCATTCTTTTATGTGGTTATTAATAGTTCACAAATCTTTTTTTGACAACTATTTTTTCATATCTTTTGATAACACCTCTTGGGTAATAGTTTTGCATGTGACTATGGACTCTGTAATGACTACACCAACCTGTTAGATGTTGGAGCTTCCCTTCTTTACAGGGAAGCAGGACAATGAGATTATACAACAACCAGCTAATCAGAAGCACTTCTGAGACTCAGAGCTGCTTAACATACCAGTGGTCCTTTGGGAGTGAACGCTAGCTGAATTAGGAGATACCTGCAGCTTCCAGAGCCAGCCTTGACCAGCTCAGAAACACCCTTGAACAGCAGCTACAGACTTGAGACCTTGCTTGGACTTTCTAAATATCCTGCTCCATGGCTTACTGTGTCTACAGATGTCTTCTCCCTTAACTCCCACTCACCACATGAAAGCCTCTAGAAACTATTAATATAACCACCCCCTTCCACACCCACTTTAACCAGCTGGGAACTTTGTCTCTGCTCCCTTGCAAGCTCTTCTCAGACAATAAATGCTGTTGAAATCTGTGATCAGACTATTTCATTTAGGGACCCTTTTTGTGCCTCTGGATCTTTTGTTAACAGTACATATAAATATATACATACACACAAATATATATATACATATATACACAGATTATGACACACATACATATTTGTCAATTTTTGTATATCTTGAATACCAAGCCCTTCAGAGAGAAACTGAATATAAAGATTTTCCCCATTTGGTCACTTTCCTTCTTATCTTAAACTCATTAATATTGTTTGTGCAGAAACTTTTTAGTTTCAATGAGTTATCTATTTTATCTTTTTTTTTTAAAGAATAGGATTTTTTTGTTTTATTTGGTTTTGTTTTAGGCAATTAGGGTTAAGTGACTTGCCCAGGGTCACACAGCTAGTAAGTGTCAAGTGTTTGGTCTGAGGCTGGATTTGAACTCAGGTCCTCCTGACTTCAGGGCCGGTGCTCTATCCACTGTGCCACCTAGCTGCTCCCTATTTTGTCTTTTGTAATTACTTCTATTCCTTTTTTGGTTAAGAATATATATACTATTCATAGCCATGAGAAGTACACGATTTGTTTGTCTTCTCATTGTTTTACAGTATGAATTTTAATATTTAAGAGATGTATCCATTTAGAATGTATTGTGGAATATGAGGTAAAGTGTTGGTCTAAGCCTAATTTCTGCCCTCCTGCCTTCCAGTTGTCCCAGAAATTTTTGTCAATAAAGTTATTTTTTAAGTAATTGATGTTTTTTGATTTATTGAACACTGCGTTGTTGAGTTCCATTATTTCTGATTTTTTCTTGTTGAGTCAGTTCCAATGACTTTCTTCATTATTTTATTTATCAGTTGGTTTTGATGACTGCTACTTTAATAATATCATTTGATGACTAGAGATACTATCCCCTCTTTAAACCTACCTTTTTTCACTGTTTCTCTTGATACTCTAGAGCTTTTGTTTTTCCAAATGAATTTTTTATTATTTTATTGATATTATATTATTTATATTACATTATTTTATTTATTATTTATTTATCTGTCAAGCATCCCTTGAATAATTTGATTGGTATAGCATTAAAAGTGTAATTTAACTTAGATAGTATTATCATTTTTATTACATTGGTATGACCCAACCCTGGACACTGAATATTCCTCCAGGTATTTGAGTTCTTTATTTCTGCAATATTTTGTGTGCTTTGGTAAGTTGATCCCCAGATACTTTATACACGTTGTAGTGAATTGGAAAGCAATTTACCTTTTTATCATTGTTTTGGATTTTGTCATCATTATATAGAAATACAGATGATTTTTCAGGATTTATTTTGTAGCCTACAACTTTCCTGAAGGTATTAATTGTTCCAATTAGCACCTGTGTTCATTACCTAGTATTTTCTAAGTAAAACATCATATCAGCCTTTTGACTTCACAGCTTTAATTTCTTTGCCTTGTCTTACTGCTATTGCTAGCATTTTCAGAACTACATCAAAGAGTAATGAGGAATTGGCTTCCTTGCTTAAATCCTACACTAGTTGGAAAGTTTTTGCTCTATCTTGTTGCATATGATGTTTGGTTTTTGTTTTAGATAGATATTTTTAATGATATTAAAAACTCCCCCTCCACAAACTTTTTATGATTTCTAGCATAAATGAGCATTGTATTTTACCAAGGTCTGTTTTTAACATTCATAGAGATAATCATGTGGTTTTGAATACGTGGCTATTATATTATTTTATTTATTATTTTAGCTTAATCTTCTTTAAGGCACCCCTATTTCAACCAGATCTTTTCCCCACACCTTCCTCCTTCCACTCCTGTCCTTTCATTTGTTACTTTTTTCTGTAGTTTTACTTAATTTACTGCTACCTTTCTCCTTTTTGCTTTTATCAAGTTATTTATTTCTTCCCTTTTTTTCTCCTCTCAGTTAAGCAGTCAAGTAAAATGCCTACTCTTTTCCTCCCCTTCAACTTGTCTGTTAGTGCTTAAAATTTCATTTTTTGGCATCTTTTTCTTTGTAATTAGCCCATATCTGCAGAACACCATCTCTATACCAAGAAAATGGAGGAACACTCTAGTTTTCTAGTATGAAGTTTACTTATCGGATTGTTCTGAATCCTAATATCTTTACTGTTGCTTTAATTGCATTACTGTTGTCACTGTGTATATAGTTATGTGGGTTTTGCTTACTTCTCTATTTGTGCATTCATACAAATCTCCAATTTCACTGAATTCTTCATATTCCTCACTTCTATCAATGTAGTAACATTATGTTACATTGCATTCATTTACCACAATTTGTTCAGGTCACAAATTGATGGCCATCAACTTTTTGTTTTGAAAAAACAATTTTCATTGATAACTTGTTTTAACATCTCCTCAAATTCCTTTTGCCTTCCTTACCCTCCCAGAAAACTTCACTTTGCATCAATTAATGTAGATCTTTCCATACTTGTCTGTATTCATCACATATTTCATGTTTTACAACATAGGAATATTGCATTACATTGATTGAAACATGGTTTGTTTAGCCATTCTTTAATTGATGGGTATCAAGTTTCCAGCCCTTGCTGTGACAAAAAGTACGGCTGTGAATATTTTGTTATATTTGGAGCCTTTATTTATGTTTGTCAATGATCACTTTGAATAATTTGCCTGGTAGTGGAATCATTTGTCAAAACATATGGATATTTTAGACACTTCATTTGCATAATCCCAAATTGCTTTTCAAAATAGTTGTACTACTCCACATCACCACCAGTAATGAACCAGTGTTCCTATTTTCTCACTACCCCTTCGATACTATCTTTTATCATCTTTACCTTTTAGCTGAGTGTGAGGGATATTTTGATTTACTTTTCTTTTATTATTAGTGATTTAGAACATTCTTTTATATTGTTTATAGTTTGGAATTACTTTTTCAGAACTGTTTATTCATATATTTTGACTACCTTTTGAAGAGTGCTTTTTGTTGTGTATTGGTTGTCTATGTAGCTTGGATATAAACCCTTTTATGAGAAAATTGATAGAAAGATTTTCTCCCATTTGACTACTTCCCTTCGCATCTTAGATGTACCAATTTTACTTGCACAAAAGCTTTTCAATTTCATATAATCAAAATTATATATTCCATCTTTTGTAAATACTTCTATCCCTTGTTTGATTAATGATACTTTTCCATCTAGTGGCTGTGAAAAGGATATGCTACTTTTCTTTCCTAATATTTTTATTGTATGCTTTTTAACAGCCAAGTCACATATCCATTTTAATTTTATTGTGTAATACATTGTAAAATGTTGGTCAAAGCTTAATTTCTGCCAGATAGCTTTTCAATTTCTTCAGCAATTCTTATCAGATAAGAAATTCTTTTCTAGATAATATGTATTTAAAGATTTATTGAACACTTTTATTGGGTTCAATAATTTCTGATTCTTCATCATCTGATACATTCCATTCCTCAGGTTCTCCACCTTTTAATCAATATTGAATGATTTTGAAAACTGCTGCTTTATAATACAGTTTGAGGTCTGAAAGTATTAATTTCCCTTCATTCTTACATCTTTCATTATTTCCCTTAACATTCCAGATATTTTGTTCCTGCAAATGAATTTTATTTTTATTTGTTCTATTTTGTTCTATTTGTATTTTATCCAGCTCTACAGAATATTTCTTTTGTGTTTTGATTGGTATAGCATTAAATCAGTAAGTTAACTTATCGGTATTGTCATTTTATCATTTTGGCATTGCCCAGCCATGAGCACTGAATATTCTTCCAGCAACTTAACTTGTCTTTTTCTTTCTGTCAATTTTAAAAGCTTTTTGTAATTAAAACTTTAAAAGTATTGTTTTTACTTCAGTAGGCTAGTTCCAAAATACTTTAATGTATTTTGTGGTTATCTTGAATGAGACTTCTTTTTCTATTATTGTAGCTTTAATTTTTTTTACTCATATGCAAATGTTTATTTTGGTTTATTTTCTATTCTGAAACTTTTCTGAAGCTATTTTTAATCTCATTTTCTCTTCTTATTCCCTCAGGTGGTTATATCCTTTTTGTTTATCTTTATGCATTTAAATTTCTTCTGTTGTCTTATTGCATTTATAGAACTATATCAAATCATAGAAGGGAAAAGGGAAATAATTTGTTCACTCCTTTATCTATTAATAAAATTCTAGTGTATCCTCATTGTATACAGTGCTTGATTTTAGTTTTAGATAGAGACTTTTTTCAACCATATCTTCTTTGTTATCTTTTTTTAAGAACAAATGAATATTGTACTTTATCAAAGGCTTTTTCTGCCTTGTTTTGAGTTAATCATGTAGTTTAGAACGTCTTTGCTTTCAATATAATGAATTATGTTGACAATCCTTGCTTCCCTAGTATCATCTAACTTGGTCATTATGAATGTATTCCTTTTGACAAGATTTTACTTAAAATTTTTGGATGTATATTAACAATATTGGTCAATACTTCTTCATGATAATTATTTTTATTGCTTAATGATCTTTAAAAGATATGTTTAGTATTAACATGTAGTCAAATTTTTGCATAAATTCTATAAATGTTAAAAATATCTATTCTTTAATAGTTCCATTAAGGAAGTACCATAAGTCTTTTACCTTTAAATTATTCAATAATTTGTTAAATTCTATTTTTCCTCTCTTACAAATCTTTCTATTAAATTTTACAACACTGAGAGAAGAATATTAAAATTTCCCATTATTTTTGTGTTCCTATCTATGTTCTTTGGCAATTTAGTTAATTTTTACCTTCTGAAATTAGCTATGGAACTTGGCACATATAAATGTAATGTTCATACTTGTTGCCTATAGTTCCTTTAATCAATAAAATTTCTTTGAGTGTCTGTATCATGACTTTTTTATATTTCTGATAGAATGATTGCAGCCTCTTATTTTTATTCTTAGGATGTATATTTTTGAATATTAGATTTCTTTCTTGTTAGCCATTGATTGTAGGGTGTTGTTTTCTTGTTCATTCTGTCACTCCCTTTTTAAAATAAATTTTTTTTGTTTATTTGTATTTAAAGTTATAAGAGTTAGGTTGGTGTTTTTTGCATTTGTGTATCTAGAATGTTAAAAAAATTAGAATTTTTTGTTCCTTTTCCTTTTTTAAGTTAATAATATGTCTCTACAATTTGTCTTCCATAATCAGCTTTGATATAACCCTATTCCCATAGGCTGTCTTCCACATATCAGTTCTCTTACCTCACTTAGCCTTTGATCTCCTCAGCATAAATACCCAATATTGGTATAATTGGGGACAAAGTTATGAATAATGTAGTTTTTCTATTATATTCTGAATTATTTTCCAGAAAAGTTAGAAAATTTGACATTTCCACCAATATGTATTAATGTACCTGTCTTTGCACAGCTCTACCACATTGTCTCTTTTATTATCTTTGCCAATTTGCTAAATATGAGATGAAACTTTAAAGTCTTATATAATTATATTTCTTTACTTACACATTGGATAATCTTTTTTTCTCTTTTTTTAGGCTCTACTTACACATTCATATTAAGCAAATTTTCATATTAGTCATGATGTAAAGACAATTAGAACTAATGGGAGAAACCATGAGGAAGAAGAAATAAAACAAAAATAAAAGAAAAGGAAAGAAAATAGTATGCTTCCATCTGCATTCAGACTCTGTAGTTCTTTCTGTGGATGTAGATAGCATTTTCTGTCATGAGTCTTTTGGAGTTGTCTCAAATCCTTGCATTGCTGAGAAAAGCTAAGTCTATCAAAGTCAGTCATCACACAATGTGGCTATTACCATGTAAAATGTTCTGATTTTTTTCATTTCACTAAACATCAGTTCACGTAAGTCTTTCCAGGTTTTTCTGAAGTCCTCCTGCTCATCATTTCTTAGAGCACAATAGTATTCCATTACATTCATATACCCCAACTTGTTGCAGTTATTCCTCAATTGATGGATCACCTAAATTTTGAATTCTTTGTCACCACAAAAGTAGCTGCTAGAAATATTTTTGTACATGTGGGTCCTTTTCCCATGTCAATGATCTCTTTGGGATACAGCCCTAGAAGGACTATTGCTGGGTCAAAAGGTATGGATAGTTTTATAGCCCTTTGGGCATTGTTCCAAATTGCTCTTCAGAATGGTTTGATTAGTTCACAATTCCACCAACATTGCATTAGTGTTCCAATTTTCCCACATCTTCTCTGACACTTATCATTTTCCTGTTTTGTCATGTTAGCTAGTTTGATAGGTGTGATATGGTACCTCAGAGTTGTTTTGATTTTCATTTCTCTAATCAATAGTGATTTAGAGCATTTTATCATATGATTGTAGATAGCTTTAATTTCTTCATCTGAAAACTGACTATCCATATCCTTTGACCATTTATCAATTGGGGAATGACTTGTACTCTTAGAAATTTGACTCAGTTCTCTATATGTTTTAGAATGAGGCCTTTATAAGAGACACTGGCTGTAAAAATTGTTTCCCAACTTTCTGCTTCCCTTCTAATCTTGGTTGCATTGGTTTTGTTTCTGCAAAAACTTTTCAATTAGATATAATCAAAATTATCCATTTTGTATTTCATAATGTTTTCTATCTCTTGCTTGATCATAAATTCTTCCCCTCTCCATAGATTTGATAGGTAAACTATTCCTTGCTCTCCTAGTTTGCTTATAGTATCAGTCTTTATATCTAAATCATGTACCCATTTTGACTTTATCTTGGTATAGGGTATAAGATGTTGATCTATGCCTAGTTTCTGCCATACCATTTTCCAGTTTTCCCAGCAGTTTTTGTGAAGTAGTTAGTGAGTTCTTATCCTAGAAACTAGAGTCTTTGGTTTTATCAAATAGTAGATTACTAAAGTCAATGCTTGTTGTGTCTTGCATACCTAACCTATTCCACTGATCCATCACTCTGTTTCTTAGGCAGTACCAAGTAGTTGTGATGATTGCTGCTTTATGATACAATTTAAGATTTGGTACAGCTAGGCCACCTTCCCTTGCATTTCTTTTCATTAGTTCCCTTGATATTCTGTATCTTTTCTTCTTCCAGATGAATTTTGTTATTGTTTTTTTCTAGCTCTATAAAATAATTCTTTGCTAATTTGATTGGTGTGGCACTGAATAAGTAAATTAATTTAGGTAGAATTGTCATTTTCATTATATTAGCTCAGCCTACCCATGAGCAACTGATGTTTTTCTAATTATTTAGATCTGACTTTATTTGTGTGAAAAGTGTTTTGTAATTGTGTTCATATAGTTCCTGAGTTTGTTTTGGCAGGTAGACTCCAAAATACTTCATAATACCTACAGTAACTTTAACTAGAATTTTTCTTTCTATCTCTTGCTGTTGGACTTTGTTAGTAATATATAGAAATGCCCAATGATTTATGTGGGTTTATTTTACATCCTGCAACTTAGCTAAATTTGTTTATTATTTCAAGTAATTTTTTACTTGATTCCCTAAGATTCTCTAAGGATATCATCATATCATCTGCAAGGAGTGATAGCTTTGTTTCTTCTTTGCCTATTCTAATTCTTTCAAATTGGATAATTCTAATGTGTGGTTTTTTTTTTTTTGATCAGCTGTATTGCTGCTGGCAGCCTCAGCCTCTGTCTCTTGTATTGGCTGCTATAAAAAGAATAAAGGACCATTGTATGTGATGTTTTAAAGGACAGCCATTATTTTTCTGCACAGAAAATACAAACAGAAAATACTTAGTCCTGTGTCAATATGAAGGCAAGAGAGTTCTCATGACCACATTGCATTTGAGTTATATAGAGAGACGAACTCTCATTTTCCAGAGAGCCCTACTTTAGTGCAGAGACAGTCATAAAATTACAGAATCATAGTATGGTAGTATCATAGATTTAGAGGAGAAAGGAACATAGACCATTAAATCCACCTACCTCATTCCCTTTTGTAGATGGTTGAGGCTCCTATAGAAGGAAAACCCAGGTTGTGACAAAGTGAACTCCTTCTCCATAGGGACTGTACAGTCTGTATTAACCCTCAGTGAATGAATGAATTAAAAAGCACCAATTAAATACCTACTATGTACCAAGAAGAGTGTTAAGAAATGGAGACACAAAAAATATGCAAAATAGACATATAACATAAAAGAAGAGAATCTCTGATCAGAACATACTTGCATTCTAACAAAGGCAACATATATAGGGAAGTGGTGGCCAGGGAGGAATGTTTTGGTATGAAAAGTGAAAGGGATGGTGGTAGGAACCATACGGTAACAGATTGAAACAGCTGTTTCAATGATAATGGCAGAATTAGCTTGATTATGGTTCCAATGCTGGAAAGGGAGAGATGGCATAATCCAGAGGAGAAACATACTGGATTTGGAGGCAGAGGCCCTGGCTTGAAATCTCAGCTCTGTAATCCAGTGTCTTGTATGGAATTTGGCAAGTCATTTCAAAATTCTGGGCCTGAGTTTCCTTGTATATAAAATAAAAAGGTTGGACTATATGGCCTCTAAGATCCATTCTGGTGACTTGCCAGGGATGCAGAAATGGTAAATGGCTATGGATGTAGTTCAACCTTGGTCTTGTAGGCTGTAAGAACAGCCCTTTTTCCATCACTCTCATCTGTCTGAGAGTTTGATTGAGCAGCCAGTGGGTTAGAAAAGTAGCTGTACTGGGTGGTGGGGATTAGAGGAGAAGTGAGTGAGAAATCAGAAAGCATTAGAGATTCTGACAAAAATGGAGGGAAAACTTTTACCTGTGTGTGTGTGTGTGTATGTGTGTGCATGCACGTGTGTGTGTGGGGGTATTTGTTCTATTTCCACATGTGTGTGGATGTGTATATGTGTATGCACATGTGAGGATGTTTCTTCTTGCATGAGGAAATGGGCCGTGTTAAGATTAAACTCTATAGTGTTTAGAAAAGCTCATTAGCAAGAAAAATTACCTAGGGTTTTTGAATCCTGAACAGTTTTTCTTTCAACATTTGGCATCCCATGCTTTAGTTTTATCATTTGGCATCTTTTACTGCTTTGTGAGAATTGCAATCTTTTTGACTGAGTCCTTAAAGGCTTGTATGACTTGTTTGTTCCTCAGGGCATAAATAAAGGGGTTCATCACTGGAGCAACAGAGGCCATGAGAACTGACACTGTCTTGTTCAAATCCACTTTTTCATTTCCAGAAGATTTGATGTACATGAAGATGCAGCTTCCATAAGAGATGGAGACAACAATCACGTGGAAGGAACAAGTGGAAAAGGCCTTTTGCCTTTGCTGGGCAGAGGGGAATCTCAGAATAGTTCTGATAATGGAGGCATAAGACAAAACCACTAAGAATAATGTAATAATGAGTGTTAATATAGCATCAATCAAAACTATCTTCTCTATGAACTGTGTGTCTGTGCAGGAAATCTCTAGCATAGGAAATGTATCACAGCTAAAATGATCAATGACATTGGAATCACAAAAGTCCAATTGGAGGCCCAGGCTAAGTGGTGGGAGGATGACCATCAGCCCAGCCAGCCAAGAACTCAGCAGAAGCTGGTTACAGACTTTGGTGCTCATGATAGTTGTGTAATGCAAAGGTTTGCAGATGGCCACATAGCAGTCATAGGACATGGTGGCCAGAAGAAAGAACTCTGTTGCCCCAACAAAGATGACAAAAATATTTGGGTGAAACAAGCATCATGGGAAATGGTATTGTCCCCAGTTGATATGCTATAGAGATACCTGGGGATACAAGAAGTTGTGAGTGAGATTTCTAAGATGGAGAAGTTTCTGAGAAAAAAAATACATGGGAGTTTTCAGGCGGGCATCCACCAAAGTGAGGAGGATGATGATCAGATTCCCAATGATACTCAACATGTAGTTGAGAAACAGGAATATAAAAAGCAAAACCTGTAGCTGTGGGTCATCTGTCAGTCCTCGTAGGATGAACAATGTAATCCCTGTGTGATTTCTCATTCCTGACTTCTGAATTCTGATGAACCTGCACAGAAAATAGAGAGGAAGAATTTGGATCTGGGTAAGAGGATGGAGAGAAAATAGGGAGAGCAATGGGAGCTGGTGGGAAAAAGGTGGCAAATGTTCACCTGAAAGTTGGTTAAAGAGGCAACAAGCTAAGTGATGAGTAAATTCATATTGTTTATTTCCCTAAGTTAGCAGCATGTACATGGGACCAGAACTTTAACAAGCAATTTTAGGAGGACATTTAAACCCTGACTCAGGATGTTTGTGTTACTCAAAAAAATATAGCCCTCATGTTTTTTAACATATAATATGAGAAAGGAAGTTTCTTAGCTGAATAGGTTGTAAATACAATAAGGCAAGAGAAGTAACAAAGTGTCAATTGATATTATAGTCCCAGGATATCTGTGTTTCCCCTACACAACATGTGTCCATGGGATACTAAGATAAGAAAAGTCTCACTATTCAAGAGATTGTCTGGTCCCAGGTATCCTGTCCTTAGTGATCACAAACAAGAAGAGTGTTGGTCAGTTTCATCTGGTCCTGTAGCTGCTGACACAGGAAGGGGCATTTTTAGGTCACTCAGAGAGAAAAGATTAATTCAGGTTTTTGGCCCTTATTGGGGCTCAATTGATCTTAAAATGATTATAACAAGCAACTTACACTTTTCCAGGGTTTCTACCTCTAGCAATTGCTTCAGTGTCTCTTGGGAATTAACATATTTTACTCACTCAAATATTGTCCCTTGTCCTTTTTTGTCCTTTTTATTTTATCCTTTTTCACAGAGCCTTTTATCCCTTAGCCACAGTCTATAGCACTGGACATGGAGTCAGGAGACCTATTTTCATGTCCTGACTGTTACTGGTATGTGACCAGGTAGAAGTCTCTCAGCTTCTCAGAACCCAACTTGCCTTTTATGTCAAATGGTTGTTCACATACTTGCAGCACTTACTATGTGGGCTGCTACAAACAAAGCACTTTGTAAACTTTAAATGTGAGTTATGCTGATTCTAATGATTACTCTGCACTAACTGGTATTCCTTCTGCTCCCCACATCATGACTTTGCTTTTATATCTATACTTTCTCATATGTGTTATTTTCCCCAGCATCTTTTTCTAGGAGATCACCTCAAGGCAGAGTTAGGAACATCTGACCTATGAGGGTAAGCAGGGCTGGCCATAAGAAATGTTGTCGAGAAGATGCAGATTGTCTTTGGGGTCCTCCCATTTCCCTGTCCATGTACTTTTCCCTCCTGTTTATGCTCCCAACTCCTTCAGTTACCCAGGGCACCTGAGATTTTCCCCTCTCTGTTCAACACCTCACAAAGATCCTGGCTGTAGTCCTCTGCCTAATTTCTTCTGACTAATGTTTTGGAACCTGAGTCTCATTTTGTAGAAATCTTTTGTCTGGGAACTGCCATGTCTGAGAAGATTTCCATGAGAAACTAGAAGACCTGCTTTCCTATCTAGCCTCTGCTCCTTAAAAATTGTGTTGTTCCGTGCAAGTCACTTCATCTCTCAGGACCTTAGTTTCTTTGTCTCTGAAATGAGGTGATTATTCTCTAGAAGATCCCTCAGGTTCTTTCTAACTCTAAAGCCTTTAATTCTTTGATAAGTGAATTAACTATAAGGTTTGAATAACTGATAGGAGTTTCTTCCAAGGAGTGTTTTTGTTTTCGTTTGTTTTTGTTTTGTTTTAAGTGATGAATGACTTGTTATTTTTATGGGAAGTGCTCCAATTCTTTCTCTTTATAGGGATGTATAGTGAACACTTTTAGGAAATTCTAAAAAGCTTCTCAGAGTATCCTATTCTTATGACTTGTTAGTTATGTTTCTCTGCTTCTGTGTCTGTCTGTCTCTCTCTGTCACTTGAGATTTTTTTTTTAGATAGAAAATGTGTAATCAGTCCATCTTTTTGTGAAATTGACCAATAACCTCTTAAAGCAGGGATCCTCAACTGTTTTTGTTTGGCAGCAAGCAGCAGCATTGGCAGCATTGTGAAACTACGCTATGAATCCTTTCTGAGAGTAATATTTTAAGTGCACAAAATAAAATACATAGAGTTACAAAAGAAATCAGTTACATTGAAATATGGCTATCACAATATTTTAAAAAAGAAATTCAAAGACAATTGCTTAAGAGTCATGGTGTTAAAGCATTGACCCTTTCAGGGCAGGGAGGCATGCTTTTGAAAAAAGAGATTTTTGTTATGAAATGGAATTAACTTCAATCGTAGAATTTCTGTAAGTGGGCAGCATAGGGCTACTTGTGGTTGGTATATTTCCCAAGAGAGAGTTTTTTCACACCCTGCAGATCATAAAAGGGCACACATAGTCCAGTCTCACCAAAGAGAGTATAAGTTCAAATGTCATGTTATTCTAAATAAAAGAAGTGATATCTCAGAAATGTTTGTTGATTCTCTCCCTGAAACAGCCAATGTAATTTCATAAGTTTTTGATGTCTGAAGTGGATAAGTCTGTCCACTGTGTTTTTGTATAGGGGAAATAGTCAAAAATATGATCTTCGTGGATACAAAATGATGATGATACAATATGTGATGAGAAAAACCTTTTCATACTTAACGTTTCTGAAAGTGCTTCATGGATAGCATCAATGGCCCGAATAAATCCAAAGGTCCTTGGTATGGCTCAAAGATGAACAGTAGGACAGGCAACTGGCAGGAGCATAGTGAAGCTATTGCCTAGGTCATAACACCCCATGGAATACTTCTCCTATGAATTGAGTCTATCAGCACATTTGCACCTGCTCCTATGAAGCTTATCTAGACTTGACTTCCAGTTGTTACTTGTGTCTTCTGGGACATCGATTTCTCTAAGTCTCAATTTCCTCACCTGTAAATAAGGAAGTTGGTTCAGATGATCTCTAATGTTTGTTATAGATTTAATTCAAAGATTCTAATTCTATGGAATTTTTGGTCACACTCTGCTCCCTAGAACCATATATTGACAGGCAGCTCTGGGACTAATTGTCATGTCCCAAGACATTTAATGCTTCTGGGCCATCCTTCTGTCTCCTAAATAACTATACAATGTATTTGGATCAGAGATCTGGTCTTATGTTAAATGTTAGAAATCTTGCCCTTCAGCTAAAAGGAAGCTGGGATCCATGGAAAGGGAAGGCACTGTTCAGACCTGATTCTGGGTACTTCAGAGGAAAAGTGCTGAAATATCTGGGCAAGGAGATGGGTTTTCCCTCCTAAATTTTATTTGCTCAATCTGCTGACGGTGTTTGGGGACAATCAGGTGGGAGAACAAACAAAAGGTTCCTTAGGGATTGAAGTTCAAAGTTACTAATGAATCTACCATATAATCAGCATTAAATAAATAAAAAAACACATTAATAAAGCAGCTATGAGGGCTGTGTCCACAGAGACATGAAGGTGTCACCCCAGCATTAGATACAATGCTCAAACAGTGTGGGTCATGCAGTAGAGCAGGCCCCTGGCATATCCATGCTCCTGCTTGCATCATCTGAGGCAGATATCTCAAACATAAAGCTGGCAGTCCAAACCAGAGTCCAATGCAATTGGGAAATATTTTTAAAAAATAATAAAAATATAATAAAATATAGAAATATTGTAAAACTAAGTCAATGTGCTGGCCCACTTGGATCCTTACATACAGATTAATCTCCCTCATTTCTTTTTGAGTTTGACACTTCTGATGTAAGGAATCATTTTGAAGTCATTACAGAAAAGATGAAGAGCCTTTATTTAAACTACTTAAACACATGTAAGCTAAATAGGTTTTTTTTTAAAGCACAGTCTTTATTTTATCACACAAAATAAAAAAGAGGAATGACATATACCTGACTCAGTAGAGAGGCAAAACAACTCTTATGCCCACACTACTTCTCACAGGTAAGGGAAATTCACTTGAGTTTCATGGAAATGAATTCTCATTCTCCAGAAAGGCACAACTGCCTTCTGGGATAGTTGTTGGATCAAAGAATTATAAAATCATAGATATAGAAATGGAAAGAATCTTACATACCAATCCTCTCACTTCTTGCTAATTGCAGGTTGTTATAGCAATCACAGAGGGAAAATAAATTCTGGATAGTAACAAGTGAACTCCCTTTCTATAGACCCTAATCAGGAAAACTTTTTATAATGATTGAATAAAAATATTCATTAAGCACCTACTATGTGTCAGACACTACTGGGAGATGGGGTCACACATACAAAAAATATAAAAGAAAATAGTTGTTGACCTAAGGAACTTAAATCATAACAAGTAAACACAAGACACGTAGTTGAATAATGCCAGGGAGGGAGTGTTTGGTGTGGAAAGCTGAAGGAATGGTGAATGGAATCATAAGAGAATAAACTGACATACTTTTTCTTGTAACAACAGCAGAATTGACTTTATTATGGTTCCTGTCCTGGAAAGTGAGAGGCAGCATGGTCCAGAGGAAAAAGAGCATTAGATTTGGAGTCCCGGGCCTTGGGTTGAAATGCTCCCTTTTTCATTTACTACATTGAATGATCTTGCCCAAGATCTTAATGTGTCCCAAGACTCTTAACATGCCTTGCCCAAGATACTCAAGGTGTTCCCTCTGTTATGCCCACTCTCTTATCTTCATTCTCTCCATGTCTACTGGTTCCTTCCTTGCTTACTACAAATATGCCCACATTTTCATCATCCTCAAAAACCCTCACTTCTATCTGATAGCAATTGTCCTAAATTTCTTTTGTCCTTTGTATTAAACTCTTTGAGAAGTCCATCTACAATAAGATATCTCCACTTACTCTCATCTTATTCTCTTCTTAACTCCCTACAATGTAGTTTCTGATCTCATCATCCCACTGAAACTGCTCTCTCTTAAGTTACTAAGATTTCCTAATTGCTATATCTAAAGGTCTTTTCTCAAACTTTGTTCTTTTTGAATTCTTTGTAATCTTTGACATCCTTGATCACTTTCTTCTCCTTGATATACTCCTTCTAATTGTGATAATGGGATAATATTCTTAAGAGTTCCAAGTATCATCTTCCCGTGTAGGGATGTAAATGGTTTAACCTCATTGAATCCCTCACATTGTCTTTTTTCTGTTTACTCTTTTATGCTTCTTTTGGGTCTTATATTTGAAAATAAAATTTTCAGTTCAACTCTTGTCTTTTCATCAAGAATGCTTGAAAGTCCTTTATTTTGTTGAATATCCATTTCCCTCCTCTAGTGGACTATACTCAGTTTCATGGAATAAGTGATTCTTGGTTGTAATCCTAGCCTTTATGCTTTCTGGAACATCATATTCCAAGCCTTCTGATCCTTTCATGTAGAAGCTGCTAAATTCTGTGTGATCCTGACTGTGGCTGCACAATGTTGAAATTGTTTCTTTCTAACTGATCGCAGTATTTTCTCCTTGATCTGGGAGTTATGGAATTTCGTCATGATATTCCTGGGAGTTTTCATTTTGACCTCCTTCAGGGGATGATCAATGAATTCTTTCAATTTCTCTTTCACTCTCTTTTTCTAGGATATCAGGGCAGTTTTCCTTGATAATTTCTTGAAATGAGATGTCCAGGCTCTTTTTTTCTTGATCACAGCTTTCAAGTGGTCTAATAATTTTAAAATTATCTCTCCTCAATCTATTTTCCAGGTTAGTTGTTCTTCCAATGGGATATTTCCCTTTTTCTTCTATTCTTTCATTCTTTTGATTTTGTTTTATTGTTTCTTGATGTCATGAAGCCATTAGCTTCCACTTGCCCAATTCTAACTTTTAAGGCATTATTTTCTTCAGTAAACTTTTGTACCTCCTTTTCCATTTGGCCAATTTCAATTTTTAAGGAGTTATCTTCAGTGAATTTTTGTATATCTTTTTCCATCTTTTGCATTTCTGTTATCAATCTGTTGACTCTTTTTTCCTTCCATTAGTGACTTGTGTCACTCTCATTTCTTTTCTCAATTTTTTCTTGTACCTCTCTTAATCAATTTTTAAAATCCCTTTTTGAACTCTTCCAGGAGTTCTTTTTGGGTCTGAGGTCAATTCAAAGTTTTCTTTTAGGCATCACATTGTTATCCTCTTCTGAGTTTGGGTTTTGGTCTTCCTTGTCACCATTGTAACTTTCTATGGTCGAGTTCTTTTTTTTTGCTTATTTCCCCAGCCTATTTTGTGATTGTTAATTTTGTGTTATGCTCTGCTTCTGGTGTTGAGGGGACACTGTCTCAATCTTCTTGGACCCAGGGCATGGGGCCTCACTGCTGGCCTGCTGAGTTGAGGCCATGGAACCGTGCTGTTGACATGAATGGGAGACTGGGGCCTTGATACTGGCTTAGTGGGGCATAGTCTGCTGCTGCCTTCCCTGGACACCACTTGGACCACAAGACCTTTCCTGCCAACCTTCTAAGTTGTCTTGTGCTAGAAAATTGTTTCACCCTGTCCTTTTGTTGGTTCTGTCACTCCAGATTTTATTCTGTGGTGTTATTTCATAGTTGTTTGAAGGTTAATTTGGGAGAGTTTGGGCTAATTCCTGCTTTGCTCTGCAGTCTTGGCACCACCTATCCCTGCTGTTAGAGATTCTTAGAGGATTTCTCAATTCATGTTTTCGAAGAATTAGTTTTTAGGTTAGTTTAATCATTTCTAAAGCCTTTTGTTTTCAAGTTTTTTTTCTCTTCAACTTTTTTAGCTCAATCTTTTCAAAGTTGGATCTATTCTTATTTGCTCTCTTCTCTTTCCTCTAAAGTCCCCAGCCCATTTTCCTTTGGAGTTTTGTTTATTATTTCCTTTTTCTAAATCAATTTTTTAAAAAAATCAATTTTATCTGGTTATTTAATTCTCCCCACCCCTTTCCCTCTTTCAGTTCTTCAACTAGTATCTTCCTTCCTCTTTGCCCTATCAACTTGTTTCATTTATTAGCTTTTAAGAATTTCTTTTCTGTTCATTTTTACATAAAATACTCCTTTTCCCTTACTCTCTACATTGTTTATTTTCCCTTTCTGTCTGTTCTTGACATTTATTCTTTGGCTCATGAGTCTTACGCTTATTTAATCCTTGATTCTCCATATTCCTCATGGAATTAAAACTTCTCAGGTAACTATTCTTTTTTTTTTCTTTTCTAAATAGTTTCTATTATTTCCTTGTAGAGATGACTCCTAGTCCCCCTTTTTCTGTTATGGATCCCTTTTAGTAAATCATCAGTTCCTGCAGAATTGATATCAAACCATGGTAGGATTTTTTTAGGTCCTTGCTTATGCATTTCATTATTGACCTTTGCCCTTACTTGGTCATGTCCCTCTATTTGCCTCAAAAGCTCTTCCATAAGTTCATGCCCTCTCACTCTTCTATTAATTACTTCTATGATTTGTTCTTTGATCCACTTATTATTTAAGATTTGATCCTAAGTCTCCAAATGTATGTTTTGTTTGTGCCCCCTTAACCTATTGCTGTGTTTATTGTGTTGTCGTCCATAAGGGATGTGTTTATAATTTCTGCCTTTTTACATTTGTTTTAATATACTGCTGCATACTAATTCATTGTGAATTTTTGGAGAAGTTCTATGCAGTGTTGAGAAATACATATATTCATGACCAGTCCCATTTACAAGATGCCGTAAGTCTTTTATCTTTCCCCCCTGGCAATTTGTTATATTTGATATTTTCTCTTTTGTTTAACTTTCTGTTAGACATATTCAAAATTGATGGAGGGAAATTGAAATCTCTTGCCACTATTGCATTATTGTTCATAACTTCTTGTAGCTCAGTTCATGTAAAGTTAAATTTCAGTTAATTCCTTAGATGCTAAGGAATTTGAAGCATGTAAGTTTTATATCAATATTGTTTTTTTTGACTGGTTACTTTCAGCATAATGTAAAATCCCTTTTTGTTCCTTTTTATGTTGTGAGTTTGTTTTTGCTTTTCTGACAACATACTTATAATTCCTGTTTCTTAAAATTCACCTAATAAATAAAACATTTTTCATTCTCTCATTTTTATTCTGTATGTTTTTGTTTTTAAAATATATTTCTTGTAAACAACAGATTGGTTAGGAGACTATGAGATATGTTTTCCTCCATTTGTGCCTAATATTGTTGCCCCAAAAAATTAGGGGTCCCACTTTTTTCTCGTAAACACAGTATTATTATCACTGCAGTTGTTTCAGCTTAATATATTATTGGCAATTTTGTTCTCACTGGCTCTCTGTACCTCCTTTTGAAGTCTCCCCTGTTTCTAACCTTTCTTACTTCTTTCCCTGACTTTTTTCCCTTACTTTTTTCCCAAATACTGCTTGTAATTTTGAGATGATGTGGATGTTAGCTTTAAAGTTTTCATTGATAACTTTGAAATGATTTGGATATATTAATGAACTAGTCCCCATGTGGCACAGATTAGAATTAGTTTTTTTCATCCCCAAACTCTATAAAAATGAGAACTCAAACGCCTGCCTTCCCCTCTCCCTGTGTTCTTTTTCATCTCTTTCGGATCCATGCTGCCTAGTGCTCCTGACTCTACCCCATGATTACAGATGTGATACTCTCTGCCTTTCCCCCTTCCCATCCTCTTCCTTATGCTACTTGCCTTCAATCCCCTACCCTCTGTCCTCACACTGTCTATCTCTGTACCCCTTTCACCATTTCTTTCTCCACTTTCTTTGCTTTTTTTTGCCTTCAGACATTTGTGCCCAATTAAAATGTGATTACTACCCAATTTCCTGCTGCCCATCATAGTCTTTCCTTGAGAGTACCCAAAGAACCAGGTATGCCTGACACTATTTCATAATTTCTTAAATTAATTATCAAGTCAGTGTGAATAAGGATTAGAAAACTCCACTTAATCCATCAATCAAAAATATTTCAACCAAGTGTGATATGAAGCTACTTGGGATTGGTATGGACTTAGCTTACAGAAAATGAGCAAGCTAGTTCTTTTCAAAATAACATATGGTGGACTGAGTTTATTATTTAGGTACTTGATCCTAGAAGTAGGATCAAGTTTTCAGGTGAAAGTATGATATGGGATGCAACATTTTAATATAATGGGTATGACAGGATTCTTCATATTAAGAGGACAACAGAATTGCTGTACTAGTTAACAAGTATATAAAATAAGTAATTAATTAAACAAGGGAAATACTACATAATCAAGGCATAAGAAACATATTAAACAAGGAATTAAACAAGAATATCCCATTGCTAATTCATTCTTCACATAGGTTCTAAAGTGATACTCTTATAGCACAGATCTGACTATGCTATTGTCTTGCTTGAATGAGAATGAGGTTGTATTAGTAGACAATATTAGGCTTCTAGTAAGAAACCCCAGAATATACCACAATGGCTCCTCCAAGAGATCCATAGCAATGCAAAAGAGATGAACCTAATAAACCACCTGGAAAAAGAAACCAACGGCTCTCCTTGACCATGTATTGCCTGGGTTATGATATCCCATGAGACAGATGCATTGAGTCTATCTGTGAATTTGCATTGGTCAGGTTTTGGAGATTTACAATGAGCTAGGCCAGGAATTGAATGGAATGAAGATAAGAGGATGGCATATCTTTGAAATGTTTCCTATTGATTTTCTTCACTTCAAAGATATGCTATCCTGCTTGGAAGGAACAGAATGTGTCAAAATCTTTGGGGGTGCATGTTGACTGGAATTCCCTTAACATCTGACCTATCCCAGGGAACCCTCCATAGATTTTCTCCACAGTTTAGCATCACAGCTATTCTTTACATCATGTGAGCAGGAGCAGAAAGATACCAGGGGCCTGTTCAGTTGCAGGACTCTCAGTGTTTGAGTGCTGTATCTTTTTTTTCTTGAGAACTATGTCTAATGCTATGATAGCACCTTCTTGTCTCGGTGGACCAGGCCCCATAGCTGTTTATTTAACATTAAAAAAAATCTAATGCTGATTACATGGTAGACTTATTATTTTGAACCTCAATCCCTAAGGAATCTATTATTTGCTCTCTGATATGATCACCAAACAACTTTAGCAGACTAAGTGGATAAAATAATTAGGAGGAAAAACTCATTTCCCTGCCCAGAACTATCAAATGTTTTCCTCTGAAATTCACAGAGGCAGGTCTGTACATTGTCTTCCATTCCCAGAATCCCAGTTTCCTTTCAGTTCTAGGGCAAGATTTCTGACTTTTAATTAAAAGTTGGGAGACAGAAGGTTGGCCCAGTAGCACTAAGTGTCTTTGGAGATGGGAATCAACCACAGAGATGCCTTTGAGCTTGAGGTTCTAGGGAGCAGATTTAGGGTGTGCCCCAAAATGTCCACACAACTGGGATCTTGAAGCAAACCTGGAAGGAATATCAGAGATCATTCAATACAACTTCCTTATTTATAGGTGAGGAAATTGAGACTCAACAGAATACAAAAGCAGTAACTGCAATTCAAGTCCTAGCTTCCTAGGAGCTCAATGTGAATGTGCTGATGGACTCATTTCATAGGCTAACCAATCCATGGGATGTCTTGACCTAGGCAATAGTTTCACAAAGCTGCTGCCACCTGCTTGCACTGCTGTTTCTCTTTGAACATACCAAGGCCCTTTGGGGTTTTTCTGGCTGCTGATGTTCTGTATGAAGCACTGTCACAAAAGTAAGTATGAAAATAGTTTTCACATCACTCATTTTCTCATTTTGTTTCCATGAAGATTCTACTTGCTTGCCTATTTCCCCCATATAATAGAATAATGATTAGAGTGGTCTACTTCAAAAATCAAAAATTTATGAAATAAAAAAACCCTTATGAAATTATTTTGGTGATTTCAGGGAGAGAGCCAACAGTTATATATGAGATACCACAACTTTTAAAAAATGACAAGCTATTTGTGTTTTACATCCTCATTATAGTGGGGTCATGGATATAGCTTTAGGAACAGTGGATTATATATGCCCTTCTCTGATCTGCAGAATATTGGGAAAACACCTCTTAGGAAAGATACCATCCACAAACCCTGCTAGGAAGCCCACAATTGTAGGGTAATTGTATTTTGGGACAATATTCCCTCATGCAAAAGCATGCACCCTTGAAATTAATGTTTTAATGCAGTAGTTTTAAAATTGATGTCTTCAACTTAAAAAAAACTATTTTGATAACTATTTCAATGTAGCAAGTTTCCATGCATTCCTATGTATTTAAAATCATCTCTCTGAGATAGGTCTGTAGCTTTCACCAGACTTCTAAAGGCGTCCATGACATAAACATTTTAAGAACTCCTACTTTGAAGTAAATTACACAGCAAATTGAACAGATTACAAAGTTCACATCTGAAAAAAACAAGTCATGACTATTCTAGAGAAAGAGAGAAACAGAAAAATATAACCAATAAGTGACTTGAATCACAAGAACAGGACACTCTCTGAGAACGTGTTCAGTACACCATCAAACAACTCACTACATCCATGTAGGGAGAAAGAGTTCCAGCATCTTTCATGAAAATATCAAGTCATTCACTAGCCAACATAAAAATACACCCATAAAGAACTGACTATTCAATCATTCAGACCTTATTGCTGGTTCACTTGTCCAAGGATTAAAGGGTTTAGAGTTAGAAAGGACCTTAGGAATTATCTAGAGATCATTCCATTTAATAGACAAAGAGAAGTCATCAAGAGTCTTCCTGACCTATGTCTTGCCACTGGGCTCCAATGACTCTGGAGAAGAAAGTGAGACATTAAAGACTTCTCACAGCCCTGCCTCACTTACATACAATTCACTTGCAAGTCAAGATACCAACTTTCTGGTGTCATTGGTCCTCTTCAAGAACAAAGAACTAACAGGGCAGAGCCAAGATGGTGGAGTAAAAACAGTGACTTGCTTGAGCTGTCCCCCAAACCCCTCCAAATACCTATAAAAAATGGTTCTAAACAAATTCTAAAACAGCAGAACCCACAAAAAGACAAAGTGAAACAAATCTCCAGCCCAGACAGCCTGGATGGTTGATTGGAAAGGTATATTGTGCCGGGATGGGAGAGGAACGCAGTTCGGCGTGGGTGCGCAGGCCGTAGTGATCCTGGAGCAGGCCTTAGAGGACTGAATGACAGACAGCTGTGGTGGTTTCCAGACTTCTCAACCCATGAACACCAAAGACAACTTAGAAGGTCAATGGGAAAAGTCTGTTTCTGCAGTGAAAGAGAAGCACAGGGTCCCAGCCCCATTCTGTGAGCTCAGCCCTGGGGCGGCAGCTGCCTCCTGAGCTTCTGACCCAAAGACTGAGGGGGAGTCAAGTGGCTGATCAGAGGGGGACTGCAGGAATCTCTCTGCTGGTGCAGGATTCTCTTGCTTTGCCTGTGCTTGGATCTGGGTCATAGTTCTAGGTGGGGGTCTTGGGATGAGAAGGAGCGCTGGTGTGGTGGAACTTGTAGTGGCTGTGGAGAGGAAATCCTCCTCACAGTTCCAAGACAGATAAGAGTTCTTGTGGTCACTCCTAGAGCAGAGCACAGGACAGGAAAGGAGTAAACACCTTGCTCTTGATCATAGCATCTTGAAAGAACTGAAAATTTATAGGTCCCTAGAAGTATCTCTAAAAACAGCTGCATAAAACCCCTAAAGTACATTCTCCACATTGGAAACAGACCCCTACCTTAACAAAGAGTTTATAACTCAAGTAATTGGCCAGGATCATGAGCAAGCAGCACAAAAAGAGTCAGACTATATTCTCTTAGTTTGGTGACAAAGAAGATCAAAACACATAACCAGAAGAAGACAATGAAGCCAAAACTCCTATATCCAAAGCCTCCAAGAAAAATATGAATTGGTCTCAGGCCATAGAAGAGCTCAAAAAGGATTCTGAGAAGCAAGTAAGGGAAGTAGAGGAAAAACGGAGAGTGATGCCAAAGGAGACCCCCAAAAATACCGAAGAAAATAATACCTTATAAAATAGACTAAGCCAAATAGCAAAAGAGGTCCAAAAAGCCAATGAGGAGAGGAATGCCCTAAAAAATACAATTGGCCAAATGGAAAAGGAAGTCCAAAAGCTTACTGAAGAAAATACTTCCTTAAAAATTAGAATGGAGAAATTGGAAGAGAGGGACAATTCGAGAAATCAAGTCACTGTAACACTAATCAAAAGGAATGAAAAAATAGAAGAGAATGTGAAATATCTCATTGGAAAAACAACTGAACTGGAAAATAGATCTAGGAGAGAGAACTTAAAAATTATTGGACTATCTGAAAGCCATGATCAAAAAAAGAGCCTAGACATTATCTTTCAAGAAATTATCAAGGAAAACTACCCTGACATTTTAGAACCAGAGGGCAAAATAGAAATGGAAAGAATCCACCAATCACTTCCTGAAAGAGATTCCCCAAAGGAAAACTCCTAGGAATATTATAGCCAAATTCCAGAATTCCCAGGTCAAGGAGAAAATATTGCAGGCACCCAGAAAGAAACAATTCAAGTATTGTGGAAACACAATCAGGATAACACAAGATTTGGCAGTTTCTACATCAAGGGACCGCAGGGCATGGAAAATAATATTCCAGAGAGCAAAGGAGATAGGATTACAACCAAGAATCACCTACCCAGCAAAACTGAGTATAATTCTGCAGGGGAAAAAATGGTCATTCAGTGAAATAGAGGACTTTCAAGCATTCTTGATGAAAAGACCAGAGCTGAATAGAAAATTTGACTTTCCAATACAAGACTCAAGTGGAACATGAAGAAGTAAACAGGAAAGAGAAATCATAAGAGACTTATTAAGGTTGAACTGTTTACATTCCTGCATGGAAAGATGATATTTGTAATTCATGGGACCTTTGTCAGTATTAGGGTAGTTGGAGGGAAAAAAATTATATGTATGTATATATAGATGGATAGATAGATAGATAGATAGATAGATAGATAGATAGATAGATAGATGGATAGAGGGCACAGGGCGAGTTGAAGATGAAGGGATCATATCTGGAGAATAAAATTAAGGGGTGAGAGAAGATTATATTAGGAGAAGGAGAAAGGGAAAGGTAGAATGGGGTAAATTATCTCAGAAAAAAACAGAAAAGAAAAGGCTCTTACAGTGGAGGAGAATTGGGGGAAGGTGAGAGGAAATGAGTGAATCTTATTCTCATAGGATTTGACTTAAGGAGAGTATAACATACACACTCATTTGGGTATGGAAATCTGTCTTACCCTACAGGAAAATAGGAGGGGAAGGGGAGAAGACAGCAGGGGGGTGATAGAGAGAAGGGCAGATTGGGAAAGGGGGTAATCAGGAGCAAATGCTTCTGAGGAGGGACAGGGTCAAAAGAAAGAATAGAATAAATGGGAGGATGGGATAGGATTAAGGGAAATAGAGTTAGTTTTTCACAGCATGTCTACCATGGAAGTGTTTTGCATAACTGCACATGTATAGCCTATATTGAGTTGCTTGCCTTTTCAATGAGGGTGGGTGGGGAAGGAGGAAGGGAGAAAATTTATAACCCAAAGTTTAAAAAACACATGTTTAAAAAAATGTTTTCACATGCAACTGGGAAATAAGAAATACAGGAAATGGGGTACAGAAATCTATCCTGCCCTACAGGAAAATAGAAGGGGAAGGGGGGGAGAGATAGAAGGGAAAGCAGACTAGGGGAAGGTGTATTCAGAATGCATGCCATCTTGGGGTGGGGGGAGGGGCAAGATGGGGTGAAAATTTGGAACTCAAAATCCTGTGGAAGTAAATGTTGAAAACTAAAAAGAAAAAAAAATTAAAAAAAGAAAATGATGTAGAAGCAAAAAAACAAACAAACAAACAAAAAAACCCCAAACTGAAACAATAAGAAATGTTTCTCCCCCTAGCTCCCTGTTCTTAAATTGGTCATAGGTGAAAGTCTAGAGTCTCAACTTGAAGAAGAATGCACATGACTTTATTGTTGTTGTTGCTGTTGCTTTTTCATTACAAACATTTCCAAATTTCTCCTGCTTCATGGGAGGTCTCCTATAACAAAGGTGAACTGTTAATTAAGACTAATACAATGATCTCACCTGAAAGTACATTACATTTCATGTCTGTAACACCTCTTTCCTACTTTTTTTAATTAATAGAAATCTATTTTCTCTCAGGAAAAAAAAGAAATAGAAAGTCCTATAACAAATATTATAGTCCAACAAAGCAATGATTGTACTTAAAAAATATATGCAATGTTATTCTGTATTATAATTATGTATTATTATATTATACATTCAATATATTGTATTATATATGTATACATATAGACACATCTATTCTGCAACCTAAATCTACCACATCTCTGCAATGGATAATATGTTTCATCATAAATCCTCTGGAGTCACAAGTGGTCATTGTATTGATCATAATTATTACAGCTCTCCAAAAAAAAAATGACTGTAGAGTTCAGTAAATACTTACTGATTGATTGATTGGTGAATTGAATTTTCTTCAGAGATCTGGTTTAGCAACACCCACAAATTTTGGGTTTGTTTTCTTTTTATCATTTTTAAAAAGCATAATAAGTTTTGTTTATTTAGGAAGTTATTGGATCTTTATTGTTTATATTCCTTAAGTTGAATATTTTATTGGATTTTGGTATGCAATACAAGTATTTATTATTTTTGGCTTTTCACAAGAATATTTCTTTAATTGATTAAGTTTTGTAAATGGCACTCAGTAATAGGTATTGTCTTTAATATTCCTATTCAGAAAGCAACTTAAGTCTTTTAAAAGTTTTTTTTTATTTAGTTCTGTTTTCTTTCTCATTATCTTTCAATTAGATTTGTTTGACTCTCAAAGAAAAATATTAAAGTCTACAATTATTGTCTTACAATCTATATCTTTTTCCATTCAATTGTTTTTCATTTTTGATGTTAGTGTCATACCATTTAGTACATCTGTATTGAATAAAATTCTTTGTGATGCCTTAAAACATAATGTAGTTTTCCTATTTATGAGCTTGACATTGTGAGTTTTTATTGTTATCTAGTCTGAAGTTATATATGTAACTGCAGAAAACTTGGAATTGCATTATCTTGTGAAAATGTTTTTGAGTTCCTCATTTTCATTATTATTATTATTTGCTTCTTGTACGCAGCAAATTGCTGGATTTTGTTTTCTAATGCTTTTTCTTATCTTTCATTTCACTGGTGAATTTAATCCACTCACATATAAAATTATAATTATTGTTTGTGTTTTCCTCAATATAATATTTTTGTATTAAGTCCCCAACCCCTTCATTTATTTTTCTTTAAGTCAGAATTTGGTTTTATTTTCCTGAAGCATTGGTTAAACACTAGGGGTTATTCAATTCTTTGACTGAGTAGAGCTCACTGATTTGTTTATCCAGAATCAGCACCTTTGTGCTACTATTTTCATTTAACCTTTCCCAGGTTCTGAATGTACAGCATTCCTACCTATTGCTGACAGTTCTTAAATTATATGTCTTTCCTCCCCCAACCAAAGAAACTCAACACCATGTATCACACATGCAAAGCATTATTATGTACAAAGCACTATGTAGAAGATGAGTAATACTTAGTCCCTATCCCTAGTAGTTTCCAATCAAGTTTAGAGAAAAAGGCAGGTTTACACATAATTTTTAATATAAACTAGAACAAAATAAGTGCTTAAAAGCACAGGACAGGTAAAACTGTGGGGTTATAAAAAGATCTGAAGAGAGGCCGCTTACTTCTGTTTTGTTAGTTATCAGTGATCATTTTGGAAAATCATGGTGGTGTCCTTCCTACTCAGGAAATTGGTCAGATATGGTCACACAGTAGGAATGAAGAGCCTATACAAAGAGAATAGGCTTGGAAGAAGAATAAGGAGAGGTAAGAAATATAGGCAACAGGTTTGGGTATCAGCAATAAGAATGGACCTTGTTGGACTAGATGACTTCTAAGGTCCCTTTAAATTAGTAGAATTAATTACTCAATGAATGTCTCATATAGGAATTTCTTATATATGATCATGGAAGGGTGAGAGAATTTGTTTTAGTGCTTTCAGGTGGGGGGATGTTGGTTTTGCAGGTGAGAGTAGCTAGTGAGGTGCTATGTCATGGCAGGAGTTGACAATCAAAGAATGGGGGAAGGAAAGAGAAGTATTTTATTACTTGGGTGGTGGATCAATTCTCAATATAAGAAATGTGAGAAGGTTATAGTGACTGGCCTATGGGTAAAGGGTGAATTAGCAAGGGAGATCAAAAAGGGTAATGGAATCCAGGACAGATAGTTAAAAGTACCTCAGATTTTCTTTTATCACTTGGCTTTATTGCTTTGAGAGAAAGAAAATCTTTTTGTTGAATTCTTAAAAGCTTCTATCACTTGCTTGTTTCTTAGGGCACAAATTAAGGGGTTCATAACAGGGGCAACAGAAGTTGTGAGCACTGACACCACCTTATTCAAAGCCACTCCTTCTTTTGCAGATGGCTTGATATAGATGAAGATGCAGCTGCCATAGATAATGGAGACAACAATTACATGAGAGGAACAAGTGGAAAAGGCCTTTTTCCTTTGCTGAGCTGAGGGGAATCTGAGAACTGTCCTGATGATGTGTGCATAGGACAGAAACACTAAGAATAAGGTGACAATGAGTGACAACACAGCAAAGATCAAAACCATCTTCTCTATGAATTGTATGTCTGAGCATGCAATCTTTATCATGGGAAATGCCTCACAGCCAAAATGATCAACTACATTGGAGTCACAGAATTCCATCTGGAAGCCCAGACTAACTGGTGGGAGGATGATCATCAATCCAGCCAGCCAAGAACTCAGGAGAAGCTGGCTGCAGACTTTGCTGTTCATGATGTTTGTATAGTGCAGAGGTTTGCAGATGGCCACATAGTGATAATAGGACATGGTGGCCAGAAGAAAAAATTCTGTTGCCCCAAGAAGGATGACAAAAAATATTTGGGTTAAGCAAGCATTATAGGTAATGGTATTGTCCCCAGTTGCCAAGCTGTAGAGATATCTGGGAATATAGGCAGTTGTGAAAGCCATTTCTAAAAAGGAGAAGTTTTGGAGGAAGAAATACATTGGTGTCTTAAGCTGTGCATCCATCAAGGTGAGGGTGATGATGATCAGGTTGCCAACAATAGTTAAAACATATGTGAAAAAGATTAAGATGAAAATCAGAACCTTTAACTGTGGATCATCTGTTAGTCCTTGAAGGATAAATAACGTTATCCCTGTATGGTTTCTCATTCCTGATTTCTGATGGATCTGTGTGTAAAAGAATAGAGAGAGAGATTAGATCTGAGGAGAAAAGTGACAAAATGCATTAGTTCTGGGAATCATAGGGAAAAGCCATGAAAGCTATCACTGGACCTTCATTTTATTTGATAAAAAGCAACATCACTGAGGTGCTGACCTGAGCATTTCTCATCTATAAATTAGAGAGAATAAACGGTGGGCTTGTTTAAAGATCATTATTATTATTTAACAATATACTATCCTCTTTTCATCTAGATTCTCCATCTACATCCAGTCATTCCATATATCAGTATGGATGACATCATTTGCATTTCAATCCTCTTAAACATCTTCTTACTAATTTTCATTCAAAGCCTAACCACTGAATACTTAAATAACCCTTTCTCAGAAAAAGAAATTTGAACAAGCAAGAAATGGGCTACCCAAGAAAAAATCCCCAGGACCAAATGTATTTACAAGTGAATTCTACCAAATACTTAAAGAACAATTAATTCCAATGGTATTTGGAAAACTAAATTATTTTGAGAAATAGATAAAGAAGGAGAGAAGCAAATTCCTTCTTTGACACAAATATGGATTGATACGTACATCATGAAATGCAAAAACATAAAGAAAACTACAGACCAAGTTTCTTAATGAATATGCAAAAATGATTAAAAATATTAATTAAAATACTAGTAAAGAGATTAAAGCAATATATGACCAGGTGAGATTTATACCAGGAATGCTAGGAAAACTGTCAGCATACTTGACCAGATCAATAATAAAAAATAACAAATGACATGATTATCTCAGTAGATGCAGAAAAAGCTTTTGACAAAATATAATACCCATTCCTACTACTAGAAGGCTTAGGAATGAAAGGAGCTCTCCTTAAATAATAAGTAGTATGTAGCTAAAACCATTATCAAGTAGTATTTATAGTGGGGATAAACTAGATGCTTTCCCTCAAATTTGTTGAAACAGTTACAGCTTTGGAAAAGTTGCAGGATATAAAATACACCCACAGAAATCAGCATTTCTATGTATTCCCAACAAAGTCCAGCAGGAAGAGGTAGTAAGAAAAATTCCATTTAAAATAGCTGCAGATAATATAAAGTGCTTGGAAGTCTACTTACCAAGACACACGCAGGAACTTCATTAACACAATTACAAAACACTTTCACACCAATAGATATCTAAACAACTGGAGAAATATAAATTGTTCATGGTCAAGTCAAACCAATATATTTAAAATAACAATTCTACCTAAATTAATTTATTTAATCAATCAATGCCAAATGAATCAAATTCCCAAAGAATTATTTTATAGAGCTAGAAAAAATAAAAAAAATTCACCTGAAAGAATGAAAGATCAAGAATATTAAGGGGACTGATTAAAAAATATGAAGGAAGGCAGCCTACCAGTACCAGATTTCAAAGCACATTACAAAGTGATAATCGCCAAAGCAATCTACTACTGCTTTCTAAGTAGAGTGATGGATCAGTGGGATAGATTATGTACAAAATACACAGTAATAAGTGACCACAGCAATTTAGTATTTGATAAACTCAAAGATCCAAAATTTTGGGCAAGAACTCACTATTTGACAAAAATTGCTAGGAGGACTGGAAAGCAGTTTAGCAAAAACTAGACCAAAATTTCATACTGTTTATGAAGATAAAGTCAAAATGGGCACATGATTTAGGTGATGATATGAGCACACTATGGGAGCATGGAAAATTTTACCTCTCAGATCTATGGTTAAGGGAAGACTATATGACCAAAATGTAGGCAGAGATGATCATGGGAAGTAATATGGAAAATTTTAATTATTTGAAATTAAAAAGGTTTTCCACAAATAAAACTAATGCAGCCAAGATGAGAAGGAAAACAAAAAAACTGGGGAAGTTGCTTTTTTTTACAGCAAGTTTTTTCTGATAAAGGTTTTATTTCTCAAATATATTGGTAACTGAGTCAAATTTATAAAAATAAGAGGCATCACTTCATTGATAAATGGTGAAAGGATATGAACAGTTTTCAAAAGAAGAAATCAAAGCTCTCTGTAGTGCAAAAATGTTCCAAATCACTATTGATTAGAGAAATGCAAATTAAAACAACTCTGAGTTACCATCTTATGCTTATCAGATCAGCTAATATGACAGAATGGAAAATGACAAATGTTGGGGGCAATGTAGGAAATTGGAACACTAATGCACTGTTGGTGAAGCTATGAACTGGACCAAGCATTCTGGAGAACAATTTGGAACTATGCCCAGTGGGCTTTAAAACTGTGCATACCACTACCAGGTCTGTTTCCCAAAGAAATTAAAGAAAAAGGAAAAAAGACTTGTAAGTACAAAAATTTTTATAGTGGCTCTTTTTATGGTAGCAAAGAATTGTAAATTCAGAGGATGCCCTTCAATTGGGCAGTGGCTGAACAAGTTGTGGTATATGATTGTGATGGAATACTGTTTCAGAAAAACCTGGGAAAACCTGTAGACTGATGCAAATGGAAATGAGCAGAATCAGAAGAACATTGTACATAGTAACAGCAATATTGTAATGATGATCAGCTGTGACAGACTTAGCTACTCTAAACAAAACCATGATAAAAAACAATTCCAAAAGACTTTTGAGGAAAAATGCTATCCACCTTCAAGGAAAGAAATGATGAACTCTGAGTGCAGACTGAAATATCATTTTTTCACTTTATTTTTCTTGCTTTTCTCGCAACATGGCTAATATAAAAACATGCTCTGCATTATTTCACACATATAATAGCACATTATAATAACAGCATATTCCCACTCCCTCATACTTTCCCAGTCTTCTGAATATCTGCCTACCAATGCACAGATTCCATTCTCTGTCCTCAGTTTCCTCCTCCCTTACTCCCCTTCCCCTCAACCCTCCTCATGACCAATGTCCTACTCAGGATCTACCTGCCTCTTCTGCTATGCTTTCTGTAATATCTGCTCCATATAGCGCATTTGCTTTCATCTTAAGCCTTTTTTCTTTCTCACTATTTTCTGACTTTCATTGAGATCTGTCTCTTTCTTTGATAACAGAGCTTAGCTTGCTACACTGTCCAGTGTCAGTTATACTTTCAGGCATACCCCTGATATCTATTGATAGTTTTCTCACCAGGAAACTCCCTGACTCATGGCGGGAGATTTGAAATACTCCTTCCTCTTAATCACCATTTCCAGACTCTCCCTTTACCATCATCACTTAGCAACTTCTCCTTTGATGTTCATGCTATTT
Organism: Vombatus ursinus; assembly: GCF_900497805.2. Taxonomy (NCBI): domain Eukaryota; kingdom Metazoa; phylum Chordata; class Mammalia; order Diprotodontia; family Vombatidae; genus Vombatus; species Vombatus ursinus. The sequence continues at coordinate 51,972 of NW_020944982.1, read as the reverse complement.
AAATTTATAACCCAATCCACATATTGGTGATCATGTTCAATTGATCCCCAGAGCATCCTTCCTCAATGAGTTCAGTACATGGCTTAGAGCCTTTCACTTTCCTGCAACTCCTGTTTTCATACTTTTGGATTTCAACATGCATATCAATGTTCTCTCAAATAGCATAACCTCTCAGCCTCTCAATCTATATAATTGTCATGATTTACTCCTCTATTCCATCTTAGCCACACACAGTGAGGATCATATCCTTGATCTTGTCATCAGCCTTAAACATTCCACTTCCATGTTTATAAACTCTAAAATTCTTTTATCTGTTCATAATCATTCAATTTTCCTACACTTTATGACTGCTAACCCCATTCTTCATCTTCATCATGACCACCTATCTTTCCATTTCTCAGTTCTTTAGCAGGCCATGACTCCTGTTGTGACCAAACTGCTTTTCCTCTCAAAACCTTACAGAATCATCTCCTCTCTTCCAAGAGCTCCCTCTTCTCTCCTCCTGTAACATAACTCAGACATCTTCCTCTATTATCTTCTCTTTCACTCCTCTGTTATATGAAGAGGTGACCCTTGTCTTTACCAAGGTCAGTACCACCACATGTACCCTCTATTTCTTCTTCTCGTCTTTTCCAGTATATTACTCCCTGTATCATCTTCCCTCTATCCTGGCTCCTTCCCTGTTGCCTACAAACATACCCATGTCTCTTCCATCCTTAAGAAGCCCCACTTTATCTGATCATCCCCACTAGCTACCATTTTATATTCCTCCTCACTAGGTTCCTAATCTCTCAATTCCTTGAAAAAGCCAACTGTACTTCATGCTCCTGCTGCTTCTCTCATTTCACTCTTTTTGCCATCTGGTTTCCAAGCCAACATTCACTTGAATCTTCTTTCTCTGAAGTTACCAGTGATGTTTTAATTGCCAAATCTAATCATCTTTCCTCAATCTCAATCCTTCTTGATCTCTCTGTAGCCTTTGACGATGTCAGTCATACTCTTCTTCTGGATGTGGTGTAGGGTGTGTTCAGGGTCCACTGGTGTGAAAGCTGCCAAGTGCTTTTCAGGGCTGCTTCCACTTTTGGCGTCCACCTGATCCACCTAATTGTCACCTGTGGTTCCAAGAAGCTGTTGCATGCACAGTGGCCACATCCTGGTAAACCATTTTGGCAGATGGGCTAAACCAGGTTAAGAGGAACCATGGAATCTCACACCCATCGGTGAATTAAGTGGAATGTCTACCTTAAGCATGTGAAGACTTCTCCTGGTGGAATGGGTAGATAAGAAAAATTTCTTCCAATGGCCATGAAGGCAGCTGACACAGGTGTTGTGGAGTGCTTAGAGCTTGGTAAGACATGGAATATGCCGAGGTTATCCACTGCATCTCAACCTATCACCAGCCATGTTGACTATGTCCTACCACTGGACTGTGATGACTCTGGAAGAGAGAATGAGGCCAATGACTTCATGCAACTCTGTCTCACTTAAATCCAATTTATGCATGAACCAAAGATATCACCTATACCACTTTTCCATTTTTACCTATCTCAAAGTCCTGTGATGACAGGCAAGTGATGAAGTAGAAGGTGTGGAGAAGTGGGAGCTGTAGTCACAACCCTGAAAACAGGAAGCCCAGGCCATAGGGTTGTCTTCTCACTGGAAGCTGCAGTAAGATTTGGCAGCCCTCTGGGTGTCTCAGCAGCCTTTTAAGGATCTCACTGCTCAACTCCTACTGTGAGAAAGGTACTCGAAAAAGTGCCCTAAAAATTGGCTGCTTACAAAATCCTGGCCTGATTACTGTGTCAGATGGGGATCCCATCCTGTGGTTGAAACACAAAAAAATGAACAAAAACTTCTGCAAAGATGATTCCACGTTGGAATTAATTGTGTGACAGGGGAGACGCTGGCACAACACCACCCATCATGGTGTGCCCTCATCAGAGAAGGTGCTGTGCTCTAGGAGCAAAAGAGAATTGAAGTAGCTCAGAAAAAAAGTGAGATGCACAAATTTAGAGAATCCACCCCAATTTGTGCCTAACCGTGGTAGAGCATTCTGAGCTCATATTGGTCTGATCAGCCACAGCTGGTCACAGTGTAATTTGAGTCTAACATAGTGATGTCATTTTGGTTGTCTTTGAGAACAAAGTACAACAACCTCTTTCTGCATACCCTCTTTTTTCTAGCTTTTTATAACACTGATTTATACTGGTTTTGCTCCTACCTATTTCAACTGGTTATTCTCAGTTTCCTTTGTGATAAAGGATCATGGACCGCTTTTGGCAGTCTGGTGATGTCTATGAACCAATTCTCTGAATAATTTTTAATGCAAAAATTAAATCATGTGATTATTAATATAAGGGAAAACAATTATATTGAAATCGTTTCTGCATCTAAGTTCAGAGACTCCCTTAAATTTATCCATAAGCCCCACTGGGGGAGTCTGTGAACCCCAAATTAAGAACTTGTATTTGTATTATGTCTTTTTTTTTTGGTTATGCAATGGGGTTAAGTAACTTGCCCAGAGTCACACAGCTAGTAAGTGTTATGTGTCTAAGGCCAGATTTGATCTCAGGTCCTCCTGAATCCAGGGACAGTGTTCTATCCATTGCACCACGTAGCTTCCCCTGTATTATCTCTCTTAGTGATCACACCACTCCCCATAGGTTCAACTATTTTCTCTAAGCAGATAATTCCCAGATCTATATATTGAGCCTTAATATCACTCTTGACCTTCAGTTCCATAACACCCCCTTTTGGACATCTCAAACTGAATGCCCTACAGACATTTCAAGTTCAATATGTCCGACTCAAGCCTTATTAAATTTCCCCCCAAATTCTCCCTTCTTCCTGACTTTCCTAAAACTGCCAAAGACATCCTTATTCTCCCAATAATCCAGGCTTGCAACTTTGCTTTCAGCCTCAACTTCTCACTAGCACTCACCCTATGTATCCAGATGTTATCAAGTCTCATTCACATCTCTCACATATGCTTGATCTCTCCTCTGACACTGCCACCACCTTGATACAGGTGCTCATTTGCTCACACTTGGACACTGCAATAACTTTCAGATTGGTCTTTCTGAATCAAGTCTTTCCCCACTCCAATCCATCCTCCATTCAAGTACCAAGTGATTTTCCTAAAGCACAAGTCCCTCCATTTCCTTCTTCTTCCCCCACTCAATAAAGTCCAGTGACTTCCTATTGCCTCAAAGATCAAATTGAAAATCCTTTCTTTGACTTTTAAAGACCTTCATAACTCAGCCCCTTATTGTATTTTTAGTTTTCTTACTCCTATCCTGCATATTCTCCAGTACAGCTATACTATTATACTTGTTGTTCCTTTTAAACAACAAGCCTCCTGTTTCTCTATTCCATGGTTGCTCCCTATTCCTGGAATGTATCCTCCCCTTCCACTATGAACTTTGGATCCCTCATTCTATTGGAAACAAATTTTTCTTTTGCTAAATCTGTTCTTCTCAAGCTGTTTCTCTGTCTTTACAATTAAGGAAACCTGATTCCTCCCAAAATAGATTTCATTCCTGGTCACCTTCTTGGCCTCTGGATTCATTGATATCTCCCAATAAACTTGTACTGGAGAAGTTAACATGCTTCTTGCTCCTCACTGCTACTTCCATACTATTCCCCAACCACAATCACTCAGCAATATCTACTTTTCTGAAGCTAACTATCCAAATATATCATCCTATCTAAATCCTGTTGGCCATTATCTTCTAGTCCCTAAGGGATTCTTCTTCCTTTCTCAAGAAATCTAATATCTCATGCAAAGTCCTGCTCATAATCCTATCTCTTACCCTTTTAGTTGGGAACTAAAATTTACCTCTAATATCTTCTCAGATACCCTAATTTCCTAGTTCATCAACCTCTTCATATTCACTTTTCTTCACCTCCTCATGTAAGTATAAACATGTTCAGACCTTTAATCTCATAGTCATCCACAAATGTCCTACCTCCTCTCTCCAATATATCCAGCCCAATCTCTCTTTTGAGTACTGCAGACTTTCCAGCTGGATGTATTTTAGACATCAGAAACTCACTGTATATGAAATAGTCATCTTTCTGCCCAAGTCCTCCTCTCGATTAAGCTTTCCTATTTCTTTTGGTGGCACCATGATCCTTCAAGTCATCCAGTTTTGCCACATAGGAGCCACCCTCAACTCTTTGTTCTCCTTTATTCCTTTATCTTACTACAACTATATGTTTCCCCTTCATCTCCTTTGTTTTATTCATACAGCCTTTATGCCATTTCAGACTCTCACTTGGAGTGTTATAATAGCTTATTTGGTCCTTATTGTTATATCTGCCTCAGATTTTTCCCTTCCTTACTTCATTTTCCATGTAGCTATCATTGTTATTTGTCCAGCAAATGTTGGATCACATCACTTTCCTGCTTAAGAAACTATAGTGCCTCTCTCTTGCTTCTAGGAGAAAATACTGACTCCTCTATCTGGCTTTTCAAGTCCTTCCCAATCTGGCTTCAGTCTACCTTTCTAGGCTGATTGTGTATTATTCTCTTTCCTGTTCTCTCCATTCCAGAAAAACTGGTCTGCTTGCTCTTTCCTACATATGGCATTTAAGCTTCCATTTCTTGTTCTTTGAATAGATTGTTTTCCATTCCCTGTGGTGTCCCTAGGTTCCTTCTGAGCTCAACTCCCATGCTGTCTCCTACAGGGAGCTTCTCTTGATCCCTCAGTTGCTACTTCCCTGACCCCAGAACTTACTTGGATGCTTTTCATATTTAAATGTTTACCTATGTATTGTTTTCTCTTAATAGAATATAAGTTCTTTGAGGACAGGGATTATTTTGTCTTTGAATCTGCAGCACTAAGTACAGTTCCTGGAAGATTGGAGGTACTTAAGAAAATGTTTGTTGAATGAAAGGAATACCTTTATATAAAGAGGGGAGTGAATTGATATTGTTTGAGAATGAGGTAGGTATACTTGTATACCTAGTACTTCTCAAATGACAAAATTATGGCTACTGCTTTTTGCTATGTGTAAGGCAGATGTGATTCTGATGAAATTCCAAACTAAAATGACGTCTCCTCCTTGCCCTTAATTTCTGGTTATTTTTTTAAGGTACTGAGTTAGGCTTATTTTTCTCTCTAGGGGAACAAGGAAGTCTGTAACGAGAGACACAAAAAATATGCAATAAAATTAAATGATTTTGTCCTTTGTTTCACATGACAGGGAAAGTAATATTAATTTATTTCTGCAAAGCCTTGCATATTTCATAGTATACACAACTGGAAGCAGCTCTCCCTACACTATAGTAGGGATCTGTTTTATGACACACTGAAGGTACCCAGGGTGTCTAGCTCCTTCTTATTATGATATTTATGTTCTCTCTGTAGAGGGGTCAAATGACTATCCATTTTTATAAATCCAAAATGAAAGTGTATGACATGGAAAACAATACCCATACTTACTTTTTTGACAATCCTTTGACTTCATTGGGTCGAGTAGCCCTGAAGGTTCCTGGCATGACTCAATGCTGAGCAACAGTGTGTGAGTGGAGGCAGCATGGAGTAATGGAAGAATAAGTAGATCTGAGTCCCATTTCTGTTCCTTATGATGTGTTACTTTGGTTAAATTGTTTTTCTTCAATGAGCCTCTGTTTCCTTATCTGTAAATGATGGTTTTGGATGAGATAATGCCTGAGTTCTTTTCTAATTTAATCTTAAAATTTTAACTATGTGGACATTTCTGACCATACTTTGCTTCTAGAACCCAAACAATTAACACTCATTGGCAGCTCTGTGACTATTTCCCATTCTCAGGATGCCCAAGATTCTTGGCCCAGTTGCTCCCCTTACTTATTCTACATGAATAGTCTACCACAGATTCAATTCCACCTTAAAAGTGTGTCATATTTCTCTGTACTCTTTGTACCTGAAAGGAAGGCAGACTTAGTGTGAAAAAAAGGTAATATTAGAATCTGTTTCCTTGTGTTTCAGAATAGAAGTTCTGATCTGTCTGGGTAGTAAAACTGATTTCCTTATAAATTTACCATGAATGACAGCAAATAACATTTGTTTTATCTGCTTAATCTGCTATAGGGGCTTTAGGATGACCTTAGTGCACAAATAAAATAATCCTTAGGAACTCAGGTTTAAGCAGCACTAATGAATCTCCTATGCAATCAACTTTGTCTGGTGCCTAGAGAGACCAGAGAATAACACCATCAGATACAGTGCTCAACAATGGTAGGCATACAATGAAACAAGCCTTTGATCTTATCGCCCTTGTGTCTGTTATCAGAGGGGTTCTTAGTCCAAAGGCAGAGGAGAAGGTATTGGGGATTCCTAGGATCAAGACAGATTTCAGAAGAATCCCAATCACTCTATGTACCATGGGATTCTGAGATATGTCATCATCTGTTGCAGTCTTTCTCCCTGAAGGCTAGTTCCATGGTGCAGTATGAGTACTTCAATGGATCTCTAACTTATTGATGGGGGCAGTGCTCCACACAGTGCCCACAGAGCATGCTGCTTCCATGCCCTCTCATCTTCTATGATTCTTCTTTATTACTTTATATGGGAAAGATTGTGATTCTTCCACGTTCTCCCATCTTGTGTGATTCTCCCACAAAACCTTTGTGAAAATTTACCAAAATGAATTGGAGACCATTTCCTTTTTAACACTTCATTTACCCAGTAAAACATTTGGACTATCCATCTGTTACCTCCCACTTTGACTCTATGACCCTCTAGCCTCCATTTGTTAATATACATTTCTTGTATGAGATCTATATTTTTAAAATTTAAGTTTTTAATGAAGCATTTTTAAAAACATCAAAATAATTTCTCATAGGATCCTACTCTCTAACAGAGAAAAGATTATTCAAAATAGAACCAAAAAAAGATTACATCTGACATTACATTTCAGTAATTCCAAGTAGAGTCTTAGATTATAAAAAGAACTCTGGACCACAAGGACTTGTAAGAGTACTTACAAGAGATGAAGCAAAAGGCAGCAAATAAAATATCTAGGGAGGAAAGAAAGGCAAGGAGAATTTGTGCCATAGAAAATATAGGGGGAAACCATACTCAAAAACTCAGTGCCCTTGCCATTAGAATGGGTCAAATAGAAAATGAAGACTCAATGGAACAAGAAATATTTTTGAAAAATCAAAAAATTTAAAAAGAGGCACCATAGATAATGAATCAATATCAGCATTTCAGGTAATATATGTCAGTATCCATGTATTTGTTTATATATGCACCAAATAACATAGTATCTGAATACTTAAAGGAAAAGCTAATCAGATCATAGGGCAAATGGACAGTAAAATTATAATAGTGAGGAATCTCAAAGTATCCACTTCAGACAGAATGGACCATATAATTCCCTTGAGGCAGAAAATTCAGTGTCTCCTTATTACAGCTAAGATATAAAATAAACTTTTCTTTGTAGCATATAAAGTCCTTTATAATCTGGCTGTCTTTTTAGTATAAACTTGATTTGTTTTCATTTAGTTTATGTCACAGCCAAACTGACCTGCTTTTTGTACTCTATACATGGCATTCTGCCTTCTAACTTCATACCTTTCCATAAACTTGTACCTATTCCTGGAATATTGTTGTCTTTCACGTCTGACTCCTGGGGCTCAAGACTTCATTCAAGGCTCATATATAAGGCCTTGGAAGAGACCTTTTCTGAGGCACTCAGTTTGTTAGTACTCCCCACACCCCACCAAATTATATTTATTTTCTATATATTTTACATTTACCTCTCTGTGAAAAAGCTGTTTGCCCATGTGGAATGCCAGCTCTTTGAGGATAGGGACTGTTTCATTTTTGTCTTTGTCTTCCAAGAACTTCCTGTATTACCTGATACATTGTAGTTGATTAATAAATGGCTATTGAATTCAATAAATGCTAACTGACTGGTGAATTTCATTTTCCTTTGAAATGAAGTTTAGTTGCATCCCCTAATTGTTTATTTGCTTTCTTATTGTTATAATCCTTTTTAAAAAGAGCATTGATGAAGTTTGTTTCTATGACCCATTCATTATTCAGGATATTGTTACATCTTTATTTTTTGTGTCATCTGAATTCATTGCTATTATTAATGAGTTTTGATATTCAACATATATTCTGTTTCTTCATGAGAAGTATTTTTAATTGATTGATTTTTATACATGGTACTCATCAATAGGTATTAATATTCTTATTCAGAAGACAACACAAATCTTTGAAATGTATTATTTATTTAGCTCTTCTTTTACATTATCCAGATATTAAAGAAAAATATTAAAGTTTACAATAATTGTTTTATAATCCATATGTTTTTCAATACAATTATCTTTTAATTTATGAACTCAATGCCATGCTACTTGGTCCGTATGTATTTAACCAAATTCTTTCATTGTGATGACTCAAAACATAATATCATTTCCCAGTTTATGCCTCTTAACCTTGTGAATTTTTATTGTTGTCTAATCTGAAGTCATAAGTGAAATGCTACAATTTTGGAAGTGCATTATTTTGAGAAAACTTTTTTCCAGCTCCTCATTTTTGTTCTTTATTTTTTTTTAACATTTAATATATGCATCAAATTGTTTTGTTTTATTCTCTTATACTTTTTCCTCATTAGTTGCACTGAGGAGTTCAATCAAATCACATACAAAATTATAATTGCCCAGCTTGTCTTTTCCACAATATAATACTGTTGCATTAAGCCCCTCCCTCTTTATTTTTTTTTTAATTCAGAACTTGATTTTATGCTCCTGAAGCTTGGTTAAGCACTAGTGGCAATTTAAATTCTCTGAGTGAGTAGAATTCACTGATTTCTTTTTTATAATCAGCTCCTGCATACTACTTTTTTTTTTTCATTTAGTTTTTCCTAGTTTCTGAATATCTTATATTCCTACACTAATCACAAAAATGATGTGTCTTTCCTCCCACTGACCAATAAAATTCAACAAAATGTAAGAACTGCTTATATGTACAAAGCACTGTGTTGCAGATCAATAATACCTGGTCTTTGCTTTCCACTAGTTCTTGATCAAGTTGTACACAAAAAGGCAGATATAAAATCTTTTGTACTATAGACTAGACCAAAATGAGTGCTTAACTGCATAGGAAAGGTACAGTTGTGGTGTTACAGGAGATCTGAAAAGAAGTAGTTTGCTTCTAATTGGTTAGGCATCAGTGACCATTTTGGAAAATCATGTTGGTCTCTTTCATGGCCAGAAAATTGGTCAGATATGATCAGGCAGGAGGAATGAGGAATCTATGTACAGAGAATGAGAAACATGGAATTAAGTGTTAGGGCAAGGAAAGTGAAGAAAAAGAAGAGTGGTAAGGAATATTGGCAACAGACAAGAGTATTAGCCAGAAGAATGATGACTTCTAAGGACACGTTAGTAGTAGAACTGATGATTCCACAACTGTACCAAATAAGAACTCCCTGTATATGATCTTGGGAGGGGAAAAGAATTGGTTTCAGTGAATTCAAGTGGGGGCATGATGGTTTTTGCAGGCTAGAGTAGAGAGTGAGGTTCTATGTCAGGGCAGAAACTGACAGTGGGGAATGAGTGTCAGAAGAAAACTTTATTATTTGGGGGTTGGTACGATTTTCAATTGAAGAGAAAGAAAGTGTGAGAAGGTTACAGTTATTGAACTGTGGTTAAGGGTGATGGGCAAGGGAAATGAAAAAGGGTAATGGAATCCAGGACAGATAGTTAAAGATTATTTAGATTTTCTCTTGTCATTTGGTATCTTTAAGTCAATAGTTTATTGCTTCAAGAGGAAGAAAATCTTCTTGGCTAAGTCCTTAAAAGCATGTATCACTTGCTTGTTCCTCAGGGCATAAATTAAAGGGTTCATAACAGGGGCAACTGAAGTTACAAGCACTGACACGACCTTATTCAAAGCCACTCCTTCTTTTGCAGATGGCTTGATATAGATGAAGATGCAGCTGCCATAGGTAATGGAGACAACAATCATGTGGGAAGTACAAGTGGAAAATGCCTTTTTCCTTTGCTGAGCTGAGGGGAATCTGAGAACTGTCCTGATGATGTGTGCATAGGACAGAAACACTAAGAATAAGGTGACAATGAATGTCAACACAGCAAAGATCAAAACCATCTTCTCTATGAATTGTGTGTCTGAGCACGCAATCTTTATTATGGGAAATGCCTCACAACCAAAATGATCAATAACATTGGAATCACAGAATTCCATCTGGAAGCCCAGACTAATTGGTGGAAGGATGATCACCAATCCAGCCAGCCAAGAACTCAGGAGAAGCTGGTTGCAGACTTTGCTGTTCATAATGGTTGTGTAGTGCAGAGGTTTGCAGATGGCCACATAGCGATCATAGGACATGGTGGCCAGAAGAAATGCCCCAAGAAGGATGACAAAAAATATTTGGGCAAAGCAAGCATTATAGGTAATGTTATTGTCCCCAGTTGACAAGCTGTAGAGATATCTGGGAATACAGGCAGTTGTGAAAGCCACTTCTAAAAAGGAGAAGTTTCGGAGGAAGAAATACATTGGTGTCTTAAGCTGTGCATCCATCAAGGTGAGGGTGATGATGATCAGGTTGCCAATGATAGTCGAAACATATGTGAAAAAGAGAAAAGTGAAAATCAGAACCTTTAAGTGTGGATCATCTGTTAGTCCTTGTAGGATAAATAACATTATCCCTGTATGGTTTTTCATCCCTGACTTCTGAAGGATCTGCATGTAAAAGAAGAGAGAGATTAGATCTTAGGAGGAGAGTGACAAAATGTATTAGTCCTGGGAATCAAAGGAAAATCCATGAAAGTTATTACTGGACCTTCATTTTACTTGATAAAAAAAATCACTGAGGTAATGACCTGAGCATTTCTCATCTATAAATTAGAGAGAATAAACAGTGGCTTTGTTTAAAGATCATTATTATTATTTAACAATATTCTGTTGTACTCTTGTCTAGGCTGTCTATTTACATCCAGTCATTCCATATCTCTTTATAGTTAACACCATTTGCATTTCAATTCCCTTAAAATGTTCTTATTTTCATTCAAAATCTGACCACTGAATGCTTAAATAACCCTTTCTTAAGAAAAGAAATTGAACAAGTAAGAAATGGGATACTCAAGAAAAAGTCCCCAGGACAAGATGAATTTACAAGTGAATTCTTTCAAACGTTGAAGGAACAATTAATTCCAGTACTATGTAAACTATTTAGAAAAATAAGCAAAAAAGGAGCCCTAACAAATTCCTTCTTTGACACAAATATGGATTTGATACCTACATTATGAAAAGCAAAAACATAAAGAAATCTGTAAACCAATTTCCCTAATGAATATTTATGCAAAACTGTTTTTTTTAAATTATAGCAAAGAGATTCCAGCCATATATCAGAAAAATCATATCCTATGACCAGGTGCCATTTACACTAGGACTGAAGAGCTATTTCAATATTAGGAAAACTATCAGCATAATTGATCATATCAATAACAAAAAACCAACAAAAGTCACATGATTATCTCAATAGAAGCAGAAAAAGCTTTTGACAAAATACAACACCAATTCCTAATAAAAATGGAAGAAGGCTTAGGAATAAATGAAGCTCTCCTCAAGAGAATATGCAGTTTCTATCTAAAACCATCATCAAATATAGTCTGTAATAGACATAAAGTAGAAGCTTTCCCCAAAATTAGTTGAAACAATGAACAACTTTGGAAAAATTTCAGGATCTACAATAAACCCATGTGAATAATCAGTATTTCTATGTATTCCCAAAATTCCATTTAACATAACTGCAGACAATATAAAATGCTTGGAAGTCTACCTGCCAAGACAAACCCATGAAGTATGTGAATAACATTCCAAAACACTTTTTACACAAATAGATATCTAAACAACTGGAGAAATATAAATTGCTCATGGGTAGATCGAGCACATATAATTAAAATGACAATTCTACCCAAATTAATTTAATCAGTGCCATATGAATCTAATATCAAAGGTATTAGTTTATTGAATCAGAGAAAATAATAACAAAATAAATCTGGAAGAATCAATGGTTAAGATTATCAAAGGAATTAATTGAAAAAAAATATGAAGGAAGGCAGCCTGGCAGTACCAAATTTCAAACTATGTTACAAAGTGATAATCATCAAAACAGTCTGGTACTGGCCAGATATAGAGTGGTGGATGAGTGGAATACATTATGGGAAGACTGGAAAGCAGTTTGGCAGAAACTAGACCAACATCTCACACTGTTTACCAAGATAAGGTCAAAATGGGCACATGATTTAGACATAAATGATATTATAAGCAAATTAAGGGAGCATGGAAAATTTTACCTGTCATGTTCAGGGAAGATTTTATGACCAAAATATGGATAGAGAGTATCATGGGAAGTAATGTGGATAATTTAAATTTTATGTAATTAAACAATTTTTGCACAAAAAAACCTAATGCAGCCAAGATTAGAAGCAGAAAACTGGGAAATTTTTACAGGAAATTTTTCTGATAAATGGTCAAAGGATATGAACACTTTTCAGAAGATGAAATCAAAGGTCTCTGTAATAAAAAAATGTTCTAAATCACTGTTGAGAAGATAAATGCAAATTAAAACAACTTGAGGAACCACCTTATGCCTCTCAGATTGGCTAATATGACAGAAAAGCAAATGACAAATGTTGGAGGCAATGTGGGAAAAATGGGATACTGACACATTGTTGGTGGAGTTGTGAACTGGCCCAACTTATCTGGAGAACAATTTGGAACTATGCCCAATGGGCATTAAAAGTATACACACCAGTAGCAGATCTGTTTCCCAAAGAGATCAAAGAAAAATGAAAAGAACCCATATATACAAAAATATTTATAGTGGGATTTTTTTGTGGTGGCAAAGATTTAGAAGTTGAAGGGATGCCCATCAATTGAGGAATGTCTGAACAAGTTGTGGTATGTGATTGTGGTGGAATACTATTGTACCATAAGAAATGATGAGGAAGTGGACCTCAGAAAAACCTGGAAAGACTTATATGAATTGATGGAAAGTGAGGTGAGCAGAACTAGGAGGACGTTGTGCACTGTACCAGTTGTAGTGATGATCAACTGTGACAGACTGAGCTACTCTGATTAACACCATTATGAAAGACAATTCCAAAGGACTTGTGATGAAAAATGCTCTCCATCTTCAGATGAACGCTAAATGTAGATTGAAGTACAATTTTTTTCACTTTAATTTTCTTGTTTTTTTGGGGGGGCAACATGGCTATTATTAAAATAGGCTTTAAATGATTTTACATGTATAATTGATATCATATTGTGATAATTTTGTACTCTAAATTTAAAAAAAGTTAAATATAAATAAATAATAAGTGTATTAAAGGAAAAAAAAATTGTCAGATGATCCGCACAAAAAAATTACCTTTTTTTTTAACACTGTACTCATCTTCCTTTCAAATATAAACAGTACAATGAAATATGACTCAATTTTACCTAATTACCTTCATTTTCCTTAACCACACACCAGAGGGTCAGGAGACCTTGATTTACATTCCTGGAACTTATGCAGGTTACTTATGATTTTGGGCAATCTCTGAGCCTATATTTTCTCATGTATACAATGAAGTTAGTAATATTTACATTGTTTAGCTCATAGAGTAATTGTGAGCAAAGTGCTTTTTAAAATTCAAGGGCTATATTAAATAGGGACACTTACTGCAACAACTGGAAGGAGGGCTCTCTGTATTCCCTTCAGAAATTTTAAAAGAAGGAGACATGATTAGTTTCTCTTACCCATTTCAATTTCTAAATTTAGTGGCAAATATTCCAAATGAGGGATCATGTGGTAACCAAGCTTTTACACTAGAGAAGGGAGAGGGGGATGGATGTCAATGCACAAGACTTACTCCTTTAAAGAATATCCAATAAACTGGACATTTTTAGTGCCATTTGGGAATTGGAATCAGAGGGAGCAGATAATACCAGTTGCCACTCAAAAAGGTGGGACCAAATCTAACACAAGTTAGAGATGGGACTTTTCCTATACAAAAAGGAAATGATAGAAAGCCGTCACTAGTAAAACTTACCACACCACTGCAGTGCCCCAGCCTGGACACAGCCTTGTGCACTGTCTAAATCTGTGAAAAAGCCATTCTTGATGCTCCCACTGTATGTCCTCTCATTTAACTCTTTCTGCAACCTGGTTTCCAAGTCAGCATACACCTGAAATTGCTTTCTCTGAAGTTACAAGTGATCTTCTAATTGTCAAATCTAATCATCTTTTCTCAATCCCAATCCTTCTTGACCTATCTGTAGACTCTGACATTGTCAATCACACTCTCCTTCTGGACACTCTGTTTTCTCTAGCTTTTTGTAACACAGATTTATCCTGGTTCTCTTCCTACCTATTTTAACTGTTTTTTTTTCTCAGTTTAATTTGTGACAAAGAGTCATGGACCCCTTTTGACAGTCTGGGGATGTCTATGAACCAATTCTCTGAATAATTTTAATGCATTAAAAATGGATGTGATTATTATTACAAAAGAAATCAATTATATTCAAATAAAAGTGTACTTCCCCCATCTAAGTTCTGAGACTCCCTTAAATCTATCCATAAGCCTATTGGGGATCAGTGAACACCAACTTAAGAACTTGTATGTGTATTACCTCTCTTAGTGATGACATCACTTCCCAAGGGCTTAACTATCCTGTCTAGGCAGATGATTCCCAGATCTATATATTGAGTCTTAATCTCTCTCCTGATCTTCAGTTCCATATCATCATTTTTTGGACATCTCAAACTGAATGTCCTATTGACATTTCTAGCTCAATATGTCCAAGTCAAGACTCATTATCTTTCCTCCCAAACTCTCCTTTCTTCCAATCTTTTCCAAAACTGTCAGTGACATCACTAGTCTCCCAATAAGCCAGACTTGCAACATTGGTTTCAGCCTCAGCTTCTCATGAGCACTCATCCTATATATCCAACTGTTATCAAGTCTCATTCACATCTCTCACATTTGCCTCCATCTCTCCTCTGACACTGCCCTCACCTTGATACACGTGCTCATTTACTCACATTTGGACACTGCTATAATTTTCAGATTAGTCTTTCTTCCTCAAGTCTCCCCCCACTCTGATCTATCCTTCACTCAACTATCAAATGATTTTCTTAAAGCACAGGTCCCTCCATTTACTTCTCCTTCCCCTACTCAATGAACTCCACTGGCTCCCTATTGCCTCAAAGATCAATTAGAAAATCCTCTCTTTGACTTTGAAAGGCCTTCATAACCCAGCCCCTTATTTTATTTTTAATCTTTTTACTCCCATCCTGCTTATTTTTCAGTACAGCTGTACCACTGTACTTGTTGTTCCTTTCAAACAACAAGCCTCCTATATCCCTATTCCATGGTTAGTCCCCCTTCCTGGAATGTATCCTTTCCCTTTTGTATTTAAATTTCTAACTATGTGTTGTTTCCTTTTAATGGGTTATCAGTTCTTTGAGGATAGGGACCATTTTGTCTTTGTCTTTGAATCCCCAGCACTTAGTACAGTGCCTATTAGTTGGCAGGTACTTCAGAAAATGTTTGTTAAATGAATGAAGGGGTACCTTTTTATGAACAGGAGGTTGAATTGGTATTGTTTGAGAGTGAGGTAGGTATACTGGTTTACATAGTACTCCTAAAATGGCAAAATTATGGCTACTTATTTTATCTATGTGTAAGGTAGATATGTCTCTGAAGAATGTCCAAATGAATATGGTGTCTCCTCCTTCTCCTCAATTTCTTTATTTTTTAATTAGATAATGAGTTTTGGCTATTTTTTTCTTAGGGGAAAAAAAGAGGTCTGTAACTAGAGAAACAAAAAAGCAGTAAAATTAAATGATTTTTCCTTTTCTTTTGCAGGAGTGGGTAGGTGATATTAATTTATTTCTGCAAAAGTCTTGTATATCTCACAGTATACACAGCTGGAAGCAGCTGACCCTACAGTAAAGCAGTGGCACACTAAAGGTTCCCAGATTATCTAGTTCCTTGTTATTATAATAGTTATGTTCTCTCTCTAGTGGGGTCAAATGAACTGTTTCCAAAAGAAAAGTGCTTAACCAATTTGTATTATTCTATTATTGCCTGAAAACCACTGTGTCATACTTTAAGAGTTGATGCATTTTAAATATGAAAGCTCGATAGTCAAAAGAGTTACCATCAGCTGTTTAATTTCAGGAAACACACAGTAGGAGAACAGAAGTGATATCTTTGGATGCAGTAGAGCTAGGAAGACAGAGAAATTTCAAAGCACAGAAATAAGCATTTAATTCACTATCACTAAAGCTGACTTGCTTTCCTCTAATTAGAGGATGAAATTCAAAGGTTTTATCATTATATAGAAAAGCAACATGTCAAAAATGACCATCTATCCTTTTAGTGAAATATTCATAGTATTTGTCTACACCTTGGAATTTTGCAGAGTCCTATACTTTCCATTCATATAAATCTAAAATGAAAATTTGTGACATGGAAAACCATTCCCATACTTACTTTTCTGAGAGTCCTTGGATTTCATCGTATAGAGCAGCCCCAAAAGTTCCTTGCATGACTCAATGCTGAGCAACAGTGTGTGAGTAGAGGCAGCATGACTTAATGAAAGAATTAGTAGATTTGAAATCTTTGAGTTCCAGCTCTGCTCCTTATCATATGTTTCCTTAGGTAAATTGCTTTTCTTCAAAGAGCCTCAGATTCCTGATTTGTAAAAGAAGGGTTTGGATGTGATAATCTCTGAGTTATTTTCTAGTTTTAATACTAAAATTTTAACTGTATGGACACTTCTGGTCATGCTTTGTTGTTAGAACCCGGGCTATTATACTCACAGGCTGTTCTTTGACTATTCCCCATTTTTTAGGCATATTTCTCCATACTCTTTGTACCTAAAAGAAAGGCAGGTCTAGTGTAAAAAAAAAAAAAAGGTAGTATTAGAATCTGTTTCTTTGTGCTTCAGAATAGAAGTTCTGCTCTATCTGGGTAATAAAACAGATTTCCTTATAAATTTACCATGAATGACAACAAATAACATTTGTTTTATCTGCCTAATCTGCTATAGGGGCTTTAGGATGACCTGAGTGCATAAACCAAACGATCCTTAGGGACTCAGATTTAAGCAGCACTAATGAATCTGCTGTGTAATCAACTTTGTCTGGTACCCACAGAGACCAGAAAATGGCATAATAGCATCAGATACAGTGTGCTCAACAATGAAACAGGCCTTTGATCCTATCACTCTTGTGTATGTTATCAGAGAGGTTCTTGGTCCAAAGACAGGGGAGCAGGTGTTGGGGATTCCCAGGAGCAAGATAGATTTCAGAGGAATCCTAATCACTCTTTGTCCCATGAGGTTCTGAGATATGTCATCATCTGTTGCAGATTGTCTTTTCTCCTGACACCATGGTGCACTACAATGGACCTCTTACTTATTGATGGAGGTGGTGCCTCCACACAGTGCCCATAGATTGTGATGCTTCCATGCCTTCTCATCTTCTCTGATTATTCTTTGTAACTCTATATGGGAGAGATTACAATGCCTCCATGTGCTCTCATCTTTTGTGATTCTCCCACAAATCCTCCATGAAAGATTTACCAAAACGAAGTAAGGTCATTTCCTAGGTCTTTCAACATGTAATGTGTCCAGTACAACATTTGGACTGCCCATCTTTTTCCCTCCCACTTTTGCTCTATGACCCTCTGACTTCCATTTCTGATCATACATTTCTTATATGAGACATTACTTTCTAAATTGAAAGTTTTAATGATGCCTTTTAAAAACATCACAATAATTTCCCATAGGATCCTACTCCATAATAGAGAAAAAATTGATCAAAATAAAACAAACAAAATTATCATATCTAACATATCTAACATAATTCCAAGTAGATTAAGAAAAATCAAAAATTAAAAAATTCTTACTTTTGTCTCATGTCTTTGCTAGTGGTGCCATGGGTCATCAGCAGCTCTACTGGAGCTACCCTTGAAAATTCAGCCAGGAGCCTCGGTCGTGCCACATTTGTTTGAACAGGCATGGCCTGATCCACAACTACAGCCTGATCATGTGCCGCTAGTGCTTCTGGCAATATGTGAAGGACATTGGCTTCATCAAGTTGGACTAAATTATATTTATGAATCTCGCTTCAGTGACTATACTGACCATCAGTGACTACCATTTCACTGTACCCTGGACAACCTAAAGATTGATCCTGTTGTACATGCTGTGTCAATTTGCATATATAATTAAAAAAGGCCATCCTGAGATATCAAAATTTAGTGTGAACTTATTAACCCATCAACAAATATGTGAAAAAAAGGCCTTGAATCATATCTATCCCTAAGTGTTTGCTGCTGTAGAAACAAATGAAGCATAGAAAATGAATGTCCACTTCTATTTCTGTTTCAAGTTATTTATATCTTTGATTTTTCCCCCTGTCATACCTGGAAGGTCTTCAGAGGTCCTTTTAATTGATAGCTGAACAACAATTCCCTCCAAGACATAAGTGGTTATCCAGCTTTTGCTTGAAAGCATCTGGTTAAGAAGGTAATTACAATCTCTCAGGATCAGTCATATCCTTTCGTAGCTGTATTTCTGATTATCAAGAAGATAGGCAACTAAACAGTTAAAGATAACCCTGAGATTGCTTGCTGGATGACTAGGATGACAGTACTTTTTGTGGCACAGTGCATTGGAACCAAGAAGACCTGAATTGTCAAGTTCTGTTTTTTTTTCTGAAGTGTATTTATTTCTTTTTTTTAATTTTTTAAATTAATTTATTTTTATTTATCAATAATAACTTCCATATGCTTTTGAGTTCAAAATTTTTCTCCCCCTCTTCCCCACTAACCTCCCCAAGATGGCACAGAATCTGATATAGGTTATACATTTACATTCATATTAAACATATTTTCACATTAGCAATGTTGTAAGAGGAAATTAAAACCAATTGGAGGAACCATCAGAAAGAGAAAACAAAACTCAACAGAAGAGAAAAAAATAACAATTTGGCTTCCATAGTTCTTTCTTTGGATGTGGATAGCATTTTCCATCACAAGGCCTCTGGAGATGTCTTAGATCCTTGTATTGCCAGGAAGGGTTAAGTTTATCAATATTAGTCATCACACACCATGGTTGTTATTGTGTACAATGTTCTCTTGGTTCTGCTCACTTCACTCAGCATCAGACCATACAAGTCTTTCCAGGTTTTTTCAGAAGTCAGCCTGTTCATCATTTCTTATAGCACAGTAGTATTCCATCACATTCATATACCACAACTTGCTCAGCCATTCTCAATTGATGGGCATCCTCTCAATTTCCAATTCTTTGCCACCACAAAAAGAGCTGCCACGAATATTTTTGTATATGTAAGTCCTTTTCCCATTTGTGTGATCTCTTTGGGATATAGCCCTAGAAGTGATATTGCTGGGTCAAAGGGTATGCACATTTTATAGCCCTTTGGGCATAGTTCCAAATTGCTCTCCAAAATAGTTGGATCAGTTCACAACTCCACCAACAATGCATTAGTGTTCTAATTTTCCCACATCTTCTCCAACATTTATCATTTTTTTGTTTTGTCATGTTGGCCATTCTGATAGGTGTGATGTGCTACCTCAGAGTTGTTTTGATTTGCATTTCTCTAATCAATAGTGATTTAGAGCATTTTTTCATATGACTATAGATGGCTTTAATTTCTTCATCTGAGAACTGTCTGTTCATATCCTTTGACCACTTATCAACTGGGGAATGGCTTGTGTTCTTACAAATTTGACTTAATTCTCTATATGTTTTAGAAATGAGGTCCTTATCAGAGAGACTGGTTGTAAAAATTCTTTCCCAATTTTCTACCTTCTTTCTAATCTTAGTTGCATTGGCTTTGTTTGTGCAAAAACTTCTCAATTTAATGTAATCAAAATTATCTATTTTGCTTTTCGTAATGTTCTATATCTCCTGTTTGGTCATGAATTCTTCTGTTCTCCATAGATCTGACAGGTAAACTATTCCTTGCTCTACCAGTTTGCTTATAGTATCAGCCTTTATATCTAAATCATGTACCCATTTTGACTTTATTTTGGTATATGGTGTGAGATTTTGGTCTATGCCTAGTTTCTGCCATACTCTTTTCCAGTTTTCCCAGCAGTTTTTTTGAAAGAGTGAGTTTTTATCTCAGAAGCTGGGATCTTTGGGTTTATCAAATAATGTATTACTATAGTCATTGACTACTATGTCTTGCATATTTAACCTATTCTACTGATCCACCACTCTGTTTCTTAGCTAGTACCAAGCAGTTTTGATGATTGCTGCTTTATAATACAATTTAAGGTCTGGAATGACTAGGCCAGCTTTCCCTGCATTTCTTTTCATTAGTTCTCTTGATATTCTGGACCTTTTGTCCTTCCAAATGAATCTTGTTATTATTTTTTTTAACTCTATAAAATAATTTTTAGTGGTTTGATTGGTATGGCACTGAAGTATTTATTTCTAAAATTAAAATAAGACACTTAGAAAAAAACTTCATAGATTAAGAAAAATTAAATTTAAGAAAAATTAAAAATTAAAAAAATTCTTAGATTAAGAAAAAAACAACTCCTGACCACAAGGACTTAAAAGAATACATTGAAGAGATGAATCAAGAAATACCAAATGATATATCTAGAGAGGAAAGAATGACAAGGAGAATTGCTGCCTTAGAAAATAAAAGCATCAAATAGAAAATAAAGTGGGAAACCATACTCGAGAACTCAGTTCCCTTAACATTAGAATAGGACTAACAGAAAATGAAGACTCAATGAGATAAAATATGTTTTTCAAACAATCAAAAGATTGAAAAAGAAGGACCATAGACAATCAACCAATATCAGGATTATATATACTGTATATCAATATACACTCATATGTGTATATTTTCAAAAAATACAAAGTATCTGAATACTTACAGGAAAAGTCAATCAAATTGCAAGGCAAAAGGACAGTAAAAATGTGATAATGAAGATTCTCAATATACCTATTTCAGACATAGACAAATATAACCAAAATTTAAACAGAAACAAAATTAAGGATCCGAATGCAAGGTTAGAAAAATTGGAAATGGTAGATCTCTGATGATTACTGAATGGGAACAGAGATCCATATCTCTGCAACCAGAGACACAAAAGAGGACTAAAATTAAATGATTTTGTCATTTGTTTTGAAGGATGCATAGGTGATATTGATTTGTTTCTGCAAATTAATTGCACTTTTACAAAACTGACCATATATTTGGGAATGTAAACCTCACCAAAATTCAGAAAAACAGAAATGTTAAACACATTTGGGCATCATAATGCGATAAAATTATATTCATTCAAGAGACTTTGAAGAAAGTCTCAAAAATAAATTGTCAAATAAATAATTTACTCCGAAGAATTGATGGGTTAAAAAACAAGTTGTAGAAGCAGCAGAAGAATTTGTTGAAGAAAATGGAAATAATGAGACAATATACTGAAACTTATGGGATGTAACTAAAGCACTTCTTCAGGGAAAAATGTATCTATAAGTCCTTTCATCAACAAAATAGAGAAAGAAATCAATAATGAATTAATCTTACAACTAAAAAATTTGTTGTTGTTCAATCATTTCTGTTGTGTCTACCTTTTTGTGACCCCACTTGGGGTTTTCTTGTCAAAGATAGTGGAGTGGTTTGCCATTTTATTCTTCAGGTGATTTTACAGATGAGGAAACTGAGGCAAATGGGGTGAATGACTTTCATGGGGTCACATAGCTAGTAAGTGTCTGAGGCCAGATTTGAAATCAGGAAGCTTATTTTCCTGACTACTACACTGCAACTCTATCTGCTGCATTACCTGGTTAAGAACTAAAAAACAGAATGATAGTTTTATTTATTTTTTAAAATTAATTAATTTATTTTGGGGTTTCAACATTCACTTTCACAAGATTTTGAGTTCTAAATTTTCTCCCCATCTCATCTCTCCCCCCACACCAAGATAGCATGTATTCTGAGTACCCCTTCTCCTAATCTGCCCTCCCTTCTATCTCTCCCCCTCTTCTCTTATCCTTCCCTTTCAATTTTCCTGTAGGGCAGGATAGATTTCTATGCCCCGCTTCCTGTATATCTTGTTTCCCAGTTGCATGTGAAACCAATTTTTTTAACTTTTGTTTTTAATATTTGAGTTCCAAATTTTCTCCCTTCCTCTCTCCCCACCCACCTTCATTGAGAAGGCTTGCAACTCAATACAGGTTATACATGTGTAGTCATGCAAAACACTTCCATAGTAGTCATGTTGTGACAAATGAAGTATATTTCCCTTTATCCTATTCTGCCCCCCCATTTATTCTAGTCTTTCTTTTGACCCTGTCCCTTCTTAGAAGTGTATGCTTCTGATTACCCCCTCCCCCAATCATCCCTCCCCTCTATCATCCTTCTGCCTACTTGTCCCCTTCTCCCCCATTTTCCTATAGGGTAAGTTAGATTTCCATACCCAATTGAGTGTGTATGTTATTCTCTCCTTAAGCCAAATTCGATGAGAATAAGATTCACTCATTCCCTCTCACCTTCCCCCACTTCTCCTCCACTATAAAAGCAGAATAATAATTTTTAAAAAACCCTCTTAAACAACACAGTAGAAATTCTGAAAATCAGAGATAAACAAAATTGGCAATAAAAACTCCTTTTGAATAAATACTTGTCTCCACCATTAGAATGTAATCTCGTTTTGAGTTCAGCTTTCTTCGATCTTTACACTTGTATGTTT
This sequence comes from Vombatus ursinus, assembly GCF_900497805.2. NCBI lineage: Eukaryota > Metazoa > Chordata > Mammalia > Diprotodontia > Vombatidae > Vombatus > Vombatus ursinus. The sequence goes on along the minus strand of NW_020944982.1, from coordinate 29,216 downwards.
AATTCTTAGAATAGTGTCTAGCATCTAGTAGACACTTAATAAAATACTTGACAATTTCTTGATCAGCTTATTCAGTGACTAAATGTCTAACAAGCAAATAAACATTACAGCACAAATGCAAAATTAGCGATAACGATATCAATAATCCCATAAAAGAACAGAATGTGCAAAGAATTATCATGTATGTGGATATGTGGAAACAAACAGATCTAAAGTGGCTGAGCCACAATGTCTACTTTTCTATTCACTACTTCCTTTTTTTTTTTTTGGTGAGGCAATCGTGGTTAAATGACTTGCCCAGGGTCACACAGCTAGTAAGTGTTAAGTGTCTGAGGCTGGATTTGAACTCAGGTCCTCCTGACTCTAAGGCCAGAAATCTATTCACTGTGCCACCTAGCTGCCTCTCCTATTCACTACTTCCTTAGGAAACTTATTCTGATGTATCCCAGTTTCTTTAAAACCATAGCTGTGTAATGGAAAGGATTATGAACTGTGCAGTATTTTCACTTTAGGTTTGGATCTCAAGATATAATGACATGCCCTCAGTATAAATTTAACAATCACACTTATTTTACAATGATTAATAATGATTAAAGCAACACAAGCATATAAAGATAAGAATATCATTCAATGCAGTAAGTAATAATCCAAATCAAGAAAAGGGAGAATAAGAAAAGAAAGGATACACACTCACTGACCAGGCAAGCTCAAATACCTACAGGACCGTGGGAGACTGGAGATGGTCAGGAAGTCTGATCAAGGAGGCAAAGGAGCAGCGTCCTGCTCCTACTCAACAGAAATCATGTGTGCAATCTGCTTCTGACAACAATAGAGACTCAGCGTCCCTATCTCTGACATCAAAGTACTGCAAAAAGTCCCCTTTAAATAACCCTTTTATATCTATGTAAACCAGGGAAAAACAATCTTAGTATTTTGTTTTGTGTATGTATCATTGAAGAGCTCAAATTCAGGATACACACACATTTTAACAAAGGTTGGAGCTTGATCGGTGCCCCAAATACCTGTTTGTTGTGTAGATCTCCAAGGAGGGATCAAGTTCTCGGACAGTTACACATTTCTCTCAAGAAAAATGTTCCTTGAGATAAGAATTGGTTTCCTAGGTAACGTAGTTTGTTGATTACTTAATGTTCTGTCTCCTTGGTACCCTTGGCCATGCATGTTAACTCCAATTTACATTTTTTATGTCAGGTCATGAGGTGGTTACACGAGGGGCTGGGCTAGATCTCCTTAGCTTCCCTCACAAGTTGTAAAGTAACTTTTCTTAAAATGTCTCATAAAATGACTAGAAAGTAATGGTCACTTGAGATCCATTGTCTAGGATAGCAGTGCTTCTTACTTTCTCTTTCTTCATCATCATCATCTCTATGTGGGGCTTTTTGAGTCTGATTAGGAATTGAGGATGGAGTCTTTCTTGTCCTTTGGGGGGTCAAGTGTGGCCACTTTCCTGTTACCATCTTCTTTTTCTGGTGAAGGTCAGTGTCTCCCAAAGCTTCGTTCATGTCCATTTACTTTGTGATTGTCATAGACAATGATTCTGTCTTTCTGGTTTTATCCTGATGGTGGCATTCCTCTATGAGATTGTTGGAGTCTCTGTTCCCTTGGCTTTTTATCTTTCCAAGTGGCATGGTATTCTTCAAGATTCCCTCTCTCATGAGGTCTACTGTTTGCATATCTACATCTGTAGTATGAGGCTCTTGTTTTGCTTCTGTGATTCATACTCACAAAGATGTGTTAGAAGTAACTGCAAAAAAGAAGAGAAAAGAAAACGAAAGGAAAAGAAAAAAAAGAAAGGAAAAGACAAGAAAAGAAGTAGCTGAAATTGAGTTCTTTCAGGGTGAGCTTCCTTGTGTACTCTCTACCCAGTGCTTGAATACTTTCATTTTTTCCTAGCAACACCCTTCCCTGAGCTCCTAAGTCCATTGCTTTTACAAATATTCCTGATATATAATGCTGGTGTTTTCTATACTCAAAGAGACTACACAATTTCTAGAGCAGGTCTTTTGACACTTTCCATGAAATGGCACATCTCGTTTAGCTCAGATGTCTGCATCTGGTGCTTAGGTGATATTCCTCTTTTTGCTGTAGGGTATATTCCTTTGCCCCTTTGCACAAATGAGGTTTCTCTTTCTGCCATAGGAGAGTTAGCTTTGACCTTGCCCTCAGGTGATCTTGCTGCTGATACCTTAAATAACATTCTCCATCTTTTTGTTGTCTAGCCTCCCTCTTTAAAGCTTCTCTTCTCTTGACTAATTTTTACTCTTTGGGAGATAGCCTGGCTATCTCTCACTGTCAATATATTAGGTATTTTTGAATGATTAAAATGATCAGACCATTTTTGTCTTTTTCAAATTTATTTATTTTTAGTTTTTAACATTTTGTTTTATAAGATTTTGAGTTCTAAATTCCCCCCTCCAATTTCCCCTACCCAAGACAATATGCAATATGATATAGGCTACACATGTATGATCATATTAAGCATATTTCCACATTAGTCATGTTATAAAGAAGAATCATGTTATAAAGATGAAATAAAGAAAAACCATGAGAAAGAAAACAGAAAAAACAGCAACAAAACAAGAGAAAAGAGTATGCTTCAATATGCCTTCACACTCCATAGTTCTTTCTCTAGGAGTGGATATCATTTTCCATCATGAGCTTTTTGGAATTGTTTTAGATCTTTGCATTGCTCAGAAGAGTGAAGTCTACCAAAGTCAGTCATCACACAATGTTGCTGTTACTGTGTACAATGTTCTCCTGGTTCTGCTCACTTCATTGACCATCAGTTCATACAAGTCTTTCCAGGTTTATCTGAAGTCCACCTACTCACCATTTCTTATGGAACAATAATATTCCATTATATTCATGTACCACAAGTTATTCAGCCATTCCCCAATTGATGGGCATCTTGTCAATTTCCAATTCTTTGTCACCACAAAAAGAACTGCCATAAATATTTTTGTACATGTGGGTCCTTTTCCCTTTTTACGATGATCAGATAATTTACATAGCGCTTTCTGAGTGGTCTCCTAGATCTGATATTATTATCTACCTTGCAATCTCTAAATACACATAAATGTTTAGTATGGTAAAACTTTCTTTTTGATGTTCTTTTTTTTTAACTCATTGGGTGCACTCCTCATGTCAGAAGACTTCTATGAATTTCAATATGCAAAACATGACAGTCCATTTCAACCAATTCAACTCCAATCTTTCCAAGAGTTCACCCCATGAGTATGGGGTTCAGAAAACCAATTGTTGTAAATAAATACCAGTCAGACAATTTCATGTCACAATAATGGAATAAGACTCCTACAGACAATTGATACGTAGCAAAATAAAAAAAAATCAAGAATATTAACTGTAGACATGCCACTGTTATTTTCTGTATGTAAATATTAAAGCTGGCACAGAGCCCTGGACCTGGAAGCAGAAGTTTTGAGTTGAAGTATGGCTATCCTGACTAGCTATGTGATCCTGGGCAAGTCACTTAACATTTCTCAGCCCCAGTCTCCTCACTCGCAAAATGAAGATAATAATACCATGTATCTCTCAGGGTTGTTATGAGGATAAAATGAGATAATACTTCTAAAGTGCTTTGCAAACCTTGAAATGATCTATAAATATTAACTATTATTATTATTTTTGTTTTTGTGATTTCCCTAGTTATATAGCACCTATTAAATCAGTATCTCTTGACACTTGCATATAGTCTTATGAAAACCTTCACTTAATTCAGTAACTGACAGCATTGAAAAAGGTACTTTGCACATATAACCATTTTATGAATTCACATCATCACTATTCATGTGAGAGGGGATGACTCATGGGGGTGGGAATAAAGCAAAAAAAGAAATTTAAAACATTTGATTGAAAATCTCAAATTTGAAAAAGAGAAATAAATGAAAACAATTACAAAAGCAGAAGCTAAATTGTTCTTTTGGAAAGTATTCAACCTAGAAAAAAATCAATAAATAACATTTATTTATAAATTTGATAGAAAGGACAGGATGTGACAAATTTGTTGGATCTGCAACTCCCAATTCATGGAGATAAAGTAACATTAAGGTAATAAAATTTAACCAATTTTGATGCGATAAGTACAGGGTAGAGCAGTGAGGCAGTAAAAGCTGGATGGACAACTGAGATGGGGGTCAAGTACAGAAGCCTGGTAAGCAGTCCTGGAATGGGACTTACATGACCACAGCTAGAAGTTTGAGGGTGACAACACTGGGTTTGATCTTGCATGGCCAAAACTAACCTCACCCTAAATGGGATTGGAGATGATCATCCTCAAAGCTGTCAAAATTGGATTCACACTTCAGTAAAACTGAATATTTACATCCTTTGTGGCTGGTGTTGGGGAGCAGAAAGTGTCAAGACAGGACAGCCTTGTCTATGATGATCTCACAGCCATGGAAACACCACAGAAATCACTTGATCAAAAAAGGCCAATGTATCATTAAAGCAAGTGTCCTGTATTATCACAGCCTTCGGGAGCATCCTGACACTATGAAGGTAGTCTTATCTGTGGGTCATAAATTTCTTTAAGCTTGTGAAAAATGATGGGCTTTGCTTTAATCATGGGTTTGAATACCTTTAAGGTGAGAGGAACAGAGGTGAGGGACAAATTTGGATGATTTCCTCAGATTGTGAGAAAAGATCCAGAAACTCTGCAGTCAATGAGTTCAAACTGGAGTAGAAAAGAAAGAAATATATAGAAATGATGTACTCCCAGTTTCACTAGTTTCCAAGCCTGGCTAAAATGAGAAAAACCATTACAAAATTAATGTGCCCTGATATAGCTGCCACATTGAATCAACCAAGGCAGTGAGGTCATAAGTGAGTCTAGGCACTGGTAGTATCACTGTGTTGCATCTACTCTGTATATATTTTATATGCAACCATTAATTTACATATTGTTTGAGAACAAGGACTCTTTTTTTGCCTTCATTTGTATCCTCACCCTTTAGTATAAGGCTTGGTGCATAGAAAATGCTTAATAAATGCTTGTAGATTAACTGACTCCTACCCAATCTGCTGTGCAAATAGGGAGGATTTTGAATTTCCTGAACAATATGATCATGGAATCTAGTTTTCTAGCCAATGAAGATATTTCCTGGGCAGTGATAGCCTTAGGGTTTCCTAATGGGTAAACCCTAGGTTTAAGAATTCTAGAGTTAGTACTTCAGAGAGAGAAGAGAATTTCTTGAGTATTTCATTTTAGAGGAGGAAGAGAACTCATCATTCGTGTGTTCCCCCCCAAGGCTTGAGGAGCAGTAAAGCAGTCCTGTAGTTTGGGGAAGGAAGAGAAATGTACCCTGCCATTCTCTTCCCATTCTTGCAGTGAAGTGCTTGGACAATACAGGTCTGGGAAGAAGATTGCTTATTTAGCAGGTCAGAAGTATCATGTGTGTTGGCCTCAAAAGGGAGCTTATGAACGAATGTGAATGCTTTACATATTTTAGTGTCTGTTTAGGGGTTCCTGTGACTATTTTATTATCTACCTTTTCTGTGGAGTGAAATAAAGGTAAATACCTAATTTAGTCATATTACCTTAAATTCTAGTGTGGGAGTGAGGGACTCAGGTTTTTCATATTTGAATATTATATGAAGTATAGCTCATATGTATGAACTATATCTAAAAGATCATTAGCAAGATCTTTGAGCAAGCTATACAGAGAGAAAGTGTCCAGGATTTGACCTGGATTTTTGGAGAAGGACCTGAGCTATGAGTCACATCTATTTGTGTAGATAATCATTCATTTACCCTTTTTTGTTCATTATTTTTGTTTCTCTGTTCATTTTCAATTTTTTTCATCTTTTTAATTCTGATAATTTGATTTTCTTCTTTTTTCCCCTTATTGTATTAGCCAATGGCTAGATCAGATTTATTGAACTTTTAAAACTCCATTAGTTTTGTGTAACAGTCATTTGTTTTAAATTTTATTTTCCGATTTTAAGATTTTTTTGTGGTATACTTTCTGTTTGGATTTTTTCCCTTTTCTATCTTGTTCATTTATTATTTATTTCTTTGGTGTGGTTGGTGGAGGCAATCAGGATTAAGTGACTTGCCCAGGGTCACACAACTAGTAAGTGTCTGAGGCTGGATTTGAATTCAGGTCTTCCTGACTCTGGGGCTGGTGCTCTATCCACTGTGCCTACTACCTGCTGCTTTTTCATGTTTTTTCCACTGCCTTGTATATTTCAGAGGGAATAGACTTTGCAACAGATGCTTTGCCACATGAGAAGAGCCTAAGGGCATTGACTTCAACCTGAGGTCAATGGCTTCAGTGTTGATCGATGACAGTTTTTTGAGAACACTATGAAAGTGTTCCTCCCATCTCTCCAGGATCATGTCTTTATCACTAATCAGTGAGGTTCCATCAGTACTGAGTGGTTGAGATGCATCATATATGACCTTCAGGGAATCATAAAAATGTTTTGAATTGTTACTATATCAGTGTGAAACTGAATTTCATCTGTCTACTTGCTGAGCCAATAATTCTGCATCTTTCTAAGCTTCACTTGCCCTTTACTTTTTATGGAGTTAAACACTGCCTTCTTAGAGATGGATGAATGATTCTGTTGGTAAAACCTGTGGAGTTCTCATTTTTCGTTTAGAAGCTTATGAATTTCCACATCATTTTCATCAAAGCAATCATGATGTTTGTCAGTGTTCTGATGCAGATGAGTAAATGTAGTGCTGTACACCCAACCTCTGAAAACTGTGCACCCCATTTTGCTGCATTGCTGCCAACTGTGTGTTGGCTCAGTTTTTCCTCTGAGTCAGCAAGAAACTGTTCACTCATGGAGTAGTACCCTAATCTGCTGACATTCAGTCTTCTGGTAGTTGTCTTGCCTTGGGGCTGCCACTTTTGTGGAATGCAAATATTTACCTTGGAGAAGAAAAACCTATTGTCAGTCCAGCACTCTGTGCCACACATCGCATTTGTCACTTTCATATCCTGCCTGCCTCTTCTCCTTACCGCGATATAGTCTATTAAATGCCAATGTTTGCCATGAAGGTGCATCCAGGAAGTTTTATTGCATTTAGGTAAATCAAGGACAGTGTTGGTGATGAAGTCATGAGATGTACAAGTCTTCAGTAGTAAGTGACCATTGTTGCTGTTTCCTACTCCATTCTTCCTAAGGACTCCCTGCTTTGTTTGATAATCTGTACCTACTCTGGCATTAAAATCACCCAGAATTACAAGCTAGTCCTCTTTTGGCACATTGATGATGAGTCTGTCAAGGTCTTCATCAAATTTTTCTTTGACCTCATCAGGGTTCATTATGGTGGAAGTATTTGCACATAGCACTTTCTTGCAAGTGGAAATCAAATTTTCATGAGTCTATTGTTCACTCTCTTTGTTAGGCATACAAGCTTCTTGACTAAATTAGTTTTTATTGCAAAACCTATGCCAGCTTCGGGGGCTCATCATCATGGCTACCACTTCAGGAAAACGTGTATCCAGGTTTGCATTTCGTAAGCTGGCCTTAATTTGCCAAGTTTGATTCACTCAGGGCCGCTATTTAGATGTGATACCTGTTGAGTTCTCTCACAAGAGCTGTTCATCCTTCAAGTCTGCTGGAATTCATGTTGTGCATAAACATGTACTATCTTTGCTAAAGTTCTTGTACAATTTTTGTGTATTTTGACCAGAGGTTGAAATCTCCACTTGCCACTGTAAGTGAGCCAAGGTTGGCTGAAGCAGAAAATTTTAGGGCACCTTTTCTAGCCCTTTCCTCACACCACTTGGTGTATTTGTTGTCTTACCAAGCTCTCATCACTCCACAGTGCCTGCTTCTGCTGCCTTCATGGCCACTGGAACAAATTGTTCTCATCACCAGGGGAAGTCTTCACATGCTTGGGGTAGATACCCTCCTAACTCACTGAAGGGTTTGAGATTCCTCAGTTACCATCAACCTGGTTTAGCCCATCTGCTCAGATGGTTTACTGTGGTATGGCAACTGTACTGCTACAGTTTCTTGGAGGCACAGGTGAAAGTTGGGTGACTCAGGCAGACATCAAATGTGGATAGCAGCCCTAAAAAGGGCTCAGTAGTCCTCACACCAGAGGTACTGGTGTTCCCTGGACACACACTATACCCTAGCTATTGCAATAATCTAGATAATGAAGACCTGCACTTAGATAGTGGTAGTATCAAAGGAAAGAAGGGATGTATAGGAGAAATGTTGTGAAGGTAGATAGGACAGGATTTATCAACAGGTTAGATAGGTGAGAGAGAGAGAGTGAGGCTATGAGGATGAAATCTGGGTTGTAAGCCTGAGTGATTTGAAGAAGGACAGTGCCTTTAGCAGTAATAGGGAAGTTAAGAAGAGGGAAAGGTTTGTTGGGAACAGAGATAAATTCAATTTTGGAAATACTGAGTTTAAGATATCTGTGAGACATCTAGTCATATGAGAATGGAGGTCAGGAGAGAGGTTAGGACTGAATAAATCAGTTGCATAGAGATGATCATTGAATTTATGTCTAGTTTTCAGTTTCCTTTTTGAAGATTATCACACAAATCTTATCCTTGGTGCTTGGATGCATCCCACAGTTCTTTCCTAGAGTCTCTTCTTTTTTACTACTACACTATGTCTTCTAATGATCTCATCAGCTAGCATGTGTTCAAGTATCAATCTACATGCAACTGATTTCCAAATTCTCACCACCCCACACACCCAGACATTATGCTTCACTTGTCCTTGAATCTCACATCTCCAATTGGATGTCTCACAGACACCACAGACTCCAAAAGAGACTTTATTAATTTTCATTACAAAGCCACCTCCTCCCAACTTCTCTGCTTTTGTCAAAAACCACCACCTTTCTTCTACTCACCCAGCTTTATAATCTGAGGCATCCTCAACTCTTCACTTTCATTCATTCCTCATATTGAGTCATTGCAAATTCTTGTCAGTTATTACTTTGATAACATATTTTCCCTCCCTCCTTTTCTGTAAACTGACATCACAATTATGAACATGGCAGTTCTTCATTACCTCTCATCTGATCTACTTCAATAGTCATCTAACTGGTCTCCTTATATGTTGCGTCCTTACTCTCTAATCCATTATATACACAAATGCCAAGTTGACATTCCACAAGTCTGACCATATCATTTCCTTGATGCAGAAATTTTAGTGTATCCAGTAACAGCCACGTTGCATGATGACTAACTTTTATAGACTTAGCCCTTCCCAGCAATGCAAGGATCTAAGACACCTCCAGAGTCTCAAGATTGAAAATGCTATCCACATCCAAAGAAAGAACTACGGAGTTTGAATGCAGATCGAATGATACTATTTGCTATCTATTTTCTTCTGTTTTGTTTTGTTTCCTCTTTCTGGTGGTTCCTCCTATGAGTTTTAATTCTTACAACATCACTAATGTGAAAATACGTTTAATAGAAATGGATATGTATAGCCTATATCAGATTGGAAGCCATCTTGGGGAGGGAGGTGGGGAGGGAGAGGGAGAAAAATTCAAAACTCAAAAGCTTATGAATGTGATTATTGATAAATCAAAATAAATTAATAAAAAAATCCGTGTCTCCCTACTACTCCCAAGATAAAAACAAAAACAGAAGCAAACTTTTCTTTTTGGCATTTGAAATCTTTTGTAATCTGGTTCCAATAATTTAGCATAAGTCCACATGATTTGTATTCATTTACTCTGTGTCACAGTCAAACTGACCTGCTTTTTGTACTCTATACGTAACATTCTGTCTTCCATCTTTACATCTTTACACAACTTATACTGATGCAATTTAAGGGGAACTGGGACTCCCAAATATCTATAGGGCAGTGTCACTTGGAATGAAGTCACACACTCAAAAAATCTTCCATTCAAGTGGTAAAATTTATTGTTATGCCAATAAGAGGGGAGAAATTCCTTATGGAACTTGCAACCTGACAGGCGTGATGCCAAAGCTTCTATGGAAAAGTGACAAGGAAAGGAATGTATGGGAAAATTCAGGGAGTCAATGGAGGTAGCTTTGTTGAGGGGACAGGATAGTTGTGTTTCCACAAAGATTTGCCAGATGCATGGTTATTGGACAGTTACAAGAGACAGTCCTTGGGCTAGCACCCCTGGGTCTCATACTGATAGCCTCTATCAAAGGAATTGCAGGGCTAGGCCTGTATGGGTTTGCAACAGGGAAGAATTTTCTCATGGGGATGAGATTGGTGGGTGGGTGGGTGGCTCATGGCTGGGCTATTTTCAGAGACATGGTCTTAGTGCTGGGGCCCGAGCACAAACACCCCATTAATACCTATGCCTGGAATGCTTTCCTGTTTTGTGTCTGACTCCTGGGGCCCCAGACTCCATTCAAGGCTCAACTATAGCTCACCTCCCTAGAATAGGCCTTTCCTGTTTCCCTCAGTTGTTAGTACTCCCCACATCCCACCAAATTATATATTAGATATATTTTGCATCTTCTCTGTGAAAATGATTTTTGCCCATGTAGAATGTGAGCTCCTTGAGGATAGGGGCTGTTTCATTTTTGTTTCTGCATCTCCAGAACCTCCTGTTCGACCTGGTATGTTGTAGTTGATTACTTAATGATTGTTGATTCAATAAATGCTCACTGAGTGATTGATTTGCGAACTTTATTTTCTTTTGAGATCTAGTTTAGTTGCATCCCCCAATTTTTGGTTTGCTTTCTTATTGTTAGAATGCTCTTAATAAAAGCTTTGTGAATTTTGTTTCTATGATCCATTCATTATTCAGGATATCATGACATCTTTATTATTTATGTTGTCTGAATTCATCATTTTTAATGGGCTTTGGTATGTAAAATATATTCTATCTTTTTATAGGAATAATATTTAATTTGATGGATTTTCATATGTGATACTCACTAATAGGTATCATTTAATATTCTTATTCAGAAAACAGCATGAGTGTTTCAAGTATATTTTTATTTAGCTGTTTTCTTCTTTCTTTTAGAGTTATCAAGTTCTTAAAGAAAAATAATAAACTCTACAATTATTGTGTTACAAAATATATCTTTTTTGATTCAGTTATCTCTTAATTTATGAAGTGCCAGTATTCAATGCCATGCCACTTGATACATATGTAATTTAACCAAATTCTTTTATAGTGATGACTTAAAAAATACTCTCGTTTTCCTGTTTATCTCTCTTGACCTTGTGAATTTTTATTGTTATCTAATCTGAATAGATTAGATAACAACTGCTGCAATTTTGGAATTGCATTATGTTGAGAAAACTCATTTTCATTGCTGTTTATATTTCTTGTATGCAGCAAATTGCTTGCTTTTATTATCTTATACCATTTTTCATTAGTTTTATGAGTATAATTCTCTCACATATAAAGTTATAATTGTCCAGTTTGTCTTTTCCACAATATAATACTTTTGCATTAAGCCCCCTCTCTGTTTATTTTTCTTTAAGTCAGAACTTTGTTTTATGGTCCTGACCCTTGGTTAAGCACTAGTGGTGACTTAAATTCTCTCACTGAGTTGAACTCAATGATTTCTTTGTCTAGAATCAGCTCCTGTATACTATTTTTTTTCCTTTAGTCTTTCTTAGGTTCTAAATGTCTTGTATTCCTACCCTACCATGAAAATTATGTGTCTTTCTTCTCACTGACCAATGAAATTCAACAAAATATATTAACTGCTTACTACATACAGAGCACTGTGTTACAGATGAGTAATATCAAGTCCTTGCCCTTTGTTAGCTTCCAATCAAGTTGGGAAGAAATGGGTGGGTACAAAAATTATTGCAATACAAAGTAGAAGAAAATGAGTGCTTAACTGAATCACAAAGGTACAACTATAGTGTTACAGGATATCTGGAGAGAAGCAGCTGGTTTCCAATTGGTTAGGCATCAGTGATCATTTTAGAAAATCATGTTGGTCTCCTTCCTGACCAGAAATCTGGTTGGATGTGATCAGGAAGAAGGAATGAGGAATCTATGTACAGAGAATGAGAAGCATGGAATTAAGTATTGGGACAAGGAAAGTGAAGAAAAAGAAGAGGGGTAAGGAATATTGGCAACAGGTATGCATATCAGCAAGCACAATGAATATAGTGCCAAAGGGACCGGACTGGATGACTGCTAAGGAGACCTTGGTGGTAGAACTGATGATTTCACAACTGTACCAAATAAGAACTCCCTGCATATGATCTTGGAAGAGGAAAAGCATTCATTTCAGTGCCTTCATGTCAGGGCATGATGGTTTTGCAGGCTGGAGTAGAGAATGAGGTTCTGTGTCAGGGCACAAACTGATGACGGAAAATGAAGGTCAGAAGAAAACCTTTATTATTTGGGGATTGGTAGGATTTTCAAATGAAGAGAAAGGAAGTGGGAGAAGGTTACAGTTATTGAACTGTGGTTACAGGTGATTGGCAAGGGAAATAGAATCCAGGACAGATAGCTAAAAGTTATTTAGATTTTCTCTTGTCATTTGGCATCTTTAAGTCAATAGTTCATTGCTTTGAAAGGAAGATAATCTTCTTGGCTAAGTCCTTAAAAGCTTGTATCATTTGCTTGTTCCTTAGGGCATAAATTAAAGGGTTCATAACAGGGGCAACTGAAGTTACAAGCACTGACATCACCTTATTCAAAGACACTCCTTCTTTAGCAGATGTCTTGATATTGATGAAGATGCAGCTGCCATAAGTGAGGGAGACAACAATTATGTGAGAGGAACAAGTGGAAAAGGCCTTTTTCCTTTGCTGAGCTGAGGGGAATCTGAGAACTGTCCTGATGATGTGTGCATAGGACAGAAACACTAAGAATAAGGTGACAATGAGTGTCAACACAGCAAAGATCAAAACCATCTTCTCTATGAATTGTGTGTTTGAGCACGCAATCTTTATCATGGGAAATGCCTCACAACCAAAATGATCAATAACATTGGAATCACAGAATTCTATCTGGAAGCCCAGACTAATTGGTGGGAGGATGATCATCAATCCAGCTAGCCAAGAACTCAGGAGGAGCTGGTTGCAGACTCTGCTGTTCATAATGGTTGTGTAGTGCAGAGGTTTACAGATGGCCACATAGCGATCATAGGACATGGTTGTCAGAAGAAAAAATTCTGTTACTCCAAGAAGAATGACAAAAAATATTTGGGCAAAGCAAGCATTATAGGTAATGGTATTGTCCCCAGTTGACAAACTGTAGAGATATCTGTGAATATAGGCAGTTGTGAAAACCACTTCTAAAAAGGAAAAGTTTCGGAGGAAGAAATACATTGGTGTCTTAAGCTGTGTATCCACCAAGGTGAGGGTGATGATGATCAGGTTGCCAATGATAGTCAAAACATATATGAAAAAGAGAAAGATGAAAATCAGAACCTTTAGCCTTGGATCGTCTGTTAGTCCTTGTAGGATAAATAATATTATCCCTGTATGGTTTCTCATCCCTGACCTTTGAAGTATCTGCATGTAAAAGAATAAGAGAATAGATCTGAGGAGGACAATGACAAAATGTATTAACCCTGGGAATTGAAGTAAAAGTCATGCAAGTTATCATTGAAGCTTTATTTTACTTGAGAAAAAAACTTGACTTTAGTGTTTACCTGAACATATCTTATCTATCAATTAGGGAGAATAAATAAATGTTTTGTTTAAAGATTATTATTATTATTTAACAATATTCTGTCCTACTTTTGTTTAGACTCTCTATCTACACCCATTCATTCTAAATGTCTTCATAACTAACACCATTTGCATTTCAATCTCTTAAAAATCTTCTAATAAATTTTCGTTCAAAATCCAACCATGGAATACTTAAATAACTCTTTCTTAGGAAAAGAATTTGAGTAAGTAAGAAATGGGCTACCCAAGAAAAGTACCCACAGATGGATTTACAAGTGAATTCTTTCAAACATTGAAAGAACAATTAATTCCAGTATTATATAATCTATTTAGAAAAATAGGCCAAGAAGGAGTCCTAACAAATTTTTTCTATGACACAAATATGGATTTGATACCTACACCATGAAAAGCAAAAATATAAAGAAAACTGCAGAACAATTTCCATAATGAAAATTGACACAAAAATGTTAAATAAAATACTAGCAAAGAGATTCCAGCAATATATCAGAAGAATCCTATGCTAGGACAAGGTGGAATTTATACTAGGAATGCAAAGCTAATTCAATATTCAAAAAACTCAGCACTGACCAGATCAATAACAAAAAAAAATAACAAATATCACACGATCATCTCAGTAGATGCAGAAAAAACTTGTGACATGCAACACCCATTTCTACTAAAAACTTTAGAAGGCTTAGGAATACATGGAGCTCTCCTTAAAATGATACGTGATATCCATCTAAAGACATCAACAAATACTATCTGTAATTGAGATAAACCAGAGGCTTTCCCCAAAATTAGTTGAAACAACGAACAACTTTGGAAAAGTTTCAGGACATACAATAAACCGACATAAATCATCAGTATTTCTATATATTCCCAACAGAGTCCAGCAGGAAGAGATAGAAAGAAAAATTCTATTTAAAATACCTACAGATAATATAAAATGTGTGGAAATCTACCTACCAAGACAAACTCATGAAGTATATGAACACAATTATGAAACACTTTTCATACAAATAGAGATCTAAACAACTGGAGAAATATAAATTGCTCATGGGTAAATCAAGCCAACATAATTAAAATGACAATCCTACCTAAATTAATTGACTTAATCAGTGCCATATGAATCCAATGTCAAAGGTATTAGTTCATAGAGTTAGAGAAAATAATAACAAAATAAATCTGGAAGAATCAATGGTCAAGAATATCAAAGGAATTAATTGGAAAAAATATGAAGGAAGGGAACCTAGCAGTACCAAATTTCAAACTATGTTACAAAGTAATAATCATCAAAACAATCTGGTACTACCTTATAAATAAAGTGGTGGATCAGTGGAATAGATAATGTACAAAATACATAGTAACAAGTGACCATGGCAATTTAGTATTTGATAAACTCAAAGGTCCAAAAATTTGAGAAAGAACTCACTATTTGACAAAATTGCTAGGAAGGCTGGAAAGAAGTTTGGCAGAAACCAGACCAACATTTCACACTGTTTACCAAGATGAGGTCAAAATGGGCACAAGATTTAGACATAGATGATGATATGATAATCAAATTACTGGAGCATGGAAAATTTTACCCGTGAGGTTTAGGGAAGAATTTATGACCAAAATATAGATAGAGAGGATCATGGGAAGTAATGTGGATAATTTTAATTTTATGTGATTAAACAATTTTTGCAAATAATGCAACCAAGATTAGAAGAAAAGCAGAAAACTGAGGGACAATTTTACAGCTAGTTTTTCTGATAAAGGTCTCATTTCTCAAACATATAGTTAACTGAATCAAGTTTATAAAAATAAGAGCCATTCCTTAATTGATAAGTGGTCAAAGGATATGAACAGTTTTCAGAAGAAGAGATCAAAGCTATTTTAGTCACATGAATATGCTCAAATCACTATTGATTAGAGAAATTCAAATGAACACAACATGAGGAACCACCTTATGCCTCTCAGATTGGCTAATATGACAGAAAGGTCTCTAGCTTTTTATAACACGGATATATCCGGTTCTTCTACTACCTATTTTAACCATTTTTTCTCAGTTTCCTTTGTGGCGAAGGGTCACAGAAGTCTGGGGATGTCTAGGAACCAATTCTCTGAATAATTTTAATGCATAAAATAAAATGAATGTGATTACTATTACAAAGGAAATCAATTATATTGAAATAAAAGTGTACTTTCCCCACCTAAGTTCAGAGATTCCCTTAAATCTATCCATAAGCCCGTTGGGGATCTTTGAACCCCAACTTAACAACTTGTATCTGTATTATCTCTTTTAATAATCACATCACTTCCTATGAGATCAACTATCCCATCTAGGCAGATGATTTCCAGATCTATATATTGAGCTTTAATTTCTCTCCTAATCTTCAGTTCCACATCACCACCTTTTGGGCATCTCAAACTAAATGTCCTATAGACATTCCAAGTTTAACATGTCCAAGTCAAGACTCGTTATCTTTCCCCCCAAACTCTCCCTTCTTCCCAGCTTTCACAAAACTGTCAACAACATCACTATTCTCCCAATAAGCCAGACTTGCCACCTTGGTTTCAGCCTCAGTTTCTCACGAGCACTCACGCTATGTATCCAACTGTTATCAAGTCTCATTCACATCTCTCACATTTGCCTCCATCTCTCCTCTGACACTGCCACCACCCTGATACAGGTGCTCATTTGCTCACACTTGGACACTGCAATAACTTTCAGGTTGGTCTTTCTTCCTTAAGTCTCTCCCCACTCCAATCTATCCTTCACTCAACTACCAAATGATTTTCCCAAAGCACAGGTCACTTCATTTCCTTCTCCCTCCTCCACTCAACAAACTCCAGTGGCTCCTTATTGCTTCAGAGATTAACTAGAAAATCCTCTCTTTGGTTCTGAAAGACCTTCATAACCCAGCCTCTTATTTTATTTTTAGTCTTCTTACTCCCATCCTGCATATTTTCCAGTCCAGCTATACTGCTGTACTTGTCATTCCTTTCAAATAACAAGTTTCCTGTGTCCCTATTCCACGGTTGGTCCCCATTCCTGGAATATATTGTCCCCTTCCATTATGCCCTTTGGATCCCTCATTTTAATAGGAATAAACTCTTGTTATTCTAATCCTGTTCTTCTCAAGTTACCCCTCTATCTTTACAGTTAGGGAAACCTGACTTTTTCCAAAATACATTGCATTCATGGTCACCCTCTTCAGCTTCTGATATACCTTTGTCAATGTCTCCCAATACACTTATATTAGAGGTGTTAACATGCTTCTTTCTCCTCATTCCTACTTCCATACTGTTCCCCTACCACAATCACTCAGCAGCATCTACTCTTCTGAAGTGAACTCTATCCAAATATATCATCTTATCTAAATCCTGTTGGCCCTTATTGTCTGCTCCTTATGGAATTCTTCTCCCTTTTTCAAGGAGTTTAGTATCTCATACAAAGTCCTTCCTGGGAACTGACATTTACCTTTAATATTTCCTCAGATACTCTTTAGTTCATCAACCTCTTCACCCCAATTAAGTAACATAAACATGGTCATGCCTTTAATCTCACAGCCACCCACAAATGTCCCACCTCCACTCTCCAACATATCCAGTCCAGTCTCTCTCAAGAGTATTGAAGACATTTCCAAACGGATGTATTTTAGACTTCAGAAACTCTCTCTATATATGTGAAACAGTCATCATCTTTCTTCCCAAATCCTCCTCTCTATTAAGCTTTCCTATTTTTCTTAATGGCACCACCTTCTTTCAAGTCATTCAGTTTTGCCACATAGTATTCATCCTCAACTCTTTATTTTCCTTCATTCCTCTATCTTCTTGATTTTACCTCTACCACATATCTCTCATTCATCTCATTCATTTTACCCACATAGCCATTATGCACATTAGGCTCTCATCTCTCACTTTGAATATTACAGTAGCTTATTTGGGCCTCATTGGTGTATGTGCCTTAGATTTTCCCCCTTCCCACTTCATTTTCTATACAGTTAAGTGATATTTGTTTAGCAAATGTTGGACCATGTCACTTCCCTGCTTAAGAAGCTACAGTACCTCTCTCTTGCCTCTAGGACAAAATATCTGCATTCTCTATTTGGCTTTTAAAGCCCTTCCCAATCTGGCTTCAGACTACCTTTCCAGGCTTATTGTATATTATTCTCCTTCCTGTTCTCTCTATCCCAGAAAAACAAGTCTACTTGCTCTAACCTACCCAGGACCTACAAGCTTCCATTTTTTAATGGATTGTTTCCCATGCTTGTGCTTTGCTCCCTTTTTCCTCCAACCTGTGTTATCCATAGCTTCCTTCAAACTCAGCTCCAGTGCTGCCTCCTACAGGAGGCTTCTCTTTATCTCTCACTTGCTAGTTCCCTGTCCCCAGAAATTACTTTGGATGTATTTTGTATTTAAAATTCTACCTATGTGTTGTTTCCTTTTCATAGGATATCAGTTTTTTGAGGATAGGGACTATTTTGTCTTTGTCTTTGAATCCCCAATGCTTAGTACAGTGCCTGTCAGTTAGGAGGTACTTAAGAAAATATTTGTTGAATGAATGAAGGGGTGTCTTTTTATGAACAGTGGGGTGAATTGGTATTGTTTGAGAGTGAGGTAGCAGTAGTGGTTTACACAGTACTCCTAAAATGGCCAAATTATGGCTATTGCCTTTTTTTATGTGAAAGTTAGCTATGACTCTGATGGAAGTCCAAATCAAAATGATGTCTCCCCCTCCTGCTCAATTTCTTTTTTTAAAAAGATAATGAATTATGCTTAATTTTTTTTTCTAGAGGGAAGAAGAAGTCTGTAATCAGAGACACCAAAAAGCAGTAAAATAAAATGATTTTGTCCTTTGTTTTGCATGAGTGGGTAGGTGATAATAATTTGTTTCTGCTAAAGACTTGTATATCTCACAGTATACACAGCTGGAAGCACCTCCCCCTACAGTAAAGTAGTGGCACACTGAAGTTATCTAGTTCCTTGTTATAATAGTAATGTTTTCTTTCTCGTGGGGTCAAATGAGCTGTTTCAGAAAAAAAGGTTCTTAAACAATTTGTATTATTTTGTTATTGCCTGAAAACCACTGTGTCATATAAGGGTTGATGCATTTTAAATATGAGATCTGGGTAGTCAAAAGAATCACCATCAGCTGCTTAATTTTAGGAAATGCACAGTAGAACAGAAGTGATGGATGCAGTAGAGCTAGGAAGACATAGAAGCTTCAAAGCACAGAAATAAGCATTTAATTCACTATCCCTAAAGCTGAGTCACTTTCCCCTAATTAGAGAATGAAATTCAAAGGTTTTATCATTTAGTAGAAAAGCAACATCTCAAAAGTGACTATCAGTTCTTTCCCTGCAACATTCATAATATTTGTCTATATCTTGAATTTTTGCAGAGTCCCATACTTTTCATTCTTGTAAATCCAAAATGAAAATTTATGGCATGGAAAAGTATTCCCATACTTATTTTTCTAAGAGTCATTGGATTTCATTGGATATAGTAGCTCCAAAAGTTCCTGGCATGACTTAATGTTGAGCAACAGTGTGGGAGTAGAGGCAGCATGTCTTCATGAAAGAATTAGTAGATTTGAAATCTTTGTGTCTCAGCTCTGCTCCTTATCATGTGTTACTTGGGTATATTGCTTTTCTTCAATGAGCCTTAATTTCCTTATTTGTAAATGAAGGGTTTGGATGTGATAATCTCTGAGTTCTTTTCTAGTTTTAATACTAAAATCTTAACTATATGGACATTTACGGTCATGCTTTGTTTTTAGAACTCAGGCTGTTATACTCACAGGCTGTTTTTTGACTATTCCACATTTCTTAGGCATATTTCTCTGTACTCTTTGTACCTGAAAGGAAGGTAGGTCTAGTGTAAAAAAAAAAAAAGGTAATATTAGAATTTGTTTCTTTGTGTTTTAGAATAGGACTTCTGATCTGTCTGGGTCATAAAACAGATTTCCCTATAAATTTACCATGAATGACAACAAATAACACTTGTTTTATCTGCTCAATCTGCTATAGGGGCTTTAGGATGATCTGAGTGCACAAACAAAACAATCCTAAGGGACTCAGGTTTAAGCAGCACTAATGAATCTCCTGTGTAATCAACTTTGTCTGGTGCCCACAGAGACCAGAAAATGTCATAACGGCATCAGATACAGTGCTCAACAATGAAACAGGCCTTTGATCCTATCACTCTTGTGTATATTATCAGAGGGGTTCTTGGTCCAAAGACAGGGGAGAAGGTGTTGGGGATTCCCAGGAGCAGAACAAATTTCAGAGGAATCCCAATCACTCTTTGTCCCATGGGGTTCTGAGATATGTCATCATCTGTTGCAGATTGTCTTTTCTCCTGACACCATGGTGCAATATGAGCACTTCAATGGATCTCTAACTTATTGATGGAGGTGGTGCCTCCACACAGTGCCCATAGATTGTGACGCTTCCATGCTTTCTCATCTTCTATGATTATTCTTTATAACTCAGTATGGGAGAGATTATAATTCTTCCATGTGCTCTCATCTTTTGTGATTCTCCCACAAATCCTTCCTGAAAGATTTACCAAAATGAAGTGAAGGTCATTTCCTAGGTCTTTCAACATTTCATGTGTCCAGTACAACATTTGGACTGTCCATCTGTTTACCTCCCACTTTTGCTCTATGACCTTCTAACTTCCATTTCTGATCATATATTTCTTATATGAGATCTTTACATTACTTTCTAAATTGAAAGTTTTAATGAGGCCTTTTAAAAACATCACAATAGTTTCCCACAGGATCCTACCCCACAATAGAGAAAAATTCAAAATAGAACCAACAAAATTATCATATCTGATATTATATTCCCACAATACCAAGGAGATTAAGAAAAATTAAAAATTAAAAAAAATCTTAGATGAAGAAAGAAATAACTCCTGAACACAATGACTTAAAGGAATGCATTTAGAAGATGAAGCAGGAGATACAAAATGAAATATCTAGGGAGGAAAGAATGAGAAGTAGAACTGCTGCCTTAGAAAATAAAAGCATCAAATAGAAAATGAAGGGGCAGCTAGGTGGTGCAGTGGATAGAGCACTTGCCCTGAAATCAGGAGGACCTGAGTTGAAATCCAGCCTCAGACCAAACACTTAACACTTCCTAGCTGTGTAACCCTAGGCAAGTCACTTAACCTCAATTGCCTAAAAATAAAAAAAATTAAAAAAAATAGAAAATGAAATGGAAACCATACTCTAGAACTCAGTTCCTTTACTATTAGAATAGGCCAAACAGAAAATGAAGACTCAATGGGATAAGAAATGTTTTTCAAAAAATTAAAAGATTGAAAAAAGGACCATAGATAATCAATCAGTATCAGCATCACATATAGTATATGCTAATATACACATATATGTGCATATATTCACAAAACACCATACTATCTGAATACTTATAGGAAAAGCTAATCAATTTCAGGACAAATGGACAGTAAAAATGTGATAATGTGGAATCTCAACGTACCTATTTCAGACATAGACAAATATAATCAAAATTTAAACAGAAATGAAATTAAGGACCAGAATAGGACTACAGAAAAATTATTGAAAGTAAATCTCTGATGATTACTGAATGGGAAAAGACATCCATGTCTTTGTAAGCAGAGTCAAAAAAAGGAGTAAAATTAAATGATTTTGTACTTTGTTTTGAGGAATGGGTAATTTGTTTGTGCAAATGAATGGTACCTTTATGAAACATATAAATCTCACCAAAATTCAGAAAAGCAGAGATATTAAACATGTTTATGTATCATAATGCAATAAAATTATATTCAATCAAGAGACTTTGAAGAAAGTTTTTTCTTTTTTTATTAATTTATTTTGATTTATCAATAATCACTTCTCTATGCTTTTGAGTTTAAAATTTTTCTCCTCCTTCCTCCCCACCACCCTCCCCAAGACAATGCACAATCTGATATAGGCTATACATTTACACTCATATTAAACATATTTTCACATTAGTGATGTAAGTAAAAATTAAAGCCAGTAGGAGGAACTATCAGAAAGAGGAAACAAAACTCAGCAGAAGAGAAAAAAAATAGCAATTTGACTTTCATAGTTCTTATTTTGGGTGTGGATAGCATTTTCCATCACAAGGCCTCTGGAGATGTCTTAGATCCTTGTATTGCCAGGAAGGGTTAAGTTTATCAATATTAGTCATCACACACCATGGCTGTTATTGTGTACAATGTTCTCTTGGTTCTGCTTACTTCACTCAGCATCAGACCATACAAGTCTTTCCAGGTTTTTCTGAAGTCAGCCTGTTCATCATTTCTTGTAGCACAATAGTATTCCATCACATTCATATACCACAACTTGCTCAGCCATTCCCCAATTGATGGGCATCCCCTCAATTTCCAATTCTTTGCCACCACAAAAAGAGCTGTTATGAATATTTTTGTACATGTAGGTCCTTTTCCCATTTGTGTGATCTCTTTGGGATATAGCCCTAGGAGTGGTATTGCTGGGTCAAAGGGTATGCACATTTTTATAGCCCTTTGGACATAATTCCAAATTGCTCTCCAAAATGGTTGGATCAGTTCACAACTCCATCAACAATACATTAGTGTTCCAATTTTCCCACATCTTCTCCAACATTTCTAATTTTCCTGTTTTGTCATGTTGGCCATTCTGATAGGTGTGATGTGGTACCTCAGAGTTGTTTTGATTTGCATTTCTCTAATCATAGTGATTTAGAGCATTTTTTTCATATGACTATAGATGGCTTTAATTTCTTCATCTGAGAACTGTCTGTTCACATCCTTTGACCACTTATCAACTGGGGAATGGCTTGTATTCTTATAAATTTGACTTAATTCTCTATATATTTCAGAAATGAGGTCCTTATCAGAGAGACTGGTTGTAAAAATTCTTTCCCAATTTTCTACCTTCCTTCTAATCTTAGTTGCATTGGCTTTGTTTGTGCAAAAACTTTTCAATTTAATGTAATCAAAATTATCTATTTTGCTTGTCATAATGTTCTCTATCTCCTGTTTGGTCATGAATTCTTCTGTTCTCCACAGATGTGACAGGTAAATTATTCCCTGCTCTCCCAGTTTGCTTATAGTATCAGCCTTTATATCTAAATCATGAACTCATTTTGACTTTATTTTGGTATATGGTGTGAGATTTTGGTTTATGCCAAGTTTCTGCCATAGTCTTTTCCAGTTTTCCCAGCAGTTTTTTTGAAAGAGTGGGTTCTCATCCCAGAAGCTGGGGTCTTTGGGTTTATCAAATAATAGATTACTATAGTCATTGACTACTGTGTCTTGCATACTTAACCTATTCCACTGATCCAGCACTTTGTTTCTTAGCCAGTACCAAGCAGTTTTGATGATTGCTGCTTTATAATACAATTTAAGATCTGGAATGACTAGGCCACCTTCCCCTGCATTTCTTTTCAATAGTTCTCTTGATATTCTGAACCTTTTGTTCTTCCAAGTGAATCTTGTTCTTATTTTTTCTAACTCTATAAAATAATTCTTTGGTAGTTTGATTGGTATGGCACTGAATAAGTAAATTAGCTTAGGTAGAATTGTCATTTCCATTATAATAGCTCGGCCTACCCATGAGCAACTGATGTTTTTCCAATTATTTAGATCTGACTTTATCTGTGTGAAAAGTGTTTTGTAATTGTGTTCATAGAGTTCCTGGATTTGTTTTGGGAGGTAGACTCCTAAATATTTTATAATGTCTACAGTAAGTTTAAATGGAATTTCTCTTTCTATCTCTTGCTGTTGGGCTTGGTTGGTAATATATAGAAATGCCAATGATTTATGTGGGTTTATTTTATAGCCTGAAATTTTGCTAAATTTGTTTATTATTTCAAGTAGTTTTTTACTTGATTCTCTGGGATTCTCTAAGTATAACATCTTGTCATCTGCAAAGAGTGATAGCTTTTTTCTTCTTTGCCTATTCTAATGCCTTCAATGCCTTTTTCTTCTCTTATTGCTAAATCTTACATTTCCAGTACAATGTTGAATAACAGTGGTGATAATGGACATCCTTGTTTCACCCCCGATCTTATTGGAAATGCTTCTAGCTTGTACCCATTAGACATTATGATTACTGAAGGTTTTAGACAGATGCTATTTATTATTTTAAGGAAGACCCCATTTATACCTATGCTCTCTAATGTTTTTAATAGGAATAGGTGTTGTATTTTGTCAAAAGCTTTTTCTGCATCTATTGAGATGATCATGTGGTTTCTGTTAGTTTTGGTGTTGATATGATGGGTTGTGCTGATAGTTTTCCTTGTGCATTTCCAGTATAAATTCTACCTGGTCATAATGTATTATTCATGTGATAAGTTGCTGTAATCTATTTGCTAATGCTTTGTTTAAAATTTTTGCATCTATATTCATTAGAGAAATTGGTCTATAATTTTCTTCTTCTGTTTTGACTCTTCCTGGTTTAGGTATCAGCACCATATTTGTATCACAAAAAGAATTTGGTAAGGTTCCTTCTTTGCTTATTTTGCCAAATAGTTTGTATAGTATTGGAATTAATTATTCTTTAAATATTTGATAGAATTTGCACGTAAATCCATCTGGCCCTGGAGATTTTTTCCTAGGGAGTTCATCAATGACTTGTTCAATTTCTTTTTCTGAGATGGTGTTATTTAAGTATTTTACTTCTTCTTCTGTTAGTCTGGGCAATTTATTTTTTTGTAAATATATATCCATTTCACTAAGATTGTCAAATTTGTTGGTATATAGTTGGGCAAAATAATTCCTAATTGTTGTTTTAATTTCCTCTTCCTTGGTAGTAGCTTCACCCTTTTCATTCTTGATACTAGTAATTTGGTTTTCTTCCTTCTTTTTTTTAGTTGGATTAACCAAAGATTTATCTATTTTATTGATTTTTTCATAAAACCAGCTCTTAGTTTTATTTATTACTTCAATAGTTTTCTTAATTTCAATTTTATTCATTTTTCCTTTGGTTTTCAATATTTCTAATTTGGTGTTTAATTGAGGACTTTTAATTTGTTCTTTTTCTAGTTTTTTTTAGTTGTATGCCTAATTCATTGATCTCCTCTTTTTCTATTTTATTTATGTAAGCATTTAGAGATTTAAACTTCCCCTAAAAACTGCTTTTGCTGCATCCCATAAGTTTTGGTATGTTGTCTCATTATTGTCATTTTCTTGAATGAAATTATTGATGGTTTCTATGATTTGTTGTTTGACCCAACCATTTTTTAGGATTAGATTATTTATTTTACAATTATTTTTTAGTCTATCTTTCCATGGCCCTTTATTACATATAATTTTTATTGCATCATGATCTGAAAAGGATGCATTTAATATTTCTGCCTTTCTGCATTGGACTGTGAGGTTTTTATGCCCTAGTACATGGTCAATTTTTGTGTATGTGCCATGTACTGCTGAGAAAAAAGTATATTCCTTTCTATCCCCATTCAGTTTTCTCAACAGGTCTATCATACCTACCTTTTTTGATGTTCTATTCACCTCTTTAACTTCTTTCTTGTTTATTTTGTGGCTAGATTTATCTAGTTCAGAGAGGGGGAGGTTGAGGTCCCCCACTAGTATAGTTTTGCTGTCTATTTCTTCCTGTAATTCCCTGAACTTTTCCTCTAAGAATCTGGATGCTATACCATTTGGTGCATATATGTTTAGTAATGATATTACTTCATTGCCTATGGTGCCTTTTACCAGGATGTAGTTTCCTTCCTAATCTCTTTCGATAAGATATATTTTTGCTTTTGCTTTGTCTGAGATCAGGATTGCTACCCCTGCTTTTTTTTACTTTAGCTGAAGAATAATGTATTTTGCTTCAGCCTTTTACCTTTACCCTGTATGTGTCACTCTTTTTCAAATGTGTTTCCCGTAAACAACATATTGTAGGATTATGGTTTTTAATCCAATCTGCTATACGCTTCCGTTTTATGGGAGAGTTCATCCCATTCACATTTACAGTTATGATTACTATCTGTGTCTTTTTCTCCATCCTTTTCCCCCCCTCTTTATGCTTTTCTTTCTCCTTTCTCCTTTCCCCCCCTCACTAGTGTTTTGCTTTTGACTACCACCTCCTTTGGTCCCATCTCCCTTCTATTATCCTTTTCCCTTTTCTTCCCCTTTACCATTACTGCTTCTTCCCTCCCTTCTATCCCCCCTCCATTTTCTTTCCCCTTTCCCCACCTACTATCTATAGTGCAAGTTAGATTTCTATACCTAACTGATTATGTTATTCCCTTCTTCAGCCAAATCTGATGAGAGTAAGATTCAAACAACGTTCATCCCCCTCCCTTCTTTCCCTCTGCTCTAATAGGTTTTTGTGTCCTTTCCTGTAGTGTAATTTATCCTTGTCTGCCTCCTCCTTTCTTAGTATATTTTCTTAGCTCAGACTAATCCACTTACTTGGATCCATTTAACCCACTTGATTATATATATATATTTTTATCATTACATCAAAGTCAACTTATATCCACTCCCTTTATGTATACTCCTTTAACATGGTATAACAACAATACAGTTCTCAAGAGTTGCAAGTGTCTTCTTCCCTTGTAGGGATTTAAACATTTTGCCCTTATTAACAACATATTGTATCTTTCTGTCACATTTACCTTTTTATGTCTCTTTTGAATCTTGTATTCGAAGATCAAATTTTTTGTTGAGGTCTGGTCTTTTTATAAGGAATGTTTGGAAGTCCCCTATTTCGTTGACTATCCATCTCCTTCCCTGAAAAATCACACTCATTTTCTCTGGGTAGTTAATCCTTGGCTGCATTCCAAGCTCCTTTGCTTTATGGAATATCATGGTCCCTGCCCTATGGTCTTTTAATGTAGAAGCTGCAAGGTTCTGTGTAATCCTGACTGTGGTTCCATGATATTTAAATTGTTTCTTTCTGGCTGCTTGCAGTAGTCTCTCTTTAATCTGGTAATTTTGGAATTTAGCTATTATATTCTTTGGTGTTTTCAATTTGGGATCGTTTTCAGGTGGGGAGTGTTGGATTCTTTCTATAGTTATTTTACCTTCAGGTTCTAGGACTTCAGGGCAGTTTTCCTTTATGATTTCCTGAAGGATATTGTCCAGACTCTTTTTTTCATCATGACTTTCAGGTAGGCCTATAATTTTTAAATTGTCTCTCCTGGATCGATTTTCCAGGTCAGCTGTTTTACCCATGAGGTATTTTACGTTTTCATCTATTTTTTCATTTTTTTGTTTCTGTTTGACTGATTCTTTCTCTCTCATAGAGTCATTAGTTTCCATTTGTTCAATTCTAATTTTTAACACATTGTTTTTTTCTGTTAGATTTTGTACTTTCTTCTCAAATGGGTCAATTGTATTTTTAAGGGATTTATTTTCTTCATTGTACTTTTTTTCCAGTTGGCCAATTGTGTTTTTTAGGGACTTGTTTTCTTCAGTGTACTTTTGTTCCAATTGGCCAATTATACTTTTAAAGGACTCCTCTACCTCTCTCATTGGACTTTTAAAATCCTTCTTGAGTTCTTCTAAGAAGGCTTTTTGGGCTTCAGACCAGTTCATATTCCCTTTTGATGTTGCAGATATGGGTTTGATGACAGTGTTGTCCTCTTCAGAATTTCTGTCTTGATCTTCACTCTTCTCATAATATGAATCTATTGTACATTTCTTTTTACTCATGGTGTTTCTTTATTCCCTGGCCTTTAAAGAGATTAAGCTCTCCTGCTGGGGAGCAGAGGGCACTGACCCAAGCTTCTTGTGTTGGCAGCCTAAGTGTTGGTCACTGGCTTTGTCTGCTGGGGCCTCTTATGTTGGCAATTGGAGGCTGTAGGTTTCTGGCAGCTTATCTGGTATTGGGCTGGAATCAGCAAGGCTGGGACTTTCAGGCAAATCTAGGTTGCTTGCTTTTCCTTTCCTTTAGCTTTCTTTATCTCCTTTTAGATAAGTGCTGCCAGGTGTTTATCTGCCTGGGGCCCCTTGCAGTGCTGCCTCCCTTATTCTGTTGAGGCACTGGGAGACTTCTTTGCTGTAGAAAGTCAAGGTTCCTGGTGGTTTTCTGAGCTGGTTTCCACCAATTATCCTACCCTCACTGAGGCACTTGGAGGTATAGCTGTTGGTGTTTGCCTGCTCGACCACCTGGGCTTCAGGATCTCCTTCTGGTTGGCAGCTGGGGGCTGTAGGGTTCTGACAGCTTACCTGGTGTTGGGCTGGAATCAACAAGGCTGGAACTTTCAGGCACATCTAGGTTGCTTTCTTCAGCTCCTTTCAAAAGAATGCTGCCAGGTGCTTATCTGCATGGGACCCTTTGTAGTGCCGCTTCCCTTATTTTTGCTGAGGCAATTGGAGACCAATTTGCCGTAGAATGCTGAGGCACCAGAATCTCCTCCTGGTGTGCAAAAGTGGGTCTTTCCACTAGCTGTCTGGGTGACTCCTGTTTCGTACTGCTCCCCTTCTCCCAGGGTAAGAGAGGCCTTTCCCGTTAATCCCTATAGCTACCTGGGTTACTGCTCTGCAGTACCCCGTCTTTCTTCTGGTTCTATTGTTCCAGGGTTTTTTTCCGGGGTGATATTTTCTGGGTTTTCAGAGGTTGATAGGGGAGGGTGAGAGCGACTACCTTTTTATTCTGCCATCTTGGCTCCTGGAACTGAAGAAAGTCTTAAAAATAAATTGTGGAATAAATAATTTACTCCAAGGAATTGGTAGGTCAAAGAATTAGTTATAGAGGTAATAGAAGAATTTTTTGAAGAAAATGGAAATAGTGAGACAATATATTGAAACTTTTGGAATGTAACTAAAGCAGTTCTTTAGGGAAAATTGCATCTATAAGTACTTTCATAAACAAAATAGAGAAAGAAAAATTAATGAATTAATCTGACAACTAAAAAACTTGTCATTTTTCAATCATTCAGTTGTGTCTATCTCTTTGTCACCCCATTTGGGGTTTTCTTGGCAAAGAAAGTGGAATGCATTTTCTTCTTCAGGTCATTTTACAGATGAGGAAACTGAGGCAAACAGGAGTGAGTGACTTTCACATAGTCACACAGCTAGTAAGTGTCTGAGGCCAAATTTGAACTCAGGAAGCTGAGTCTTCCTGACTACTGCACTGCAACTCTATCTGTTGCATCACCTAGCTGACAACTAAAAAATAGAATTAATAATTTTTAAAAAACCTCCTAAGCAACAAAGTAAGAATTCTGAAAATCAAAGATAAACAAAATTGAAAATAATGACTCCTTTTGAATAAGAATTGTCTTTACCTTTAGAATGTAATCTCCATTGTTTCAGTCTTTACACTCGTATCTTTAATTCTCAGAATAGTGTCTAGCACCTAGTAGGCACTTAAAAAAATACCTGACTATTTCTTCATCAGTTTATTCAGTGACTAAGTA
Source organism: Vombatus ursinus (assembly GCF_900497805.2). Taxonomy (NCBI): domain Eukaryota; kingdom Metazoa; phylum Chordata; class Mammalia; order Diprotodontia; family Vombatidae; genus Vombatus; species Vombatus ursinus. The sequence continues at coordinate 255 of NW_020944982.1, read as the reverse complement.
TCTAAATTATACGTAAGACGTGTAACATTCAAATATGTATAGTAAACACATGTATAATATGCAAGCTAATAAACACAGCAGCAAAATTCAAAATTGGCATTAATAGTATCAATATGCCCATAGAAGAACAGAACATGTAAAGCATTATTTAATATGTAGATAAAAAAAATGGAACTACAATGACTGAGGCCCCGTGTCTACCAATGTGACTACTTCCTTGGGGAACTTAATCTGAGATATCCCAGTTTCTTTAAA